>NW_027117338.1:3000000-3416144 GCF_038025025.1 Phyllosticta citribraziliensis
AAAGCCTCTGCATGAACGGTCGTGCGTTGAATGAAAAGGCCATCGAAGTGTCTCCCTCGAGCAGCCGTGTTCTCGACCGTGCCGCCGAGATTCTGACTCCGTTCCCGCCGAGCAAGAACCGCCCCCGCCCTGGCGACTGGACCTGCCCATCTTGCGGATTCTCCAACTTCCAGCGCCGCACTGCCTGTTTCCGTTGCTCGTTCCCAGCCATGTCTGGTCCTGCTGGTGACCCCATGGGCGGCTACCCTTACGGCTATGGCCACCCCGGAATGATGGGCCCTCCGCACCACATGGGCCACGGCCACGGTATGCCTGGCCACATGCGCGGCGGCAACAGCGGCGGCATCGTCCCATTTAGAGCCGGCGACTGGAAGTGCGGCTCTGATGGATGCGGCTACCACAACTTTGCCAAGAACGTAAGCTGCCTCCGCTGCGGCGCCAGCCGTGCCGGTGCAGCGGTTGTCGCCGACACTGCGTTCCCTTCGCCCATGGACACGCCATCGAGCTACGGCATGGGTCCGCCTTCGATGGCTGGAACCCCTGGCGGCGGACCCTTTGGAGCCGCTGGTGGTTTTGGCTCCGGCGCTGGTTTCCCCGGACAGCAATTTGGCGGCCCTCCATCGACCTACGCCCTCCCTTCCGGCATCGGTGCTGCGAGCCCTTATCCGCCCATGGGCGGCCAATACGCTCCCAACGGTGGAATGCACGCGTCTCCCTTTGACAGCCGTGCCGCCGAGGCTGCCTTTTCCTCAGCTGGGCAGGCCCCTGCGTCGGCCGGTGCCGGCTTCTCCAACGGCGGCATGCCAGACGGATCCAGCGACCCGTTCTCCTTCCTCACTCCTAGCTTTGGACAGCTTTCAGTGGGCGATGATGCCCGGCGCAACGTCGGCAACGCCGCCAACAAGTCCCCCGCTTGAACTCGACATGACGGTGAAAGTCGTTGCGTTCCTTTCTCGCACATCGGATTGAAAACCTTTTATTATTCGGGCGGCAGCAACGACTAGCGACGGCGCGGGATGGGCATGTTGTTTTTCAATTTATGCGGATCGACCTGGCAGTTCAGAATCGGCACTCGGTTGTGTGCAGGGAGCATGGCGGCAGGTTGGCACAAGGCATAGAGCGAGATGAAAATCTCGGTATGGTGTTTCGGAAGCTTCATTGAGAACAAAAGTACGGATGGCGGACATGAAGCGGGGACAGGTCATATGTGCACGGCGTCTCATGTGCAGCCGTCATTGCCGTCTTTTTTTGCGGTACTTGCTTTTCAGGCTTCTAGCACGCGTCCATCTCGTGGGCCTTGCTCTTTCCACTTTCTCGTCACCTGGTTTCTGCGGATTTCTCTCTGGCTAGGTCTCTTCTCGGATGTCTTTTCCCAAAACTTGCGGCATAGCGTTAGCGGGGGTTATGGGCGGATGGGAACTTTGGGGGCGCTGGGTTGTGTGTGGGGTGCTGGGGGGGGGGGGGGGGGGGGCGGTGGGTCGGCCATGCGAGGGATGGATGGGATGGGCGGACGG
Organism: Phyllosticta citribraziliensis; assembly: GCF_038025025.1. Taxonomy (NCBI): domain Eukaryota; kingdom Fungi; phylum Ascomycota; class Dothideomycetes; order Botryosphaeriales; family Phyllostictaceae; genus Phyllosticta; species Phyllosticta citribraziliensis. The sequence goes on from NW_027117338.1 coordinate 3,001,515, forward strand.
ATGGGTATCTTTCCTCTTTTTTCCCCTCATTCCCTTACCTTGGATGCTGCTCTCTCTCTCTCTCTGTTGTTTCTATTTTTTCCCCTTATTTCTATTCACCAACGCGAGACCAAAATTGAGAGAATCACATAAACGCGCGGTGTAGATCATTCATGACAAGAATGTAGCAGACTGTTCAGCTCAAGAATGCATTGTATCAAGCTCAAAGAATTGTCGGGACGGAATCCCCTTGAATGACATTGTGATGTTCACAAGCCCAGTCCAGAACCCCAGTCGATCAACAGCTGTCAGCCATCGCTTGCTGTCCAGCTCTTGCGGCAAAACAGATTATCCGGCAGCTGTCGCTCGGAACCCTTGCGCGAAACGCCGCCTGCCCAATCACCAGAATCACGTCCATTGTGCACCAAACTTGCCGGGCAGTACATCTCCATTCATCTGGTATCGTGTCAAAGCAGCGGCGAGCCCCCAGGAAGCGTCGATCCAGGAATCTGAGAGATCAACGCCCCGACACGTTACCAAGACCGGGGTCTGATGGGTCGCTCCGCGAAAGCCGCCGCCAAGCGGGGTAGCACCGAAGGACGACGAACTCGCGCACGCCAGGAGCACCAGATCAAAGAGCTGCGGCAACAGCTGCAACTCAAGCTAGAACTCCAGTCCGTGTGCGAAGAAGCCATCGAGAAGGAGGAGGCGGCCGTGCGAGGATGGACGACATGCCAACAGGAATCCGAGGACTTCATTCGCGAAATCGACCTCGAAAAGGCCAAGATCAAGAAGCAGGTGTGCGAGAGCTTGGAGCTGTTTCCCCGGCGGCTCGTCTGCCCTCTGATGCGCAGAGCCGTCGGCTTCAATGAGAGGATCGTGTCCAGCCGGTCACGTGTGTTTGAGATGATTCAGGACACGCAGGACAAGATCAAGGTAGCGGAGCAGCGGATGCAGACGTTTCGGAGGCGGCTCACCACCATCAAGAGACGGATAACATGTCTTAAGCGTAAGATCAAAGCTTCTTCAAAGTGAGCCATTGGTCGAGGCCGTGCAATTGGACCAATCGACCAACTTGCTCTTGCGGGGAACCTGTTCAACGACTCGTTTGGCTATGCGCAACCACCCTAGCCGACTACTGCATACTCTTTTCGAGCAGGGCCTTGACGAGTGCCACCGTCTTCAACGACCTTCCCATGTGCCTGCGCGCACGGTGGGCCAACCTAAATGCTGAAGCGCCTTCCGACAGGTTGGAAAGCTTGTGCTGGACGGGGCGTTGGCGCCAAAAGTTTGCTCTACATACTGTGCTCTTCCTTTGGGACCATTCCTATTCCACCACGGAACGCTATACCAGCACACGCACTATCAAAAGCTACGACAAGCACTTGGCGCGGCGCTGTTGGTCGTTATCTCGACATTGCTTTGGAGGCGGTGTAGCTTCATGTGCAATCAGCGGCTAGCAAGCGCGCATGCTTTTTCCTTACCACCGCAATGGGACGCGCCAACGGGCTGGCCGCGGGTGGATGCTTGCAACACTCGTCTTTTTCTTTTCATGCCAGAAGCGCGCTTGCCCTGTCCATGTCGGATCGAGCAGCACTAGCCCAGCACGGCGACTCAAGCACTCGACAGACGACCACGACGGCCTGCCCGTTGCAGCATCACACTATACACTCTCACACCACTGGAGACCCGCGGTCCTTGGCTCTCCCCAGACGGAACGGCTCAACTCAGCTTAGCTTGCCTTCCAAACACCGCACGCCTCGCGACCCACGAGGCGCATCCGCGCGCTCTGATTGCTCGATCATTGGGGCATTTTGTCTCGCTTGCTTCTTTCAGTCAGTCGTCTTGATGGACCACTGCCGCTCGGCGGCGGAAAGCCTCTTGGCGAACGGCGGGAGGGCTGGGACATCCTGCCACCGGCTTGCTTGCAGCCGTCATGATGTCAGGCGGCAGCTGAGCGTATTTTGACTTCGTCGTTGCTTTTTGCTCGTGATGGCCAAGCTGAGTGTCTTGGTTGTTTGAGGATTGTTTGTCGGCCGCTGAGAAAGGTGCATGAGCTCGTGTGTTCCACTCATCCTCACATTGTTCGAAACTGGTGCGTGTATTTGGCTCATCAGTTTTCTTCCTCTTTCAGTGTACTGTTGCTCAAGGTGCTTGCTTGAGGAAATCCAGCATGAACTTTCTTGTCCATGGTGCCCTCTGAGACGGCTGCCCATTTCAAAGAGCCAGGGTTGCATATACTGCACGGTTTGACGGCGCGAAGATTTGGTATCCTTCTTCATCGATACATTTGTATGGCTCAATGGTTTCGGCTCATATTGTCAGCATGTCTATCCATGTGTACATACAGTGAGGACTGAGCAGAGCACGTAATTGACTGATTGCTACTCTCTGTATCCTAGAATGCGAATACTCCCTCGATTTTTATTCCTACAAATTCTGAATACTCGTCATCACCACACCAACATCATGGACACTTCCCATTTGAGATGTAGACCTTTGTAGAGGCGTCGCACGCTCATCAGTTTTAGTCACGAATCAGAAGTCTCCATTTCCTCGTTGATAAGCTATCGGTTCCATCTTATCTGCCCCGCGATGCGGTGCCCCACCTTGCGGCCATGCAATTGTGTTGATCAACACCAACGCTCTCCCAAAATTCTCCAGAGAACAAGAGAAGAAAAGAGACATCCAAAGCCATGGCCGCCTCCGTCGCCTCTCCCCAATTCGACCGCACAACCTCCGACGCCGCGCGCGCCGGCGCAAAGGCCTACCTGCAATCGCGGCTGCAGCCCACAGCGTCCTCTCCCTCCAAGCCCTTCACGATCCCCACCATCGACCTGGGGCCCAGCTTCAGCGGGTCGGCGGCAGCGCGGCAAGAGGTGGCGCGGCAGATCCACGACGCGTGCACGACGTCGGGCTTCTTCACCATCACGAACCACGGCATCGCCCCGGCGGTGACGCGCGGGGTGTTGGCGCAGGCGCAGCGCTTCTTCCACGAGCTGCCGCGCGAGCGCAAGGAGGCGCTGCACATGCGCCACAGCGCGCTTCACCGCGGCTACGAGCCGGCAGCGTACACGAGCATCGACGGCAGCGCCGAGACCAAGGAGGGCTTCAACTGGGGCTACGAGGAGCGGCTGCGTCCGGCGTCCTTCACCGACGACGCGTACGACGGCAAGTACGTCGAGCTGGACGGCCAGCGCTATGCCGACGGCACTGGCAACCTGTGGCCCAGCGAGGCTGACCTGCCCGGGTTCTTTGACGGCGTCAAGGAGTACTATGGCGAGGCCATGGGCCTGGCGCGGCACCTCATGGGCTTGTTTGCGTTGGCATTGGGCCTGGGCGAGGGCTGGTTTGATAAGAGCATGACGCATCCGGGTGGCATCGCGCGGCTGCTGTATTACCCGTCTGGCAAGCCGGAGGCGAGCAAGCAGGATATAGGGCTGGGCGCGCATTCGGACTACGAGTGCTGTAAGTTGCGAGCCTGGCGCATCATCAGCGAACACCAACAATATCTCCAATCAGAAAATACAACACCAACATATACTGACTCATGATGGTGCTCAGTCACGATCCTGCTGCCCTCAGGAACCCCCGGTCTCGAAGTGCTGTCCCCGGCAGGCGAATGGACGCCCGTCGAACGCGTCGACGGCGGCCTCATCGTCAACATTGCCGACTTCCTAATGCGCTGGACAAACGACATGTACAAGAGCACGGTGCACCGCGTCGTCAACCGCACGGGCGAGCCGCGCTACAGCGTGCCGCTCTTCTTTAGCATCAACTATGACGAGCAGGTTGAGGTGCGTGTTTTTACTTCTGTCCTTCCCTGTCCCCCCTTTTTATTCTTGGGGTGTTTTGAATGGTGGATGGCTGGTGGATGGCTGATTTTTGGCATAGACACTGCCGTCTTGTGTGACGCCCGAGAACCCGGCAAAGTACCCGCCGATTCGCGCGGGCGAGTACGTTCTGGAGCGCCTGAACATGTCGACGGCGGGCGGCAAGGGGTCGTATGGAAACACGGATTGGCTGGATGAAAAGGAGTAATAGAGTAAGAAGAAAGAGGAAGTGTGATAGAATTTCCAAAGACTAACGTAGGCTTGTGGATTGTGGCAACTGTGCCGCTGCTACGGCGGATGTCAAAAGTAATGACGGCTTTGAAGGTCTAGCCACGGTCGCGGTAGAGAGAAATGATACCAATGATACGATGTTTAGGGTGCTACGCCGGCGTCTAAGGAGCATTCGTTCGCTACATATGTTGCGCCTTGGGATCTGTCGTCCACCATCATCACACTTTCACGGGAGGCATCTATGGAGCATTCATTTACTGCTACGCCTTGTACCTTGGGAGCTGCCATCCGCTACCGCACTTGCATCTTGAGAGCATTCATACACTGTCGCAGCTAGAACCCCAGGGAACAGCATATTGTCTTCCGGCACCCACGGAGCCGCCCTCTGTACCCACGAGGTCTCCTCGTACTCCCAACAGCACCACTAAACAGCGACGGCCCCCTTCCATTCGCACCCACAACAAGGACCGCGGCACAGACGCCACCCATGCCGTCTGCTGGAGCCTGGCATAGCATTAAAGTCCCTTCCCCAGAGAAAAGAAAGGCAGTGTGCTAATATGAGGGTGATGTTGTGTCCCCAGCGCCAGTTGGGTACTTGGATGCTTCCTGAGTCTCGACTGATCCATGCGCCGAATTTTCAGAGGTTTGGAGAATGAACTTTCTGATCTTTCAAAATGGAATGACAAGCGGTAGTATTCCACAATTGCGTCCAACTTTATGGCGGACCGACCTAATCGTCGCTTCAGTTGAGTCTCTTCAAGCTAGCCGCAATATACGTTGGTGGTTCAGCGAAGTGGTGAATAATAGAATAGATGAGAAACCCCTGAATTTGCATCAAAAGCTGCCCCTGACAAAGCAAACCACACCATTCAGCTGAAAGTGCCGCAGCCTACATCGCCTAGTTGTCAATAAGGTGATCCTCAGTAACCAAAACCCCCTCACGCATCCGTAGCTAAGCCATCTCCTCCCAACTCAATCACTATCCGGTCCTAGGAATCACATTGCCATTCGAATCAATCAGATCAGTCCGAAAGTAGAAGCGAAAGCGCAAGTTGCCGCCCCGCACCGCGCTGGGGTTGTAGTAGTGCGAAGAGGCATGAAAGCTCGCCGGGGCGCCGGTGAATCGCGCCTCCGCGTAGACCGGGTCGACTTCCTCATTCGAGTTGGCTGCCGCGGGCCCGACAACGAACCACGAGCGTGGGTCCTGCGGATCCATCTGCGTCGGCTGTCGGAAAAGGGCCCATCGGGTGCGAAGGCCTGCGACGCGATTGTCCTGGCTGTGAAGACGGAAAATGGCTTCAGAAGGACCTGGTGCAAAAGACGGCTTCCTGTCAGTGTCTTCTTCTTCCAGAGATCGCGATGTTTGAGATGATGTGCAATTTGGAGTGACGCCATACCAACTGTTGACGGTATGAAGGACGTCAGGAATTGATTGTTGTTAGGGACAAACGTGATCCGCAGCAATCCAAGCGAAAACGTGCCGCCGCTGCGGACGTTGACGGCAATGGGAGAGTCGAAATTTCCGACGTTTGGGGGTGCTATGTCGGCGAGGTTGAACTCCTCGCTGTGTGCGTCGTAGTCACTCGAACGGGTGCCTGAGCAGACGATCGCCGGAGCGTCTGGACGACCGCAGTAAGTACTCGCTCCACAACCTTGAGGGTATGCGAACGGGTCTGGCAACGGGTTCCCACTGATGTAGGTGATGAGAAGAGCGAAAACGAGGATGATCTGAGGAGGAAAAATTGTGGTTGTCGAGGGAGAGTTGAATTGTTCTGAGATAAAAGTACCACACCATTCTTATATGCTCTGCAGTCCTGGTGATTGGCATTATTGAGTATTGACAGCGAGCACCATTTCTTTTCTTTTATCGTCATCTTCTCCCCTCGTCGTCCCACCGACGGCAGCACGGAAACGCGCGACTGTCAGATGTAATCACTGGGCGCACCAGTGCGATCGTGGTGCATGTGGCGACACAACACGCCGGAAAGTAGCAGATTGGCGTTGTATGAAGCGTCTCCCTCACTGCTCAAAGGCTGGAGGGTTGAATGATGAGAAAGGCTGGGGTTTCGGCAGCGCTTTTATAACTGGACTCCTGTGCACGGACACCGCTTGCACGAGAGTCAAGTGCTGCCACAAGCTAATTGGGGTTCCGATTCGTGGAGCGACCTCATCACGCGCCAGTCGCAGTATCTCGTGAAGCGCCGCCGGCAATCCGCTGGCGGACTGTCCCTAGGGTATAAACAGGGGCGTCTTTCGGAACCATCCTTCGATCCTGAGAGCAGTGACAACTGCGACGACAATGCTACAAGATCATGCCAACTTCCCTATTCGACTGTCTCTTTCTCTGTCGCTGTTTTCCATGAGCAACTGAGCCGTTGTGCTCAAGCTTGACTGGTTTTCAGGGCCATCAGTTGCCATGACAGTGGCCAATACCTTTGTACTTCGGTGCTGATGAAGAGCAACATATTCTCCTGACGAGGCTCATCTTTCTCCTGAAAAAGTGACAGCATGAAGAACCAGGGGAGCACCAAAAATCTCGACAAAATTTGACTGCGGCGACCGGCGCGCATAGTGCGGATCTTGATTTCCTCGCGTGACGGCGCGGCCAGTGTAAGATCTTCCTTTGTGCATCTCGACGGCTGCAGAACAGTTGGGAAGTGTTGAGGAGACGATGTTTCGGGGGCGGTTTTATATCTCCTTGAACACCATTCCGGGCGTCATGACTGGTGACTGGGGCGTGGCAGTTGATCATTCGGTCCGCTGGCATGTCAGTCCGTGAAGAAAGCTGCGGAAGGCATGTGATAAGAAGTGACGAAGTCTAGGTATGCTGGGCAATGCGTGACTTAGAGCTTTGGCAAGTCACTTCTAGGAACGGACTACATTAAAGCGTCAGCAGCCACTGATCCGGCCAGCATACCAAAGCAATGCCACTATTCGTTGTCCCAACTTGCAGAGGGTCTGGAGTAGTGTTCAATGTCGTTGTTTCATTAGTCGTCTTTGATCGAATGACATTAAAGCTCAGTGTCAAGGAGCTGGACGCAGTCCATTTGTGATTGCTCGTGTTCCTTACCAAACAATAACGCTCGACTCTTTCAGGAAACCATCAAATGAGGACCATCTTCAAAAGAAAGCTGAACAGGAAATCTTCGTCCCAATTTAGAGTTCTATGCATGGCGGACCGCCCCGCCTTTAATTGACATAATTTGGGTGCCGCCGCCGTCCTTGCTTTGCTGTCTCCGGAATATATCCTGGTTCACTCCGAGACTCTCTTCATAGTCCGCGGGCTATATTGGCTGGGCTATCCCATCCAACTCGTCGTCTGCTCAGCGTGGAGGGTGATGGGGAGGATTCCCAGTGATTAAATTGCCGTCAAGGTCAGTCCAATCGGAGCGAAAGTACAAGCGGTAGTGAATATTCTGACTCTGGACGTCGATGGTGTTATAGAAGACGTTGGGGTAATTGGTGTGCGTTATGTGTCCATAAAGCTGCACTTCCGCGAAAGCTTGATCCGTATGTGTAGTTGTGCCACGCTGAACGGGAGTGATAATGAACCAGTTATGAGGATCTTCCTCGTTGCTTCCAGCCTGTGCTCTAAAGAGGGCCCATCTAAAGCGGATGCCGTGGACTCGGGAGTCTATGAGGCGCTGGGCGATGACGGCTGTCGTGGGGCCTACGAAGACCATCTCCATCAGTTCCTTGAACATCTGTCTGCGTTGAGGGCATGCGCGCTAAATGCGGCTACGTACCAAAGTTGTCTGGGACGAAGTACGTTTGGAATTGATTGTTGTCCGGGGAGAACGTGAATCTCATTAATCCAAGCGAATGTTCCCGAGAATTCGCATTCATGGCAACAGGGATGTCGATGTTCCGAACTCTAGCACCAAGGGTGTAGTAAGGGTCGATATTCCTGGAGTGGGACTGGTAGTCAGACGCTCTTTGGCCCTCGCAGGCCAGATTTGTAGCCCCGCGACGCAAGCAGCAGGTCATGGAACTGATCCCACAACCTTGAGGCAGTGCCATCGGCCAAGGCCTGACATGGCTGATGAGGAAGAAAATGGCTAGGAGGATCTGAGGAACAGCCATTGTCGCAGTGGTCTGCGGTCGACCGAAGAAAGGACTGAGGTATTAATATTCACGGCCTGCCCGCAAGCTTTCCTTTGTTTAACCAACTCATCCTATCCAGGAGCAATGAGGGTTCATTTTACCATTGTGGATTTTTAGACTCACCACCAAAAAGAAGGCTGAGGCTTCAAACTAAAAATGCTCTTATCATTGTCGAGTCTGAGATGCCGGAATGGGGACTGCGGATGACCGCAATGACGGCTGCAGTAATATTACAAAGTTCATCTGAAAGAAACGATCGCCGTCTAGGTGCTAGTTAGAGGAGAGACTATTGTATTCGCATGGGATAAATTACTAGAAGGGTTTCTTGGTAGGAAAACTCCAGCGGAGTCGTACTCAGCGAGTCCGTGGCTAATTCTGGTCTTGTCAGCTACCCCGTGCGCGGAAAGGCACTTTTTTGGTATCCATTACCGCAAGCCTGCCACTTAATGAAAACCATCGATTTTGCTCCTTTCGATGAGCAAATCTACTCACTTCTAGATTGATCTCGAAGCAGATAGCAGTGTTGTGTCAGCACTCAGAGAAAACCTGAAACTTTACCGCGTAAAACCAAGGGTTCTTCGCTTCCAGTCGCCTGATTGCTTTATTCTACAGGTACAAGCATTTGGCGTCATGGGAGCAATCTTACGCTTTTTACTGACTAAAACTCTGTTGGAACAAGCTTAGCCGAGGACTAGGTAGTAATGTAGTATAAGATTTGTCTAAAGCGCTAGATCAAAGCGCCAGAGCACAGTTGTAGAACGAGAACGAATTCGGATCCGAGTTCGTCGTGATTTTTGCTCCTTTGCAACGTTCCCTTAGAAATACGGTCAAGAATGAAGACCTTCGAAGTAGCGCGACTTCTATTGCAATTTTGTCTTAACACCGGACAAAAATACCGTGTTGGTTGTCAAGCTATTGCCTTAGAGGGAAGGTCGGGGGAAGTCTCTACCCGCTGGCAGGGGCGCTGGGTTGACGACCAAACTATTCTGCAGCCTGTACACATTGAATTCCTTGTACCTTGTGTTGCTAGCAGGTTCACATTTCGGCTGGATGCGATCATGAGGTGTCACTGATGGCAACAGACTGATAGCACTCAGCCGCAGCGTGCACGGAATATTACCAGGATCTGGAGCTGGGGGATGATAGTTAGAAGGTGCCCGTAGAAGTGTTTTTGGAAGAAGACACTACATTAAATTTCTTTGTCCGGTGTGAAAAGCTGACGCATTGTTTTGATGGATCTTTGAAAAGTAACCCTTTGCAGGTTGGTCATCAAGAACGTGAACGTAAAATAGGGAATTGACAAAAACGATCAACAGGCCAGTAAACTTTTGTCTTGCTTCCTGCGATGCGAACCAAGTGTTTTCAGTGAAGCTGGATGGTAGATGAAAGTACTGTAGGAGTCTAGATCTGAACACTGGGGCATTGTCCTTCGCAGCCGCGGCAGAACCACGCACCTTCAGCTGATGATGATCAACGATGAAGCTCAAAACAGTGGCCCGATTGTCATTGACTCTGATAAGCCCGTTTTTCGAGCGGCAATTGCCAATACATTAGTATAACGGCTGGAGCTCTTTGACTATCCCGCAATCGAAGGCTCGAGCTTGTTTCCGTGGAAGTTCTTGATTTTTCATGCTTGCTGCAGTCGCGACGTCGAAGCCCCGTGTATGACGCGCATCCTTCCTTGTCTTAGGAAAAGAAGGCGCACAGATCTCGTGGCAAACCTCGTGGCAGACCTCGTGGCTTTCCCGGTTCCCTCATAAAGCGAGAAGCATAAACCCAAGCTGCCGGCAGTGAGCATCCGAACCGCCAAGTACCTACCGAAAACTATATCGGCGGCCTGGACACGGAGTTCCCGACACGGAGCAACGCGAAGCAACGCGGAGCACAGAGTCCGACGCGAAGTTCGACACAGAGCGAGCGGAGAGATAAACTCACTGTGGGTGTTTGCCTTTTCCAAGACTTCTTCGCCTTTGGAGTCGACCAGAGGAGGAAAGAATGCACCTTGTTGGGGACGACCGTCATTTCAATTCCTTGAAGATGACCAGGATGGAGCTTGGATGATAATGAGATAACGGTAAAACGGCACGATGAGATGACGGTAAAGCGGTAAAAAGGTAAAATCCCACGATGAGCCAGACGAATGACTTCTTTGGCAAAGGCGAGCGCTAGTGGCGACGCAAAGTACACAGCCTGGACGAGTTGGAAAAAGTAGTTGGGATACCAAGCATCCACTTCTTGCATTGATGAATGGGTGGTGAGTTTGTGTTTCCTGAAAACTGTGAACACCGGCGGCATTTTATACCCATCGACTTGATCAGTCACGGGCGTGCTTGGAGCACCGGTATTGGGCATGCAGCATGTGGATGACCAGAAGTGCGTCGTGCAGTAGCCTGGGTAGACAGGTGCATCTCGTGATGACAATGCGCCTCCGTTCATCGGCCAACTTGGAGAGTAAAGCGCTGCAAGTAGTCGCATTGTCGGAAGTTCCAGTTTTTTCGACACCCACTGTGCCACTTTGATGTCTTACCATCTCACAGCAAGCGTCTGCTATGTCTTTTATGCCACTTCACTCTCCACAGCTCGTTTTACTGCTCCCTCTTCCTCACATCAGTACGGCTTGAACCTCTCCTTTCCCTTCTCTTTCTCCCGCTTCTTCTCCTTCCGATATGCCTTGCGCTCCTCCTTCGCACCGCCAGCACCACCTCCTTCACCACCATCCCATGCTCTCACCTTGCCATCTTCGCCGCACGAAAACAGCGTCCCGCTGCTCTCATCGACCCACACGTCGCGGACAATCTCGTCACCATGGGCGCCGGGAAGCCGCATCGCGCGCGGATCAGTCGTTACGCATGAGTAAGCCAACGGCGAATCGTCAGCACTGGCGGGCGGCTGGAGGGGAAGCAGGTCCAGATGTTGGGACGACGTGTTGCCGGCCGCTACAACATGTGTGCCGCTGGACAGCGAGCGGTACACGTTGACGACGTACTCGCAGCCTAATTTCTCGCGCACGTCGCCGATGGAGACGGGCTTGATTTCGCTTTGAGCAGTCGCGTTGCTTTGCGAGACGTCCTCGTCGTCGTCGACGCGGTAGAAGCCCAGCGTCTCGTCGGTGCCAAACACCCAGACGTCACGGCTACTGCTGCTGTTGGATGCGGCGGATCCCAGCCATCCGGCGTGGTGCACGGCGCTGCGGTGGTTCAGCACTGCGCGAAGGGCGTCGTCCTCGTCGGCCTGGCGCAGGTCGAAGATGCTGACGAGTCCGTCTGTGCTGGCGCTGAGGAGTGCGGATGGCTGCTCCGGGTGCAAGGCGAGCTCGGTGATGGTGTCGGTGTGCGATTCGAGTAGCGAGAGGCGCGGCGCTGCTGGGGACCGCGTGTCCCAGGCGTGAATTGGCGCGTCGCCTGGTGGGTCTTTTTGCAGCTCGGCGCCGGTGATGAGGAGAGATGTGGCAGCATGTGTTGTAATGGCGGAGAGAGGGTGTGGTTTTGCTGGGAGGAATTAGCAGGACTCGGAACGGAGAGAGACTTGTATCGAAAGAGAGGTAAAGACGGCCTTGAAAAGAAAACGACGGGATATGAAAGAAACGAGAGGAGACAGGAACGATGAAAAATCAAAGACTCGAATAATTTCTCAACGCTTCTCGTCCTCTCCCCGAACAACCAGAAATGCACTCACGATTCACGAACTGCATGACTGCTTTGCGTGTCCTGCGATCCCAAAACCTCACCACGCCATCGCGACCGCTCGTAGCCAGCACATTACCCTCGTCGTCCCAATTCTCGAGACTTGTGACGCTGTCGTGGGCGTTCTGAATCAGGCCATCGGGAAGAAGCTTCAGCGAGCTCCGGTCAAAGGTGCGGATCGAATTGTCCGACGACAAGGCCGCGAGAGCAGCGTTGCCGGCGGGTCGGAGGTCGTAGATGTACGAGTCTGGCGGCAGGTCGAGATCACCTGTAGCCAAGAGTTTTGCTGTCCGCATGATGTCAAGGCTCTACAGATGGTGGTGGTCAAGGTGTCTTTGGTGTTGAAGTTTGTTATGGAGCCAGCGCCTGAGGTTGACGTCGCGAATCAAATTTTTCAAGCACCAGCAACGCAGACTGCACTTCTCCAATGCGTGTCACGTCGATGTAGCAAAGGTCTGTCTGACTGCAACGGATACAGGCCACTCTCGTTGTCTCTCACATATGATTGTCCGCTTTGGCAGCGGCCGGTAACGGAGAGAACGAGTTGCAAAATTGATGCCGCACCGCTGTGCCAATATCCTCTCCGTGCCCCCCCTTCCAAGTTCCAACAGACCCAAAAGACACTCTCACAGTCACCGGTCTTCCCGTCTACAAGCACAGAATGGAAAAAGTGTTCATGTCACCCTGATATGAAACGCACCGAATCATGGACTGGATTATAATGCGCGATTAACGACGGGTATGTCCCTCTAGGGACCTTTACAGCCTGCGGTGAAGCCGACATAACGTCAGCCCTGCAGGCCACCACTCAACACTCGTCGAGAAGCTGTCGCACTGGTGGTTGCCAGGTCCCTGGAGAGAAGGAGAAGAAGAGGAAACGAAGTTGGGAGTTGAGCTTTTCACCTGGCTGCGCTGCCAACCGAGCGCCGACCTTTTTCCGGCAGAGGCATAAGCAGCGCCGCTGATTGGTCGCTGTCCCGAGGTTCCCAGCCGGGCTACCGCTCCTCCATCATCGACTGGCGGTGCTCCTCCATCGTGAACCTTTCCGTTGTCTCCACCGCTACCGAAACCCTCTCCCCTCCACCACGCCCACGCAAGCCCGCATCGCCACAATGCTTGCCCAACGCGCCTTCCATCAGTCCCTGCGCCGCGCCGTCGCGCCAGGCGCCGCCGCCAAGTTCGCCCCGGCCAGCAGCGCTCTGATGCAATCGAGGTACGACACCAAGGACCCCTCTCGCACCTCGCGCGGCGGGCCAAACGACAAAACGAACAACAAGCACGACTAACAGCGCCGCGCCTCTAGGCCCGTCGCCACCAACACCATGAGCGAGCCCGAAGGCCGCAAGATCCTCGAAAAGCAGCGCCTCAACCGCCCCGTCGCCCCGCACCTGGCCATCTACCGGCCGCAAATCACCTGGCTGGGGTCGGGCCTGAACCGCATCACGGGCGTCGCGCTGTCCGGCGGCCTGTACCTCTACGTCGCCGCCTACGTCGCCGCCCCGCTGACCGGCTGGCACCTCGAGAGCCAGAGCGTCGCCGCCGCCGTCGCCGCCTGGCCTGTCCTCGCCAAGCTGCTCGTCAAGTCCACCATCGCTTTCCCCTTCGCCTACCACAGCTTCAACGGCCTCCGCCATTTGATGTGGGATTTTGGCATGGGTTTCAAGAATAAGCAGGTTATTCAGACCGGATGGGCTGTTGTTGGCTTGAGCGTTGCGTCGGCCGTGGGATTGGCTTGCTACGGCACCTTTTAAATGCGGCGAGGGCCGCTGATGGGGGACGAGATGCATGGAACGAGAAGAATATCAGTCGGATTGTACAGGGTGAGGAGGGAGTTTCGATGTTGGCCGTGAGCCAGCCAGCCGGTCGCGGTATAGATCTTTGGGATTCGGGGCGGAGTGATAGCATTCAACTTTTGATCAAGACTTTTTTTCAAAGATTTTTCCAACCTCTCTGGACAACGAACAATTGCTCTCCAGTCCCTGCGGAATCCCTCACACTGGCAAGTCAAAGCTGTCAAGGAAAACACAATGAGCATTCAATTCCTATGTACCCAACAAAGCCCACCGGCCCCGTCCACATATTTATACAGCAGCCCGCTACATATGTACTGACTGACTGACCTATGAAGCTATCTACAGTACCCACCCCACCTATAATGCTCATATATATACGACCAACCCATGATCCATGATCCATGCACACATACATCTATACAGACGATCGGAAGCAGAGCGGGGGCCAACGAGTGGAAGAATGCAAAGGTTGAAACGAAAAAGAAAGATACAGAGAAAGAGAAAAGTCGAAAGAGGAAATAAGACCAATTGCTCATAATCCAACGCCGTGACCCTGGTCCGACGTGATGGTACAACAGAAGAGAAGAAAACAAGAAAAGACACCCTACAGCATGCGTGCGCGACATATTCTACATGTACTCGTTTTGAAACAGAAAAGGGGGAAACAGGGAAAACACAGGGAGGGGGGCAGATATGCTGCGTGTGTTGCGTACTTTTGTTCGTGCATGCGGTACGTGAAATCATCTCCAACAGCAGGAGACGATAGCACCACCACTGTCACCTACGTTCCACAACACCATGTATCGCGCGTCAAGCTGAGCTTGGCTACGACGACGAAGCTCACCTCAACATGTACCCATAGTCGGGCAAACCACCCACAAAGCGGCGGACGACGGCATCGCCAAAATCGCCCTCCTGGCTCTCGCCGCGCCACTCGTCACCGCCCCAGCCAAAATCAAGCGCGGGCAGTGGGTCCATCGGCGCCGGCGGTATTGACGGAGCGTCAAACTCCTCGTACTCCTCGAGCGGCCGCGGCTGCGCGCCAAACGCCGACTTGCGCGCCTTCTGGCGCTCGGCCTCGTCGAGCTCGAGCGCTTCCGACGACGGCGCCAGGATCTGGTCGAACGTCGTGGCGTGCGCGTTGGGCGACACGCGCGTCTTGGTCGGCTGCAGGATGGCGTCAAAGGTGATGGGTTTGGGGGGCTGCGGCGTCGATACTGTGCGGTTGTGCGCAGCAGCACCTTTGGGTGAGGTGGTGGTAGTCGAAGGCTTTTCAAAAATGGAAAAGTCGGCGCTGGCCCAGGGGTCGTCGGTTGGCGAGGCCGTGGTTGCGGATTGAGGGTAGATGCGGGCTTGGGTTGGAGAGGGCTTGGGGATGGAAAGCTCCGCCGACTCGGTGGGCGTCGAAGATGATTTGAGTGGATTCAGCGGACTGGGAGAAAGGGCAGAAGGTGGTGGTGGGAGGGGGGAAGGCGAAATGGTCGTGGACGTCTTGGAAAACCATGACGATCCTTTGGTGCCCGCGGGTGGCGAGACAGCAGCAGTTCTCATCGACTCTGGGACCAATGGACTGACAGGCTGAGAACGGCGAGGCTGAGGCGTTGGGGGCATGCTGACGGGAGGTATGTTGCGAGTGGGCTGCCATGGATTGGAAGATGGCTCGGGAATCGCGAGGGATGGTGACATGACTGTGGCCGATTCCATGTCGCCCCAGTCGTCTTCCTCGTTGCCACCATTTCCTACTGCCGTGTCGATCCGTGGCAGCTCAGGATTCGGCTTTGATTCTGCCGTGGCTGACGGCGCAGAAATGGCCGAGTCCAAAGGCAGAATCGAGTCGGGCTCTTGCTTCTTTGTCGAATCTCGCCAGGGGTCTTCATCATGGCCCTTCAAGCCTGGCGACGAGACGGGAGAGTTTACCCAGTCATCGTATTCTGGCTCCGCTGAATCGTCAATGGTGATTGAAAGATCTGGTTTCTTCTTCGAAGGCGCCTCATTCTGCTCTGTCTTGGACAAATCTTCCAAAGAAGCCCACGGCGTATGCTCAGTCCACGGATTGCTCTTCATGGTCTTCTCCACAGTAGGTGGTTGACTCCATGGGTTTTCAGCTGCAGGCTCGGGATCTGGTGCATTTTCATCACGCCAGTCCTGAGACACTGTAGCATCCCACGGATTATCCATGGCCGAGACTGTTGGAATAGGCTCGGTCTGAACTCGTGAAACCGTCGGAACGGCAGCGCTCGACACCGACCTTTTGTGCGCAGTCTCCTTTTTCGACTTGGGAAGGAACCCAAGCGATATCCTCCTAAAATGACCGGGCCGCTGGGGCTTGGGAGTCGCAGGTGGCTCGGACGGACTGGGCGACAAAAGGATAGAGGCATTGCCTTGAGCCAACGAGCTGAGCCTTTTGCCCTTTTTCTTCATCTGTGCAAAATCTGGCACTGGTGTAGGTTCAGCCACAGGTTTTGCTTCAGGCCGAGGGGAGGGCGGTGAAGATGCCCAAGGGTTTTCAGAAGTCTCTTGTTTAGGTGTGGCGGCTTTTGAGGGCGGAGCAGAATAGGTACGCTGAGGCAGTTTCCAGCCAAAAGGACTCTTGCGCTTTGGGGCAGGCTTGCTCTCCTCTTTCTTCTCGATAATGGTAGTAGGCATAGTAGCAGACTTTGCTGGGCCCCAGTTCGAGGAGGCGTCAAAATATGCCCCGGAAGATTCAGCCTCATGCGAGTCCTTGCTTTCAAAACTGGGCTTTGAGATTGAGGCCGGAGGTGATGAGCCTAGAGCGTTCCATCCAGATGTTGCAGAGCCTCCAATCAAAGAAGAGTCGTCGTCCATTTCCTTCTCAAAGCTAGGCTTGTCAGGTGGAGCAGACAACGTAGTATCTGCAGAGCCCCAGTTGAAGACATCATTGAGGTCGTCGTTATGTTGCAGCGATTCCACTTTCCCTTGCTGTTCGAAACTGGTTTTTGAAGGTGGAGCAGACAGGCTTGTCTGTGATGAGTTCCAACCAAAGGCTGCACCAGATAAGGGACTTGAATTGAATGGCTTGCTTAGTGGAGGGACTTGGAGGGATTGCGGACGTTGTTTGACTTCCGCATCGAACGACATCTGCTTTGGCATTGACGCCGATGCGTTCCTCTTGTGTGACATGACTGTCGAAGCCGGCGAGACAGGATAGTCCCAGCCAAAGACAGCCCCCGGCTTTCCACCAAGCAGAGTGCGTCCGTTGATGCGATCCTCTGTAGTCCATCTTGCAACGATTTTGGTGACTTCCGCCCTCGTGGCTGATTCATGCCAACCAACGCGGACGTAGCTATTTCCATCGTTGCCACTTTCGAATTTCCGCAGCGTCTCTCTTCGAGTGACCCGGTACCATGACTTGCGCGCAGATACAGGAGCAACTGGGCTGAAAGGAATTTCCTTTCCTTTATCGATATTTACCTGGACGGGGAACAATTGATCGATGAGTGACAAATCGGGCTTGAGAGACAGTCTTCGTCCAAGGTCTGCTGCGGACGAACTCGAAGCTGCGGCAGGTGGTGGAGTCACTGCCTTGTCAGACGTAGCATCTGCTTTTGAGTCCGCGTCAGGAGTTTGTTCAAACTCTTCCTCAAAATCTCCAAAGTCTCCAAAATCGTCTTCCTCTAGGTTGTCCTCGGTAATCTCGAGATTCGGCTCGCATACATCATGGGTTTTCTGGTCTTTCAGTCCTTCTGGATCCTCTTGGTGATGGTCATTCGCGGGTGCTTTGGGCTCCGATGCACCCTTGAGTTTGTTGTCGTCCTCGAAAGAGGTTCTCGATTCGGAGGATTCTTCGTCGTGGCTATCATCCGAAGGTGAAGCGGAGCGGCCAGTCGATGCTCGACTCTCCAAATCTTGAGACGACCTCGGCAGAGCGTCTTCACCAGAAACAGCCTCACTAGCAGCAGTGCCTGCAGAACCCGGCCTCACAGTCGATTCCGAATCGGAGGGGTCAACACCGTGCGGGATAGGTTTTGCGGGGGATGGAGTGGCGGTCCTAGATGGTCCTTCGGTCTCGGGTGGCGGTGTGAAGTCGGTTGACAGCGTTTCCGCAGGTGTGTCGGTAGTTTCTTCAGGTGCATTCTTCGGCTGGTCCCAAACAGACGGCTGCAAGGCCCCTGATTCTTCAACCTCCGCACTGGCGGAGAGCTTTTCTGGTTTCTCCGTCGTGTCATTCTCACTTGCAACCTTCTCGGCGACTACCAGGTCGGCGGCGCTGGGCTCGTCTCTTGTTGCGTTTGCCCAGGCGTCAGCCTCCTTTGCCGTGTCCCAAACGGATTCGCCCTCGAAAAACCCGCCGAGCACAGGTGTAGAAGTGGAAGTCGAGTTCCGGGTTGTCGTAGCTACGCTGTCGAGCGGCTCAATGTGTTTCGGATTGTTGACGGCGTCGGCCCATGGGTCTCCCCAGTCGTCCATGATGGATTTGTCGCGGGCCTAGTGCTCCTCGGGGAAGGTGTATTCATGTCAATTGGGCGGCGGACGGCATGGTGTTTGCAGGTTCGGCTCGGAGGCTGGGCGAGAAAAGAGAGGCGGAGAGACGATTCAACATGGCGGTGAGCTCAGGGTCGATGCACTGGGTCCCAGTGGAGTCGGGTTCAGCCAGCACCTCACCTCAACCCGGACGCCGTCGCCGGGGAAGTGGTTGCACGCGGGCCCGTGCGCTTAACGCGCTTGACCGGGCTCGGGCGTTGGGCCTGAGGCAAACAGGACGTCACTCGACCTTCCCCTAGACCATCAACTGCAACCATGTCCATGTCCCAGCCCTCAGCTTTGCTCAATTCCACACCATCTGTTAGTGGCAGAAAGCCATAGTGTCGACTGTCGTCGCGTGGCAGACACGGAATTCCAACATCTTCCACTCAGCTGGCCCTTGCTGAGCGCTTCCCCGCATGCCTTACCCCAGCTCCGAGCCATGGACCAACACGCCGGTTTCTTCGCAGCGACCTTGACACACACTGTTGGCTTTTCTCCTGCATCGGAATCTCTTCTCTGCCATCGCCAAGTACATTCTAAAGGCTTTCGCCAATCACACCGGACATATGACGATCTCCGACAAGGTTGACGGCTCAAAGAAGCTTGACATAACCAAAGGCGGACAAGCCCAGACACCGACCCATGCCAATGGTTTAGCTCCCTTTCTCGCAGTCTTTCGAGGATCCTTCCTTTCAATTATATCCTGAAACTCTGTCTTCAGAGTGGGCATGAAGGCCACTGATAGCCGATTCATGGGCAAAATCAAACTTGGAACAAATGCCCCGTCCTCTAGCTCCATATCTACGGGAATAAAAACCATCGACAGCGATTTCACCAGTGAAGGCAGCTGCCGCCCGTCCCGCCAACGGGCCGCCCGGATCAATCCATCTGGTCGCTGATAGCTGCCGCCAGGGTTCAGCCGCTTTGGGTGACTAAAAGGCGTGTACCCTCCATTTTGTTTTTGCAAAGACTATTACGAACTCGACCTGGAACAAATCGCTCGTACGAACAAAACATGCCGGTTGAGTCCAAATTCAAAATCGACATTCCCTCGTGCAATCTTCTTTCGTATCTCTTCCCAACAGATGAAAAGCCATCAGACCAGCCGATTTGGATTGATGCCGACGACACTTCCAAGTCACTTTCGCCAGCACAGTTGTTGAAATGGGTCAAGAGGATTGGCCTCGGCCTTGAACGGCTGGGAGTGCAAAAGGGTGACGTCGTCTTGTTGTACTCGCCAAATCATCTGCACATCGTGAGTGCCTGGTTTGGGATTGTCGGCGCAGGCGGAGTGTTCAGCGGTTGCAACCCGGCGTATGGAGTCGCAGGTAAGCGTGCAAAATTCTGGTAAATTGTTATGTATCATCCGCCGTCAATGAGACCATTTCCTGAATGGCTGGGCGCATGGTGCGAGACGTACTTTGTCCCGACTTCTTAAGCAGACCCCAGAGATATGTTTGTTCGGATCCACGACAAGCTTTTTCAACAACATTCGCTGACCAAGATCCCTGGCAGAACTCGCGTACCAAATGGAAAACACAATGGCCAAGTACGTTCTGGTTGAACCAACGCTGCTGGAAAACCTACTGCAAGCTGCAAAGAAGAACAATTTCCCTCGGAGCCGGATGTTTCTCTTTTCCGACGTCATTTGTCCCATGCAAAAGGGAATTCCCGACTGGCAAAGCATCCTCCCCTCAGAGCAAGAAGCTCTCTCCTGGAAGTGGCCGAATCTCGATGGGGACGCTGCTCGCACCACCTTGGCAGCGCTCAACTACTCCTCTGGGACCACGGGTCTCCCAAAAGGCGTCATGATAAGTCATTACAACTTGGTGGCAAAGATTGCACAGACCATTTTCATGCGCGACCTCGAGCAGCCCTACTCTCCTTCCAATCGTCCACAGGAGCGCTGGCTGGGGTTTCTGCCAATGTACCATGCCTACGGCCAAGTCTTCTACACGGCCATGGCTGCAAAGACGGTGTCACCCTGCTACATCATGCGCAGTTTCACCTACAGAAAGTTTCTGGAAAAAATGCAAAATCATCGCATCACGCACCTCCAAACGGCACCTCCAATCATCGTCATGCTAGCCAAGCGGCCGGAGACGTCGGAGTACAACCTCAGCAGCCTGGTCCATATCCTCTGCGGCGCCGCTCCGCTCTCTGCCGAACTCCAAAACGAGGTCTCGGACCGCTTTGGCGTCAAGATCGTGCAGACGTGGGGAATGACGGAGCTCACATGCTCCGCTGTGCACGTTCCGGGCGGACGAGTCGATCGAAGCGGCAGTATTGGCCTTATCGACCCCAACACCACCGTCAAGGTGCTCGACGACGATGGCCTAGAGGTTGGGCCGGGAGAGCGCGGCGAAGTGCATGTTCGTGGTCCGAATGCCTGTATTGGGTACTGGCGAAACCCCAAGGCCACGAAAGAGCTATTTGACGATGATGGGTTCATCAGGACTGGCGATATTGGAGTCCGGGATTTCGAGCCCAAGTTTTGGATCGTCGATCGAAAGAAGGAGTTGATCAAGGTCAAGGCGTACCAGGTGGCGCCGGCCGAACTGGAAGCCCTCTTGCTGGAAAATGAAGCCGTGGCGGATGCTGCCGTTGTCGGGTTAAAAATGTCTGTTGCCGTCTTTTGTTGCAACTGCGTCTTGCTAATTGATGACTAGGGACCACGAGGAGTTTCCCCGAGCATACGTCGCTTTGAAAGACCATTTCAAAGGCCAGGTTTCCGAAACCGACATCGTCCAGTGGGTTGCTGGCCGCGTTGCAAAGTACAAGCAGCTGCTGGGTGGAGTCAAGTTTGTTGACGAGGTTCCAAAGTTGCTGTCGGGAAAAATTCAGCGAAGGACCGTTCGAGAGTGGGCGGCTAGAGATGCGAAATATTTGCAGGCACCGCAGTCGAGGCTCTGAAAAGCTCATTCGCGACCTGGTCGGCGCATGGCTTGTGATATGGATAGATTGGTCGTGATTCGTCTCGTTGCGTCTTGGTAGAGCCAATGTTTGAATGCTTCAACAGCCAGATGTGGTTTCGCAAAGACGACGGAATCAGAAAGTAGATCAAAGCTTTGGATTCAAACCGGCTCTCATCGTGTTAGTATTTGATGCACAAAAACCTGCTCGATGCAAAGCCGTCCAAATACAAAGTGTTGTTTCGGAAACTTGCTCCACAATCTCACCGCCAGGCCATGACGCACGGAAGCTTTCGAGCAGCAAGTAACGAGCCACGTCAGCAACAGAAATGTGGTCCCGTCTCCAGCTTTATCAAAACCGCATCCCCCGAACAACCGCAACACAATGTGACACCGTCTTCCACCACCCGTCTTGAGGAAGGCAGAGGAGGGACATGGATCCGTCGAGGTGCGGCGCGGTACGTATAGCCGAGTGGTGCTCGGGCTTTAAGTCGGCGAAGGTACGTATACCGTATACGGGCATGGCACGGGTGGCGGAGACGATGGGTATACTGACTGACGACGAAAAGCAGATCTGGTTGATGGACAGGATCCGATCTGGACAGAGCCAATGGTCCCGAGGCAATTTGAGGAGCGGGCTAGTAGCAGGCTGGCTTGGCTTCCTGGCTGTTTGGTTTTCCAGACAGACACGAGGTCGAAGAAGGCGACGCTAAGCTCAGGCGTTCAAGACCCCGGCAGGATCCTCGATCGGCGCACACGCAGCGCAGCGCAGCGGTGGGGCGGCCGTGTCTGCAAAGGGCATGCCGGGAGTCGCATGGGATGGCATGGAACTGGAACGGAGGGCGGTCAGGTGTTATCGAGGAGTTTGTGGTGTGTTTTGGGCCGGCGTTGGATGAATGTTGGCGTTTCATCTGATAAGCCATGGCAGTCTTGGTGTTGTCCTGGATGGGTGTGGTCCCCCACCCCTTGGCCCTCCCGATTCATGCTGAGCGGAGTCGAGCGAGTCCACCCGGCTGAGAAATTAGCGTCCGGCTTCGGCGGAACTCGGCCCAGCAGAATCAGACAACAATCTGATAAGATCCGTTCGCCTCCCCCCAGCACCTTACCACTCCTCTCCCCGCCAATAATGGCCTCCAAGAAGCTTGACCTCGCGCCCGCGCTCTCCCCAGCTTCGAGCGGCGATGCCAGCGCTGCCCACTCGCCCTTCACCATCCCCTCGCCCACCTCTGACGGAGCCGCCTCGCCCATCACCGGCCACCCCTCCGCCTTCAATGGGCCATCGTCCGTCTCGACCCCCATCGCCCTCGCTCCAGGCCCAGGTCCTGCATCCGTCAACTCGCCCTACATCTCGCCCGCCATGAACTCCGGTCCCTGCGGAAACAGCTATGTCATTCCGCCCCGTCCCAAGCCCGGCCGCAAGCCCGCCACAGACGACCCGCCCTCCAAGCGGAAGCAGCAGAACCGCGAGGCCCAACGGGCCTTTCGCCAGCGAAAGACGCAAAAGATGGAAGAGGTGAATAGCGAGCTGCAGCGGGTGCTCGACGAGCGACGCGGGCAGTCAGACCAACACCAGCGCGAGGTCGCTGGCCTCAACACAGCCTTGACCGCCGAGCGCTCTCGGTCCGAAGCCCTGCAGAGCCAGGTCGACACGCTGACGGCCGACAAAGAGGGCATGCGCCAGCAGCTCGACTTTGTGCAAGAGAAACTGGCAAAGCTCGAGCGAGACCTCGACTACTTCCGCCGCCTGCCTCCGCACAACCAGCTCACGCCACCGGCATGGCGGCCCGAGCATGAAGAATCGACGTTGGCCGAGTCCCGCGGGGAGACGTCTGCCCCGTCCGCACCACCGCCTCATCAGTCCACTGCCATTACCCTGCCACCCCTCGTCCGTTCCAAGCGTGCAGCCCCCAAGGACGGCTGCGGCAAATGTGCCGACAATGGAGACTGCCCCTGTGTCGACTCGCTCGTAGACTTTTCTGGATCGTCTCGCCCCTCCAGGAACCAGGCCAAGGAGCTTGAGATCCCCGCCGTGCAGCCCCACGAGGACGAAATGGAGATTGACTTTACCAATTTTGGCAAGAAGCCGCCCCCTCCCGGCGTCATGGAGCCCCCCTGCAAGCCCGGAACCTGCGACGCTTGCATGAAGGACCCCCTTCAGAAGCGCTTCTGCGAGACCCTGGCACGTGAGCGCCCCTTCATCACGAACAAGTCGTCGCTCTTTGCCAGCATGCGCAAGGATGATGATGGGCAAGCTGCCGTCAAACGCCAACGCCTCACTACCGAGCAACAAGAGTCGATTGACTGTGCCGAAGCCTACAAGCGGTTTTTTCGTGACGCCAACCTCCCCGTTGACCAAGAGCACCCGGCGTGGATGAGGGAGCTCATCACGTTGCCGCCCACGAAGAACGACGCCATCCGTCTGCATCAGTTGCATCAGGAGGCCAAGGAGAAACGCAAAATGTCGGCCTACGAGCTGGATATGGCATCTGTGCTCAACGTCCTCAAGAAAGCTGACACGCGGCACAGCGTCGATGCCTCGTCTGAACAGTCTCGGACCAGCATATCGATCAGCAGCGCCGGCGAGAACAGCGCAGTCCCTCTTGGTGAGCAGTCCGCGGCACTTGTTCCTGGCGAAGCGGCCTCTGGCTAATGTGAAAGAAAAATTCAGAGCCGCAAGCTTCCTTGAAGCTCAACGGTAACAACAATGACAACTCCGCTTCGGCAAGAGAACAAGACAAGACCGCCGGCCTGGTTCTGCGTCCACCCAGCGCGCCGCGCCCGGCCATGGTCGGCCGCAAGCCGTCGTCCCGAATTCAGAGCCTCTCGGCCGCCTCGGCACCCACCACTCCGGCCTTTGAATCTCCCGGCTTCCACCTCTCCAACCAGACCTCCCACCACGACCATCATCGCAGCAGCCTGACGTTTCTCATGAACGAAAGCGGCCCAACGTCTCGTTCTGGCAGCAGCTCGTCTGTTCCTGCGAGCCCGTTGGGCACTCTGGCACCGGCCATTGAGGCGTGACGGGCTGGACGGACGTAATGGTCATGTCACGATTGATGATGACGACGCGACCACGCCGAGTCGGAGGTTCGGGTCCGGGGCCGGGTCCGTCCGAAGCGTCGGGAAAAGGTGGAGAGGGGAGAGAGCTGAGAGAGCAGTACTAGAGGACACGGGGGCAGGCAAAAAGGCAAGCAAAGGAAAGGGGCCATCCATCCATCGCTCAGTCACCGACCGGGTCACAGGGTCTGATGTCGGTTGGCCCGGTGCCCCCATTTGCCTTTGCTTGCCAGCCAACCCCGTCTCTCAACTACATTCAAAAGACCGCATGCTGACCCGGCGGCGGCCCTGGCACACCTGCCTGCCTGCGCTGCTGCCGCTGGGGGCAAAGAGCGGCAGAGCAGAGATATTGATCGAGAGGGCGTGGCGTGCCTTGGACGGCGCCGCAGCCCTTCATTGGCCCCGGCCGGTGGAGATGTGTATCACTTATGGCCCCCGATATCGGCGGCGAGCCTGTCCAGCCCGCCAGCGGGCCAACGGGCCAACGGGCCAATCGGCCCTGGCGGCTTGCCTCCCGTCTGTCCGTCTAAACGGCTTTGTGTTGTTGCTGCTGCTGCTGCTGCTGCTGCTGTTGCGGCTGCAAGGGGACGGGTTGGGCTACGCCTTGCGTTGCGCAGCTGTGGCTTAGGCCGCCGAACGAACGGCAGTTGTGGCGTGGCTCTTTTTCGGTACGGTCCGCGTGCTTTTTAATCTTTCATTTGTTCCCTATTCGGGTTTTTTGTAGCGTGAGTGATGAAGAGAGAGTTTGAGAGAGCCAGCGAGCGAGCATAATGCCATGTCATGAGGAGTGCTTCTTCTCTTCGGTCGTCATTGTCACTGTTCTGTCTGTATCTGCGTCATTGTCGATACTGCCGTTGCTTTGCCTGTCGCGCATCCACGCGTGCCCTTTGATTTCTTGTCTGTCTGTCTGTCTGTCTGTCTTCTGTTGCGCATCCACCCCCGCCGTGGCCTGCTGCCGCTCTGTCGTTGCAGCAGAAGATCAGAACAGAACCGAACTGAGTAGAGGAGAGCGTGGCATGGCAAGGACGTCTTCGCCAATTGTCGACTCGGTATGTGGATGGGACACGACCAACCAAGCGGCGGCCGGCAGACATCTGACGAGACGGGATGGATGTGGGCGGATGAGTTATGGATTGGTAGTAACGACGGACGGACAGAGAGAAGGAAGGGGTTGGCTGGTTATTCGATGATTTAACGGCTTGCAAGGCGCAAGGTAGACTGCTGTCACTAATAGATAGAAAAGAGAGGAAGAGAAAAAAGTTGACTGGGATTTAGAGTTGCTTTGAGTCTATTAAGTGAGTTATGCAAGGCAAACGGGAGTGAGATGCTGCTGTATGAAGCATAGAGTGAAGATAGGGTAAGGCTTTCACTTAGATATGTTACTGCCACTACGACAGCTTCACTTCCCTTCCCCTTTTTTCCTTTCTCACTCTCAGATTCAGTGGCTGCCATATGCGTGCAAGTTGACCGTTTAATTGACTGCCGTGGTAGGATGAGTGCTATGATTATTTCACTTACTTACTTCCTACAAATAAAATGTCCATATACCAGACTATAACAGATTGAGTGGCGTTGGCGTCGTCATTCCCCGTTGTCCCCTTAACATCTCCCTCTCTCCCCCCTCCCCCCCCCCTCGCTCTTTCTCTCCGAGTGTCTTCACACACTAAGCCCCAAGACTCTTACCCTCATCCTCAACAAGCGGCACCTCCGCCCACAGCTCCACCCACGCCGCCGCCCTAACCCACTTTGGCCCCGGCGCCTCGACCGCATCGACGACCAGGTGCGCCGCCTTGCGCCACGTCGCGTCGTCTGTGATGCCCCATTCGAACGATTCCTCGTGCTCGTCTTCCTGCTGCTGCGACGCACTGCAAAACTGCCACGCAGCCAACACACCCCTGAGCGCCTTGACAGCATGGCCGTCCTCCATCGGCAGCGCGACAGTGCGAGCAACCAGCGCCGCCTCATCGTCGTCCGGGCGCTTGGGGTCGTACGTGTAGAGGCGGGCAGGCGACAGGGGCTGGGCGCCGCGGGTGGCGTAGACGAAGAGGGCGGTGCGGGCGAAGAGCGTGAGGATGCGGGCGCGTGTGGACGCGGGGAGGGAGAGGTCAGGGGAGTGCAGGATGGAGAGCAGCGAGATGCTCGAGGTGATGAGGTGCATGTGGAAGAAGTCGAGTTTAGGGATGTGGTGCGGTTGCAGGGCTGTAGTGGCGAGGAGGACTGTTGGAGGAAGGAGCGTGTTAGTTGGTTCGTCGGTTGAATGGTCTTTCGATTTCGAGTAAAGGGGAAATGGGATGGAGGGATGGAGAGAAAGGGGGGAGACGTACCAGAAGCATTCACAACCTCCGCCGCGCGCCTCTCCACGTCCTCGTCGGTCGGCAAAACGACAAACTCGCCCGCCACATCCGCCAGCCGCTCGCCAACACTATCCCACATCTCGCGGCCATCACTATACTGCCCAACGGCCCTCGCCGCCTCGCGAACCTTCTCGTCTGCACTGACAGCGCGCACGAGCTCCAAAAACCCCTTCCGCCTTCCAGCTCCGCCGGCTTGGACACCCCTCTTCGCGG
Source organism: Phyllosticta citribraziliensis (assembly GCF_038025025.1). Taxonomy (NCBI): domain Eukaryota; kingdom Fungi; phylum Ascomycota; class Dothideomycetes; order Botryosphaeriales; family Phyllostictaceae; genus Phyllosticta; species Phyllosticta citribraziliensis. Next base: position 3,028,159 of record NW_027117338.1, read on the forward strand.
CCGCGGCCGCGTCGCAGTCACGGAACACGCGCGCCGTCCAGTCCTCGTGCACGGCGGCCTGCGCCAGGCCCTCGACGACGACGCCCTCGAGCGCGAACTCGACGCCGAAGCCCAGGTGCAGCAGCGGGTGCACGACGCCGGCGTAGAGGCGCGCCAGCAGGTCGGTTGCTTGCGGCGTGTCGGCGAAGAGCGCCTCGCGGACGACTGTGGGCCAGCCCTTGGCCGCGGCTTGCGCTGCGAAGAAGACGACGTAGTCTTGGTAGTAGTCGCTGTCGCCGAGGTGCTTGGTGTAGGGGAAGGAGGAGGTGGTGGCGGCGGAGGGTGAGGATGCGGATTGGGATTGGGGCTGGGAGAGCGCGGTGGTGGTTTCGGCGTGCGCTGGTTTGAGGGGCTTTTGGTAAGTGCTGTTGTCTTTGTAGGCGGCGGTAAGGACGAAGGGGGGAGCAGAGAGCGCGTAGAGCGTGAGGAGTTGATGGGGGATGTGGTTCTGTATTGACATGTCAGTTCCTGAATTTCGCCTTTTCCTTCTGACAGAGACAGAGATAATATTGGGAAGTCCCAACAGCTTTTGAGAATAGTGACTGAGGTGACCTTAGTCTCAACGTACGTGGAATCCCCTGTCGTTGAAGAAGACGTGGAACTCTTTATGGTTGTCGCGCAGCAGCTGCGTCGTCAACTCGGCGAGCTCCTTTTTCAACGGGCCCAATTGGTAGACAGGCTTCTCCTCGCCCGTGAGCAGAATCTTGGACGAGTCCGCCATGTTTCTCCGAGCTCTTGATTCGACCGACAAGTTCGTAAAACGTCGACGTGCGGTCCGTGGAGTCGATTGCGTTATCCGAGGCCGAGGGCAGAGGAGAAGTCTCATGTACTTGATCAACGACGACGACAAGATCCGATCTGTTCAATGAATGACGACAACGTGAGCTCCGTTTCTTTAAGTATCAACGAGCGTGGTGCACGGAATTAAGCCCCACTAGTGCCGGCGGCAGGCTGTCTGCACGCGGCTTATCATCTGGTCCCCAGTCCAAACCAAGGATCCACGATCCACCGACCCGGTCGGCGAGAGCGGTCCGGCCCTTCGAACCTTACCACATCGCGTCGGGGGTCATGTACAGGGCGGAGGCCTGCAAAGCCCGAGAGAGCGAGGTCGAACGGACACGGAGACACGGAGCGGAGGGGCGCTGCACGCTAATCCGTACGCTACGACGCAAATCCGCACGCTACGACGCATTGCGGCCGAGGGAGTAAGCACGTTGGGACGGTCGAGTGGTTGCAGGAGTGGTGATCGCCGGTGGAGCAGCGTGGGAAGAGCGCTGCGCCAAGCAGGACTGTGCTATTTGTGTTGGTGCTGAGAAATCCGTTTCTCGCTGGTGGTGCACTTTTTCTTTCGTAATGGGCTTTGAATTGACAGGGGTGGCAGATCCAGGTCGGGTGGACTGAGGTGACGTCGTTGTGAGATTCTCGACTGCCTCTTCAGGACGTTTCGTTTCGAGCCGTAGATCTACTCGTGCCAATATACAAGGCCTAAACTTGTGGTGCACAAAGCAAAAGTAGGCTGGCGTATGCGGAGCTACCTATCATGCGCTTCAATGTGCTGTTTACCGTAAGCATTCGAACCAACTCAGATCCAAGAGATGGAGACGGGAAAATTTCAAGTGCAAACAACTATTCCCAAGGGACTCTGGAGTAGCCAAAGCTGGCACGGCCGCATCTGACAATCCCGGACCAACTGTCGTCCTGCCTATTCAGAGCAAATTTTGGCGACTATGTTTCAAGCGGCGGCCAAACCCCTCGTGTCTCGTGCCTCGTGCCTTGCGCCCAGCCCCAGCATCATCGAGCTTCCCCGCGTCTTGGCCCTGGGGTTGCAGCGTCACGATCCGTGGCCGAGATGAGGATGCTAGCATCAGCGGTGCGGTCGACCGACGCGCAAACGTGCGAGACCGAGGGCGAGCGAGACGTGGGAATGTGGAGAAGAGAAGCGGAGCTGATGTCACGGCGACTGCCGCGTCGCTGATTGGCTGCTTCTGCTTGTGCTCCACCGGACTTTGGACGCCCAAAATGCTCCGACTCCGAGCGGTGTGGTAGTCAGCGCTTCTAGACGCTGCGCACGTAGTCATGGTGCTCACGATGCTGCATAAGCAACGTCGAAGCAAGAAATGTGTTGTGAGATGTTTCGGTATGGGGCGTTCAAGGCGTCGGCGTGTGGTCGACTGCCACGTTTTGAGAGGGGAGGAAACATTGATCAAGAAGACTCGCACAAAGCAATGAAATGAACGAGATGGAAATAGAAATCTCTCTTTTTGGTCATTGATGAAGCAATGCGAGTGACTCATCCGTTGCGCCCTGCTGTGCAAAACCGCAAGACCACCATCTCGAATTCTCCATTTCCGCCAGAGGCAAACGCCAGTGCGATGCAGAAAACAGCAAGGGAAAAATCCAGAAAAATAATAGACAAGCAAATGCAGCGAAACTACGTGGAGGGCGCACCACAAGAGACGGACCCCTGAGACCTAATCCCACTTCTTGGCAACCATGCCATCAGGGGGGCTCGTCTCGACCGGGGCCTTGCTGACCTCCTTCCAGTTGGTGCTCAACGCAGTGCCGTTGCTCTCTTGGTAGCTCTTCATCATTGCCCTGCGCGTGTCGGGATCGGCATCCTTGTACAACTTCTTGAAGAAAGCCGCTGCGGGGTCGCCATCTTCCTCTTCCACCTCGTCTCCATCACCGACCTTGGTGGTAAGGTCGTCGGCCAGCTTGTCCCAGTTCTTGGGTCCGCTGCGCGAAGATGAAGGGTACGATGGACCTGCGGCAGCCGCCTGTTTGGTAGAAGCCTGCGGTTTGGGCTCGGTGGTGGAAGGTTTTGCTGGCTGGGCCTCGCCCTCGGGCGCCTCCAATTTAGACCACTTGAACGGGTTTGCCTTTTTGAGTTTGATTTCCAGCTTGTAAGCGGTGATGTTGTAGGAAGACTTTTGCGGGTCTACAGCGCCGCGCAACGGGTCAAAAGTCTGTTGGTACGTGGAGTGGTTTTGCGTTGGTATCGAGATGGAGAGCTGCGTCGGGTTAGCAGTAATTCAGCACCCACGTCAAAGGTCAGCCTATACCGAGCGTTCCTCAATTTCAACAATTGCTTCGTCTTTTGGAATGCCCTTGGCCAGCAGCGTCACATAGACATAATCTGAGTCTTCGTACCAGTCGTGTCTGATTTGCTCCAGCTTCGGCTTGTGACGCTCGGCCAACGTCGTCGCAGTCGCAGAGGACTCTGTTTTCTTTTCCTCTCCCTTGGACGCAATAGGTGCGCCAGTATCGACCTCAACCTCCGGAATCTCCTTTGCGTCGGATTCCGCAGCCGCATCAGGCGATTGTTTGAGCTTGTTGGCCACCTTGCTCGACCACAGCGCCGCAGTCTTGTCGTCGGCCTTGAACTTTTTCGAAAACTCAAGCACGCGTTCCGAATCCTTATATCTTCCAAGAGAGAAGAGAGTGATGGCGCGGCGAAGCTGCGCTTCGGCAATCAGCTCGCGTTTGGCGCGCTTGTGGGCGAGCTTGACGGCGATCTCGGCGTCTTTGAGGGCAGCTTCGAGCTCGGGAGGCGTCTTGCGTTGGTATGCTGTGCAGCGGCCGATGTAGTATGGGGCGGCTTCGGGGAGCTGTGCAAGGGCCTGGGTGTACTTTTCGATGGCCAGCTCGTACTGTTTGTCCTCCAGTGCCTGAGCTGCGGAGGCTGCGAGAGACGCCATGGTTGCAGGAGAGCGCACTGAGCGTGGGATAGGAGTAAACGATCGGCGTAGAAGCGAATCTGGAAGGGAAGCAGCAGATAGCTCTGAAGGCGTATATAGCCCTGTACACAGAGTGGTTGGTGGTGTTTGTTGGCTCCAGCGGGCGGAAAGAAGCTCAGAGAACCAAGCTCCGTCAGAAATGGTGGTCTGTGCGCGCTTTCGTCATTCCCTGTACCAAAATCCGGGGAAGCTCTCCAAGACACCTCAAGCAACACCATCCTCTCTCACCACCGGAATGTCACACGCCGGCGCTCCGATATTCAATGCATTGATCCGCACCCACCACATCACGTCCCGCAGAAAGGTAGTCAATCTGACAAAGGCTGCCGGCAAATATGACGTCTACGCATTGCTGCGAAGGGGCGGCTGCCCAGGCATCATGTATTGCGAAGGGACGGAAGATGGTGTAAACAATTGGATTGGTGCTGTACAGGTGCGCTCAAAGCAGCATCGTCGTTCAGTTGTGTCTTTGACTGACGTTTGTTCAGAGGCTGCGCTACAAGGACTTCCATTTGGTAACCCGTCCGGGACCAGTCCAGCCAGAACAGAAAGACGTGTCAAAGTCCGCTCATCGTAATGTCCCGACTGGTCTCTTCATAGCGAAGACGGTCAAAGAGTTCAGCGATGTCATGGATCAACGTGGGGTCCTGCGGTGGTGGAAAAGAGGCATGGGCTACGTAAAAGAGTATTGATCCAGCGTATGACCACGGCAAATCCTGAGTACCATGTCTGGATTTGAGATGTCTGTTTAAAGGAGAGGTAGGCATTGTTCTACCTGCCTATCTCTGTTTGTCATAAATCCTGCGAGCATCCAGTCCACCACATGCCCTCTCCATCCTCGCTCGAATAAAGAAAATCGGAAACGCCTTTTGCCGAGTAACTCCCAATCCATGAGGCACGTGTGCCATGAAAACTCCCAGCTGTCCCGTCCAAGCGGGCCAGTCCCAAACACCTTGCTAGAACCTGCATTGCTCATGAAAAGAAGAGCAACGAAAAGAGAAAAGGAAAAAGGGAAAAACTTCCATCGTCCACCTACCGCCTCACTCGAGCAACGCTCCCAAAATCAGGCTCTGAACGACAAACTCGTCACCCACAACCTTGACCTTTCGGCCAGCACCCAAATCGACGACTCTGACCCCAACGCCAGCATCTCCCTTGGCCTCGTCCGCGGCAGCTTCGCTGTCCCGTTTGCGCTTCTTGCTGCGTGACGCGGTGCTGGGGACAGCGTCAGCGCCTTCAAAGGTCCTGACCGCACCCTCGACGTCGCCGCCATCGACGTAGACCCAGTCCCAGCCTTGGCCTTCTTCTTGGGGGCCAGGTGCAGCGCCGGTGCCCTCTATCAACGCCTTACGTGCCTCCATCACTCCTGTGCATCCTCTGACCCGTCGAGCGCCCATGACGCGCGTCAAGAACTCGTACGCTGTTCCCCTGCTGCGCTGCTTGAGTACAAGCAAGACGTTCATGCCATCAAGCAATTTCTTTCGTCGCTCGAGTACTGAGGTGAGGCGGCCTTCCTCGCTGCCAGCTTCGTACATTGGCTCGATGACGCGGCTGCGGACTGCTCCGCCGAGCGCCACCGACTCGCCGGCTGGAAGCAGATAGAGCGACCAGGGCGCAAGAGCGTTGCGAGACAGCGAGGCGCTGAGCCAGTGGTGCGAGAGGCATGGGAGATACAGCGCCAGCGCTTGAATGTACTTTGTACGACGGGAATGACGATCAGAGATGAGGGCTACAAAGGACAAGGAGCTGGCGTAGGGGGTGAGGATCAGAGGCTGGCTGTCGTCCATTGCCTTTGTGGTGGAGGGAGTCATGGGTCCAATGGACTTTTTGCGCGACGTGGATTTGGGCGTCGATTTGCCTCTGGGAGTCTCGCCCTCTTTGTCATTTGTAGTGCCGTTGTTGTTAAAGAGCACCTCAAAGCCCGATTCCAAAACTTGTCCACCGTTGTTTGTGATCAGTTTGATGACTTGGATCTTTTCCCGTTCGTCGCCATGCCAAGTGAGCGCAAATGCCATTCCAGCAAAGAGTCCGGTAATATTTGCGGCGCATGGTGTTGCAACTGACCGTTGCACAGAAGTACCTGGAGTGGGAAGAACTTGACGACGCGAAGTTGTCGTCGTAGGCGTACCAGGCGCAGAAAAGTTTGTTGATGGGGTTTGGGGTCGCACGCTGAAGCCTGGGGCCAAGCTGGGTGGAAGTTTGAATTCGCGGTCCTTGAATTGTGGCCACATGGTACTCGTTAGGTACACACTGGCGACAGGAACATCGACCGTCTCCCGATTGGTTGATCCGGGCAGACTTTCACGACGTTTGACTTCGAGGACGACGGTCTTTGCTCCGTACACGTCGGTAGATGGATGATCATGTTTCGCAACGGCATCCGAAATGGTTGTGGCTGACATGAAATCCTTCCAGCCTCGCACCACGTAGTTCTTCGTCCTCATATTGGGCAAGTCCACTTTGATAAGGTCCCCTTTGCGAAGATCGCAGCGGCGAACTTCCCAATCCTCCAATGTGTCTTCAGTGCCATCATCGAAGCGGATTTTGCAATGCATGCGGCCGGACGTCATGAAAGCTGAGATACAAGTTGCAGGGTAGTACGCGATGGCATATCCTTTGAAGCGTGCCAGAACCCTTTCTGGAGCTACCGCTTCTCGATTGTGTTCTTCAGTATCAGCATTGACATCCTCAGGTCGTGAGTCGACTGGCCCAGGCCCTGCCTGTTCACTGGTCGCCACGGCAAAGTCATCCTTGGGCTTTTGTTGTACTGCCTCCTTCTTTCGGCTGGACGAAGCTGGAGTCTTTTTGGTAGACTTTGCGGGTCCTTTCTTGTTTACAGCTTGTGGCGACTCCCTAGCATTGGTGGCACGACGGGTCTTGGTTGGCTGTTCTTGGAGAGGCTTCGCAGGGGTTGCCTTGGCTTGTTTGCTAGGCGATGGGAGGAATATGCCCGGCTTTGGAACGGCAGGCTTCGTGAATACGGTCTCCTCTTCTTGGACTGCTGCCGTTCGAGTGGCGCTCATGGGTGACTTGAAGTGGGGCGATTTCGGCGTTGGCGAGGCATCGGGAATGCGATTGATTTTCTTTGGCGATTCACGGAGCACCCTGTGGCTATACGTCTTGAGACGTTTGGCAGGTCGGAAAGGAGACGAGCCAGTTGCGGACATGATCTCTGCAAACTCTTTGTCATCGTCATCAAGTATATCCGTCTGTATTTCGATATCATCCAGTTCTTCCTGGTGCTGCGAAGGGTCCGCCGCGATTTCTGACAGCAAGCGAAACGGACGCGTCGACTTTGGTGTAGGTTGGACGAGACTCTTGGCCGGACTTGGTTGAGATTTGCGTGGAGACTCCATGCCCGAGTTGTGAGTCCGAGCAGTACCAAACAATAAAGGTGTTTCGTTCGAGTCTGTCATGTCGTCGAAGTTGGTACGGTCTGGCTGTTTGGGAAGGTGCGCGGAGGTGGCGGGCTTCTCCTGCGCAACTTGGGAAGACATGTCCAAGTAGTCTCTTGCCTCTGTGTCCGAATCTGGAATTGCCGTGCGTACTCTCCCAAGGTCAGACGTCTGATGTACGTGAGGTTCTCCAGTTTCGTCGTCCTCCATATGCTCGTCCTGCTGGGCCTCTTCTCGAAGCTCTGTGACCGTGACATCTGCGCTCTCTGGCTGTCCAATAGAATGCACCTCCTTGCCAACATCATCTTCGCTTTCGCTCGAACACTCTTCTATTTCTTCAGGCTTCTGGACCACACGAAGAGCTTCATTGTTCTCATCATCGGGTCCAGACGAAGACTCAATGTAGTCCACGCCGCCGTCGAAATCGTATCCGGGATCCGGTTTATCAAAATCATCATTGACAGCTCCGACATCTTCCTCTTCATCTTGTCGATCACCATCGGCCCCATGATGCTCGTCCATAGCCAGTACAGGAGGGCTGCTTGGAATGACGGGTTCGCCGGCGTCGTGTCCTTCGACAGCTTGGCTGGAATCGACTGGCGGCAACGGGACTGATGACGTTTCGAGGACTTGCTTTGTCCGAGCTTCGATCCGAGCTAGTCTTCCAGCAGAGAGTACAGAGATTTGCGATTGTGCTACGCGGGTGTCGATAGAAGACGGATCTGGCAAATTCATTGGCGGCTGATTGCTATCTTGCTGGCTTTGACGGTGTGGTTGAGAATCAGCGACGGCAACGACATCTTCTCCACCAACGGGATTGTTGTAATTGTGCAGTCTTGCTTTCTCCTGGCTCGCCCGTGTCGTTGGACTATCGTTGATATTCTCCTGTGATGTTCTGACTCCGCGCGAAGAAGACTTGGGCACCTGGACCTTGGTCTGCGAAACGAGGGTCCGTTCCAACGTTGGTGGCTCGGAAACCAACTCGTCCTCGGAATCATCAGACAAACCGACATCATCGGAAATTTCAACGACGTCTTGCTTGACCCTGGCATGAATAGGCGTAAAGAGAGCCGTGTCGCTTTTGGTTGTGCCAAAGGGTTTTCTCCGACGGGCTCGTAAGCCGTCGCCCGACACGCCAACAGAAGCATCGCACTTTGCAGCCAGCTCGCCGATTTGCCTCTCGAGCGCCTTTTGCTCAGCTTTGCGTTGTTCATCTGCCAGCTCGTCCTCATACTCGTCGCTGTCTTGTGCCTTTAGTCGTTGCAGCTTCTGCTCAAGTTCGGCCTTTCTCTGTCGGTATCGTGTCTCTCGGGACTCCTTTATGGGCATGTACGTGTCTCTGGGCTCCGATGCTGCACGGGATGCATCGCTGCGCATCATTTTGGTCGGCGAAGAAAGGGCGGCGGCATCGGAGTCGAAACGCATGTTGATATTGGGAGAAGGGCGCACTGGGTCGGATCTGGCACCGTCTATCTGGGGGGACGTGAGTTCCTGGGTGTTGGAGAACGCCTGGGACAACGACAAGGTCGGGACGCCCGTCCCATTATTGAAGAGTCCCGATGTTGCAATTGCGGAGCCAGGCGTCTTGGTAGCGGACGTAGCAACTACCTCGCCGCCATTATCACGTTTTCTGAGCCCCAGTGCTGGTGTCTGGGGCGGAAGAGAATGAGTCGGATGAGAGGTTTGATCTGTGCGAAATGGGCTGTCGCTCATGAGGCCCTCGCTATACGAGACTTGAGTGGTATTTCGCGTCTCATTGTCTTGTTGAAGATCGACAAAGTCGGAAAACAAGTCGACATGGCCAGTGTCGCCCTCTCGGTAGGTTTCGGGAGGGTAACTGTCGCCGTTGTATGAATCGGGCAACGCGACGTGTGTCTTTGCGTACTCCTTGTAAATCTGCGAGTCCATCGGCTGGGTGTCTCCCCCATCGAAAGCGGCAAAGGTGTGATTCATTTTGAGAAAATTGAGCGAAGCGTTGGAGGTGGGAATGGGGTAGGTGCGCGTGGGCGTGAGACGGGGTATGGGGTGGATGGTCAGGGCGGAGGAGCGGCAGTGGGCTCGCCGGTCATGGCGCGATGAGATTGGCGATGGGCGAGCAGACCTGGAGGGCGAAGTTGTGTCGAAGGCGTGAGATGACACGGCGTCGTCGGGCGGCCACTGTTCGGAAATCTGTCGAGGGAAGTTAGTCGTCAACTTTAACGTGGACCGTACCTTGCCGATGGGTGCGCAGATCAACGCGTCCGCGGTCGGCGCGCCCTCCCGGCGACCAGGGTAAGTGCAAGGTGTCGCGTCGCGCAAGAGAGACCAACCTCGAATTTGATCTCGTCCATCCGCTGCGTGTCCAGCGAGTCTTGGAAAACGGGCGACGCCATGATTGAGTCTGCAAAGGAACTTTTGGAGTTGAAAGAAGAGGTCACCGAGGCAAAGAAGGGCAGAGGCAAGGCTGCTGGGCTGAACGCCAGTTCACGTGAATGGCGCCATGGTCCGTGCATCACTTAATCATCCACATTGGAACAAGTCCACCCTGGCCAGAGTTGCAGGTCACAAGTCGTGGCCGCAAACATCCAGTCGATCCAAAGTCTGGAAATTCGCACTCTACAGAGATTGTAGTCTTCCCTAGGTATGCTGTAGAAAATCTAGCAGGCGCATGGCCGAGAGACAGATGGTCGCACTGGCAAACTTCTTTGCTCTGCCAACCAGGATCGGAGAGATCTACCAATGACGTAGGGCTCGGCGAGATTGCAGGGCATCTGGACTGGGCTTGAGATGAGATTCCTGGAAACCAAAGAAGATTGACCAAAGACGCGTCCGACAAGACGCTGGATACATTACCTTGGCCGAGCAGGCGGACATGGGCTTACGACGGGCTGGTCTTGAGCGATCCCTGTCACCAACATAACCACTCAACGTCCTCTCTGTGCCTCCCTCCGTCTCCGCCTCCGCCTCCGCGTCAGCCATTGTGCTGGTGGCGCGCCGCTGACCACGACGACGATCGACGCCGAGTGACATGACGATCTGAATGGAGTTGGGTGGGTCGCGCCAACCGCTGGACCCTACATCAATCCCACGACCCCCTCTGCTTGGCCCTCCTGCCTTCTCACCAAAATCCATCCGCCACCATGCTCACACGCCCGCTTTGCCTGCATCTTCCGCTCGAAAAATAATACTCCCGCGCCGCATCGACCGATACCACTGCTTTCATCAGCAACAAAATCTCCGCCGCCTTGGTCACATCTTCAGCTCTGTCTTGAATTCAGCCACACACCTACTTGCGTCGTTAGCGCTGCTCAAACCGACCAACACTTGCTCTTAAATACCGCCCTGCACCCACCGTCGCCGTCCGCAAGCCGAGCGCAACCATGAGCGAACACCAAGCAGAGGACCGCAAACAGACGTCGGCGGGTTCGGCCTCGTCGACCAGCTCCATCACCCTGACCCGCCGCCATAATCGCTCGACGCGCACCTTCATCATCCATACCCTCGTCCGTCCATTTCGGTATTTTATTCTGAAGCCGGGCAAGCCTTGGCCCGCCGATTCGCCTCAATTGACACCGCACAAGTCTTGCTCAAAGACATGTAGTGTCAACGAGCGTTTGGTCGCCAGCATCTACATTTACGACATAGAACCGCGCAAGTCGAAAACGACTACGAGCAAGAGGTCGACCAATGCCGCGGCAGCACATACGAGCGTGACAAAGGAGATTGCGCACGAGGGGGCTCAAGCAGACACTCTACAAAAGAATGAAAAGAGCGGCATTAAGCGGCGGATATACTACATTGCTGGAGGCAGCTGGAAAAAACCGCCTTCCATTGAGCACTGGCAACTTGCCGCCAAGATGGCTTCGGCAGTCCCGCACACTGCCGTCAGTGTCATCAGCGTGCCGTTGGCCCCGAGAGAGACGGCGCCGACAGCCTTCCCGAAGCTGCTTGCAATGTACGAGCAAGTCATGATCGAATCAAAAGAGAGAGGCGAGTACGTGATATGGGCCGGAGACAGCAGCGGCGCCAACATCGTGCTGGGTCTGATTGGAGAGGCATTGAGGGTGGGACGGCCAGGGCCGAACGGTACAGTCCGCACAACGGAAAAGGTCAGCTCGCCTACCCGACAAGCAGAATATATCGAAGAAGAGAAGCAACCGATCAATGATCGGGAGGGCCCGCGACCTCTACTCGCCCCCTCAGCGCTGTTCCTCATCTGTCCCAGCGTCGACGCGAATCGAGACAATCCGGACATTGCGAAGCTTGAGCGACTGGATCCGGTTCTCAAGGCGGACGATTCGAAGAAATTCGCTGTTGCTTGGTCGGGCGATTGGTCGGTGAACGATGAGCGAATATCGCCGGCGCTGGAAGGTAGGCCGGGCGATCATGTTGTGCAACTGTTGCACGAACGAGGAGTCAAGGTACACGGTGTGACGGCTGGATATGACATTTTGAGTCCAGACGGCATCAAGCTAAGAGATAGACTGGAGAAGGAGGGCGTTCAAGGCAAATGGCTGCATTGGGACAAGCAGATGCATTGCTTCCCGCTGGCGTGGATTTATGGGTTGCCAGAGAGCAAGAAGGGCTTGTTTTGGATTTTGGACGTGTTGAGCGAAGAGGAGTAACGAGACTGAAACGGAAGAAAGGGAGCAGACCGTCGAGGCTCGGATCCGGGTCTCAAGCATCCGAAAGCATTGGTGGTGTTCGACTGCAAGAGTAGTAGATCAGGGACTGTGGCGAGCTTCCTGATTGGACGAATTTGGAACCTAGGCCATGGTGGAGATGTGGCGTCAGACGTAGGAGCATCAGGATACCCACTTTTCTTCTCCACTGTGCGTCAGAATTCAATGGCAGGGCACTGCAGCGAGGGAACAAAAAAGGCTGCACACGACCAAGGCTGGGTGGCAGGCTTAAGGCAACAAACAAGACATCGGATGGCGGCAAGGATCCTCAGCCCTATCGAAGCTTATGAGGGCTCCAACACGACGGCGCCACAGTTGTCTTGACTGGAAGCCGAGAACGTGCGTAAATACCGGCCGGACGACAGGACGGATGCCATGAACGAAGGCAGCAACAAGAGGCGACCCGACGACTGTGTGACGGCCCATCGTTCGCAAGGCTTGCCTTGCTGCTGTCGACGTGCGCTTAAACCAGACGGGCAAGTGCCTCGGCCAACAAGTTCCCCAGACGCCACACCCTTCCCGCCCTTTTCGGCCGACAGACCATCGACTTCATGATCATGATGCGAGTCCTCCACAGAAGCTCCGAGGCTGCTGGGCCCGCTGCCAGACAATTAAAACCGCGGCACGCCTGCCCACTGCCTCTGTGCTCAGCCCTTTTAACCCACTTCTTGACTCCAGTCCTTCTCCTGCTCCTATTACACCTGCTTGCTCACTTCCCGCGTCTCACTCGGCGAGGCACATGCCAAACGAAACCATGGAAAAAGACACTCGCACTGACTACGACGTCATCATCGTCGGCGCTGGCATTGCTGGCATCAACGGCGCATACCGCGTCCAGACACAGTTGCCCGAGGGCACGTCGTACGCCATCCTCGAATCTCGCGACGCCATAGGCGGCACGTGGGATCTCTTCAAGTACCCCGGCATCCGCTCCGACTCTGACCTGCACACCTTTGGATTCCCCTGGCGGCCATGGAAGGAGCAAAGAGCCATCGCCGACGGCGAGTCCATCGTCAAGTACATTCGCGAGTCGGCCGCCATGTACGGGATCGACCAGAAGATCAAGTTCCGCCACAAGCTGCTGGCCGCCGACTGGCGTTCTGAGCTCCAGAGATGGCGCCTCAGCGTCGAGCACAACGGCGAAAAGAAGACGCTGACCTCGCGCTTCCTGTTCATGGGCACCGGATACTACGACTACCAGGAGCCGCTCGAGGTGACCATCCCGGGTCTGGAGAACTTCAAGGGCACCATTGTGCACCCGCAATTCTGGCCTGAGGATCTCGACTACACAGGCAAGAAGGTTGTCGTCATCGGCTCCGGCGCAACAGCAATCACGCTGCTCCCCTCGCTGGCCGACAAGGCCTCGCACGTCGCCATGCTCCAGCGCAGTCCGTCCTACCTCCTGTCCCTGCCCTCGGCGTCGCCCGTCGAAAAGCTCATCAGCTGGATTCTCCCTGCGGCCATTGGCACCAAGCTCCTCCGCTGGCGCTGGCTCTTCATAGGATGGTTCTTCTTCAACTTCTGCCGCGCTTTTCCTCGCGCAGCGCGTGCCATCCTCCGCCTACGCACACAGAGCATGCTCCCCAAGAACGTCCCCCACGACCCGCACTTCGTCCCGCCATACAACCCCTGGGAGCAGCGCATGTGCGTGTGCCCCGACGCCGACTTCTTCGACGCGCTGGCCAGCGGCAAGACGAGCATCGCAACGGGACACATCAAAACCGTGACCGCCGACGGCATCCAGCTCACCGACCCAGCGGCGCAAAAGCTCAACCCGCGCATCACGTCCGGCGTCGACATCATCGTGACAGCCACCGGCCTCAAGATCCTGCTGGCGGGCGGCACGCGGCTCAGCGTCGACGGAACCCCCATCGACGCGGGCAGCAAGTTTCTGTGGCGCGGGCTGATGCTGCAAGACGTGCCCAACGCGGCCTTCGTCATCGGCTACACCAACGCCAGCTGGACGCTGGGCGCCGACGCCACGGCGCAGCTCTTCACGCGCATCGTCAACCACATGGCCGCCGAGGGCATCGCCTCGTGCGTCCCCACCCTCCCGCCCCACGACGCCGCCTCCATGGAGAAGCGCCCCACCCTCAACCTTAACTCCACCTATGTCAAGAAGGCCATGGATGCGCTGCCCATGACGGGCGATCGCGGTCCGTGGGTTGCGCGCAGCAGCTACTATCGCGATTTTTGGAATGCCAAGTTTGGCGATTTCAGAGATGGCTTGCTGTTTAGGCGGGCGGCGAGCGCGTAGATGATGCGGGAGGGAGGGTGTGGATGACTGTCTTTGCTGCTTTGCTTCTTTTCCTCCTACGAAAGACCACGCGTATTTTCATCTTTACCTCCTTCTTGCCCCTTTTGATCGCACCATGGATGCATGAATGAAATGAGTATGTATGGGATGAACGACGGACGAGGAGAAAGGATTAGGGGGAAAGGATTCGACATTCGATGTTCTACGAACAGGGGTTAGGCGCGCAGGGCTATGCTATGGTAAAAGGTAGATCGATGTTTTATACAGTCAGTCAATTCAAACATGATGGCAAGCAGTGGATGATACATGAGGAAGTGACGGAAAGAAGAGTGAGGTTGCCGCACGTAACCATGTATCCATGCGTGCATACAGCAGACGCTGACTAACAACCGATGGACGACAGACCACCAACGCCATCTTTTAGTCCCCATCACCATTCTACTCACTCCCCCGGTATCCACTCTACTCAATCCCCCAGTATCCACTCTCACCCTCTTTTCTCTCAACCTACACACTCTTCCCAGCCCCTCCCCCTCCCCCACCGCCCCTCTCAATCCTCGCCCTCACATCCCTCACCAGCGCCTTCGCATCCTCAACATCGACGCCATCCTGGCAAAGCTCATTCGCCAACTCCATGCTGCGCTGGTAATCAGCATTGAAGAAGGCCCAGCGAGCCAACCACATGCGAGCCTTGCTGGTCGTCGGCGTCACGCCGACGCCCAGGGACTCGACTGCGCCGGCGGCGTCGCCGTTATTGTTGTTATTGTTGGCAGTGCTGGGGCCGAGGCCAGAGTAGACTGATGGAGAGAAGTTGTGAGGTGACGCGTTGCCCGACTCGGACGAGTTGTCTGCGGCGCCGCCGGGAGCGCCTGGGCGGGTGGACGGGGGGGAGGCGGCGATAGGCCCGTCTTCCTGCGCCAGACAGAGCTCCATGTAGGCGGCGCACTCGGCGCGGTCGTCGAGGCGCTCGTACAGCAGCGCGATTTGGTAGAGGACCTCGGGGTCGAGGACGCCGCTGGCAGAGCCCATGTCGTCCGCGTTGCCATCACCACCGCCGCCAAAGCTGCCGCCGCCACCTCCTCCACCCTCCGCTGCTGCGCCGTGCCCGCTGTCGTAGTAGCTGCCGGCCACCAGCGCGCGCTTGTACGCGCGGATGCCGTTGGCGATCTTGCCCACCTCGGCAAAGCACTTGCCGACCGCCTGCCACATCTTGGGGTCGTATGGCCGCAAGCTCGCCGCGCGCTGGAAGTAAAACAGCGCGTAGCTGTACATTTCGAGCATCTCGTACGTCTGCCCCAGGCCGTACCAGGCGCGGTAGTCCTTGCGGTTGACGTCGACGGCCCGCCTGTACGACTCAATCGCCGCGTGCGTGTTCTTCATCTCGACGTACTCGTGGCCCATGAGCGTCCAGGCCGACAGGAAGTTGCGGTCCAGTGTCAGGGCGCGCCGGAAGTACATGACGGCTTTTTCGTGCTCGGATTTGAGCGAGTAGTAGTTGCCCACCACGCAGCAGGTTTCGGGGCGGAACTTGTCGTTGGCCGTTGCCAATTGCGCGAGGAACGCCAGCTTTGGTCGTTGTGACATGACGTAGAGGATGTTGGAGTAGTTGTCGAGGGCGTCGAGGCGGTGCGGATCCAAGATTAGGAGCGAAGAAAAGATGGATTCGGCTTCCTCAAAGTCTTTGGAATGGTAGTAGAGGAGGGCGCGCTGCGTCTTGAGAAATGCGCTGTTGGGAAAGATTTGCGAGACTTCGGTGACTTCGTCGTGCACTTGGTCGGTCGATTGGTAGAGCTCTTGGTTCGTGTAAATGTGAAAGAGAAACGTCATGAGGTTTTGTGGCAATTGCTCCGTGATGGCATTGAGCTCCTCGACGGAGCTGATCAACGACGACAGCTCTTGCCATGCTCCCCAATTGTACGGGTACAGGTGGACGCTGCGGATCAACCACTTCTTGGCCAAGTCGTCGTTCTTACTCTTGGCCATTACGATGCCGTAGAGATACTCCAACCAGCCAGAACCCTCCTTGCCATGACCATGTCGGTCTGTAAACCAGTCCTCCAATACTCTTGATATGCCCTTGAGCTCCTTGTTTATCGTCATGCCGCCATCTGCCGGGCCGAGAATCATCTCACTCTCTTCATCCTTTCTCTTCTCCCCCGCAATGTACTTGGCGTAGAGCGCCAGGAATAACGACTTTTGGCTGAGACCGGACAGCGAGTGTGGCTCCGGCCTGACCTTTTCCGGGCTTGCATTGGCGCGTCCCTTGCCTTTGGAGCTTGTCTTTGGTCGAGTCATCTGTGGCGTTGGTGGCACGGCCAAAGAAGTCCCCGACCACATGCTGGTCGGTATGAATATCGCAGCGCAGCGGTCATATTCGCGACAGTCAAAGTACGTCTTGGCCAAGAGGAACTTGTGAAGCTCTTTTGCTTCCAGTCGCGCTTCTGCTGGGTCCGCGGCAAATAAATCTTTCGGTCGGCTCGGCGAGGTGCTCACGGGTGAATCTGCGTCGGTGTCTGAGGCATACGTTAGGTCGGGTAATTCGAAAGAGTTGAGAAGTTCGGCCGCCCTGGCCACATAGAGTCAGGCGCTTGGCAACATGGTAAGCGTGTGCGAGAATTAGACCTACCATTTGGCCGACTGAAAGAGGCATCTGTCGGAGCATTGGACGACGGCGTTCTGGAGCTGCGCCTGGAGCTGCGCGCTCTCGGCGTCGCTCAGGCCGCTCATCTCGTATCGGGCCGGCGCAGCGCGTCTGAGGGTGGACTTGGATGAGGCGATAGGATAGGCCACGATACGGGGCGTCGGCGCAATATATAGGCTGGACAAGGTCGGCGTGTCAATTGTCGCGGACGATGCCGCTGGTGGCGCATGGAAAGGAAGGCAGCCCACCTAGGTAAACACGGCGCAACGGAGAAACTCCGGTAGGTGGCCCTGCTATTGTCCATCAACGGCCGTCAAAAGGCGGTCTTTGGACCCTGACGCCTCACTTTCGTTCGTTCGCTCGTCGGCTCCACTCTTTCTTCCTCCTCTGTCCACTTGTCCCTCAAGTCTACGTCCAAGGTAGCCCGCCATGCCCGTCACCCTCAAGGAATTCGAGTCGGTCTTTCCTCAATTGGTCGAGGATGTTCTTGCTCACTGCAAGAGCTACAACCTCCCCGACAATGCCCAGGAATGGTACAAAAAGGTAGCATTTGGGTCGCATGAGCTCTATGATACGCCGCGCGTGAGCTGACCTCTCCAGAACCTCGAACACAACACTGTCGGCGGAAAATGCAACCGCGGCATGTCCGTCGTTGACACTGCGTCCCTCCTCCTCGGCCGCGACCTGACCAAAGACGAGTTCTTCCTGTCCGCCACCCTTGGCTGGATGGTTGAGCTCCTCCAGGCCTTCTTCCTCGTTGCCGACGATATTATGGATGGCTCCAAGACTCGCCGCGGGAGCCCCTGCTGGTACCTCATGCCCGAGGTCGGCATGGTTGCAATCAACGACTCCATCATGCTCGAGGCGGCCATTTACCTGCTGCTCAAGAAGTATTTCCGCCAGAACAAGTACTACGTGGACCTGTTTGAGCTTTTCCAGGAGGTCGGCTTCCAAACCGAGCTCGGCCAGAACTGCGACTTGATCACCGCCCCCGAGGACAAGGTCAATCTGGACAACTTTAGCCTGGAGAAGTACCACTTCATTGTCAGGTTCAAGACTGCCTTTTACAGCTTCTACCTTCCCGTTGCTCTCGCCATTTACTTCTGCGATATCGCGACGCCGCAGAACCTGCAGCAAGCCAAGGACATTCTCATCCCCATGGGCGAGTACTTCCAGGTGCAGGACGACTACCTCGACAACTTTGCCGACCCGCAGACGCTGGGCAAGATTGGCACAGACATTCAGGACAACAAGTGCTCCTGGCTCGTCAACCAGGCGCTCAACATTTGCACGCCCGAGCAGCGTAAGGTGCTGGAGGAGAACTACGGCCGCAAGGACAAGGATTGCGAGGCTCGGGTCAAGAAGCTCTACAACGAGCTCCAGCTCGAGAAGCTGTACCAGGAGTACGAGGAAAAGATTGTCGGCGAGATCAGAGACAAGATCTCCAAGGTTGACGAGAGCGAGGGCCTAAAGAAGGCCGTGTTTGAAGAGTTTTTGAGGAAGATTTACAAGCGCAGCAAATAAGCGCGTCGTCTTGGTGTGGGGGGATGAACCTTGTACCGCATGCATGTAACGGCCAAGCAAGCATTTGACAGATAACCTTAACAGTAGAGCAGATACCCGTCAAATTGAGGCGCAAGTCTTGAACATGGATTTTCCACACTCGACACCGCTGCCATGAACTCGCGTTTGCGGGGTAAACTGACTGAATGGTAGATGAACCTTCTTCCGAATTCAGAATTGGGAAGAAGATGTATAACGAACTTGGCTGTCTTGATCTCGATAGCGGACTGTTCTCCTGTGATCACGCTGTTTGCATGCCATCCAACAGCCATCACAGCTACCAGTACCTCAATCGTCGGATCCGTCTTGTCAGCCTGCTGCCTTTCGAGGAGGATGTTGTGGATTTTGACTCTAGCAACATTCACCAGTCCACGACACCACCAGTGCCCAAAACACGCCAGCAAGTGCTGGTATGGTTTCCATCACCATCGATCGCTCCCCCTACAACATGATATCTCAAAGCCAACCATGACAGCAACTTGCCGAAGCAGCTTCTCAAAAAGCAACGCACCACCATCCAGTCACAAGACAAGTCGACAGCACGCACCGCCAAATACAGTACCATCCAAACCAACCTCGCCAAAGTCTCTGGGCATCTAGGCGCCATCGTCTTTCTCCCCTCCCAGCATCGTCGGTGTGGTCCATGTGGTGTGGCGGTGCAAACAGCCTTCCAGGCTGAGTGCGTCGGCAACTTTGTTCAAAGAGCGGGCGGGCTGACATGTGGTCGGGGGTGGGGTCTGGCGCGTGGGCGAGTTGGACATGTGAAACTGCCACGAGCTACGGGCAGGAATCCTTGTGCGTGCGAGGGCAGGGTTCGCTGGTATAAAATGGAGTTGACGGCGCGCGAAGTGAGGGCATTGCGGTGTCTAGAGTTGAGCACAGAACTCCTGAACAAGTTGTCAAGTTCGCTAACAATTACTACTGTGGTGGTTTTGGGGTCGCTGGTTGAGGAGATGGGCTTGAGAGTTCTTCTTGAACGCAGAGGTCTGATGGGTTCCTATGCTGGAGAATATAGCTGACTGTTGATGGTGTTGAAGGATGGTGAGTTGTAATACTGCTCTACAATATTGACAGAAAGGCTTGCTTATCGAATCTGGTCACGGATACTCTCGTCTCAGATGTGTTATCCCTGGGCTGTTCACAAAAAACTCCTTCTAGAAAGTCTCGAAGAATTGCTCGAGGCCAATTAACATACTGCCAGACACAATACTTCTAGTCAATAATGGTGGTTCCTTCCACTAGACTCCCTCGCAGCTTTACACACCACTGACGCACGACAGTGGCTTCTGGACTTGGTTGTCTTTCCACGGCACGCCGCGCACCGCCAGTCGAACTGAATCCGGAGCCAGGGCCTGAAACCAAGTGTTGAAATGAACATGCACCCAGGACCTAAAACCGAGAGCCGAGAGTTTCGTCTGCGTCGTCGAAGTGCTGGCCACAGAAGTTGTCTCGGCTTCGTTGTCGTGTTCGTTTGCGGCGGCGGTGGCAATCTTTTATAGACCACGCCAGTCACCGAATCACAAGCAGACAGTCCTGGAGTGAGTCACAAGCTGCCGACGTCGCAGCTGCCTCCAGTACCCGCTGAGGAGCTCATGTGTCGAGGCCTGCTTTGATGCGTCACTGACACTTTCGAATCCAGCGGCACTAGGCCGCGGCAGGCTGGCGAGGACTTGGTATAAAAGCACCCTCTCCTCCTGGGTTTGTGAGCACTTCAGCCCCTTTGACCATCGGCGCAGAGTAACGAAGCCCAAATTCACTTGGCACTTGATACCATTCGACATGCATGGCACTCGGGTTTCGGCGGCCGCGGTCGTTTGTCGCGCAGTAGACAGTCGTCTTCACATCACCACATCAACAGCATTACCACGAACCAAGCACCATCTTCGTCGATAACAAATGATGCTTTCCCCCATTTTCCATGAGTGGGATTGATACGAGCTCACCTGCTACTCTTAGATTTCCCGGCCCCGACCTCACAGTCGCAGAAGGTAATTTCTCCTAACCAAAAGGCCAGAACACTACAGACCGAGTCGCACACTCCACGACTTCCGGGTTTCAGCATTGCAGGTAAGGTTGTCACTAGGAGATTGGATGCGTATTTGCGGGCTGGAATATAGGCTTTTATACTTCGCTTCGACTGGCATCACATACGGTTCAGATATGCTCAGTCACGAGAAAGCCTGGTTTAAGGTGCTTCTAATTCGCACGTGTCGGGGAACAAGGTTGCCTAGCGATGATGGCTACCTAGTGGTGTGGGTATAAAAACGCCTCTCTTTCCGAGATACGGCGCATCCACTGCTGTGCAGCCTCCGGCGCAGACAAACACAATCCTGAGCACCTCAAACACTTGCTCTGGTGCTTCGTGTCCCTGCAACAGAAATGTCTCATTTGGGCGCTCGCGGTCGCTTGTGTTGCTTTCCCAACGACTTAGAGCGGCAGAAGTAACATCATCACCACAGCTGAATAACTATCTCCATCAATTTCCCATGATAGTGTCCGCCCTCATCACAGCCAATAAAATAGCCAGATATTCCTGAAACTCCTCAGGCAGTCAAGAGTGAGCAGCCGCACAAACGCTCACAAAGTACGGATTTCCTGGTGTATCTCTCCCAGCTGGTCAAGCACCGGTCGTCGTGCGCCGCAGTTGACCGTCTCCTTGCCCGCCGGCGTTGACGCCTTTATACTCCAGGAGCTGCCACATGCGGGTGGGAAGGAGAAGTGACGCGCACGTCACGTCACGGGAGCATCCGACGGGTGACGTGGGGTGGTTACTTCTGATTCTTGTCTGCGCGTGGCAGGCGATAGATAGTTCGGTGGGTATAAAAGTTCTCGCCTTTCCTGCAGTTTAACCGGCACTTCTGACGATGTGTCTACTGGACGCAACAACCATGCCACGCAGATCTACTTTGGCTTTCTGTGCCAAAATGCGGCTCAAGAAGTGACTTGCCGGCGGTCGCTTGTGTCCTACTCCAGAGACCTCTGCAATTGTGTCGATTCCATCATCGCTGGCGCAGAAGAGCTGTCGTCATCAACATGACATTGCGCTGTTTGCCTCTTCTACGCAATGGCGACAACGGGAGTACTGCGCGGCGAGGGGGGCCCCGCGGCGGAAGCCGGGACACAGTTTTACAGTGACCGAAACGCAGGCCAAGTACAGTCCTTGCATCTGAAGTGTGAGACAGGAAGTCTCGTCGAGGAGTTGATTGCGCTCCTAGCCCGTCGAATGGCTTCCTTTTATACTCGGTTGGTGCTACACGCCGCATGAAAGAGGCAAGTCACAAGTCACAGCCCGCGAGAGGTTGCTACTGCGGCATGTGGTTCGCGATGGCACATGACTCTCTGATTTCCATGTGTCAAGCTGCTGCCTACCTGGCTTCGATGTATAAAAGCGCTCACGACGGCTGCAGTCTTCGTCGATCAGCAAGCGCTTCGCCAGGCACCCATGGGAGGAAAATCGCCATGGAGAAGGCAAGACTTTGGTGGTGATTCTGGGCAATCGATACTGTGCGTGGGCAGCGTTTTTTTCTCACAGCAGCGTCAGTGCGCCGTCACTTTGCACGACCCCTGTCATTGAGTATAGAAATGCTGCTCTCCATCACGCCTCAAAAATGGTGGTCGTCTTCAACACCACAAATCGAATCCGCTACCCCTTACTGCTCCGAGAAAACTTTCCCCGCGTCCGTGGACTCCGCCAAACAGAAAAGAGTAGTCCTGGGTGTTCCAGATGAACGGAACCAGGGCAAACCAAGCAGAGTGATTCGTTAGACTGAGAGCGCTCCCAGATAAATATGACTGTGGTGCTGGTTTCTGGGCCGAGCGAACGAACAGTTGAAGGTCTTACTTTTATGTCTCTGGAGTCTTCCGGTACCGGAGGGGAGGGGAGGGCATCACCAGATGTCTGCTCACAAGGCGCTCAGCGCAAGACACTCAGCGTGTGATGCTCATCGCACATGTTCTTCTTTGCGGAGCTGGAGCCTGTGTTCCGCGGAAGGAGTGGGCAGTCGGCGTGTATATAAATGTCCTCCTGGCAGCCCGAGAATCTCTCATTCTACATGCATCCACTTCCCGGCCACTCAGGAAAGAGTCAATCCAAAGCCTGCACTGGTGGTCGTGGGACCGTCCAAGTCGTCACTTCTCGCGTGCGGCGCTCCGTTGGCAAGCCAGGCACCATAGTCGCGGCACCAGCACCATCAGAACCCAATAGTAGAAATGTCATCCTTCATCACTTCCCAAAAGCGAGTCGAATCATGAATATATGTATATGCTGCTACCGAAATTTGAGCAATGAAAAACACCACTCGACTACACGCTTCCCCTGAACCACATCTCCCAGATACTCAACTCGCGCTGCCCGCCCTTGCCCCATCCATAACCCTCCTGCTGCAACGCGACCAGGACGCGCCAGTCAAACAACATAGTGCTGGCGACACAGTCGCCGAGGCAGTCGCGGACGAGCTGGAGCCAACGTGCGGAGGCGTCGGATGCCATGAACCCACCACCGTCACCACCACAGTTCCCCGCCGAGCAGGAAGGAGATGTCTTGCCAGTCGCATCTAGGGGGTGTTGGCAGCGTGCAGAGAGAAGAGAGGACGCAGAAGCCGACTCGACAAGGACGATTCTGCGCCAGCCCTCCCACGACGCATACGCCTGGCTCTCGCCGACGACGGGGCCGAGGGGCTCGTAGACGGTGGCGTCGCGCTGCCAGTGGCGCATATCGGTCACCAGGGCGCCGATATGGGGGCCGGACGCGTCGAGGGCCCTTAGGGCGTCGCGGAGGGCCGTGTTGTTGGTGTGGAGGTAGGGCGGTAGCAGGATTGCGGTGTGTGCGAGGGCATAGGGCAGGTTTTGGGGTGGTATTGTGCCGGTTGTGTTCGTGGTTTTGGGGTTGGGGCGGGATGATGATGACGATGATGATATGGGTGTGGTTATGGTGCATGATATGTTGCCAGTGCCCCATTTTGGGATCTTGCGGGGGACCATGTCGACATCGAAGTCGTCGACGGCAGCGCGTTTCGACTTGGATCGCGTCAGCGAGAGATCAGGCGAGCTAGACGGTAGTTCCAGGGGTCGCAGTGGCTTCTTCGTGCTTGATCGACCCGAGGTGCCCTTAGCCTTTGTCACTGTTGGCGTTTCTGTAGGAAATGGCGGCGCCGCGTTTTCTTTTCTTGAAGAGGGGCGCGGTGTCGGCGGGACGATTTCGACGTAGGCCGGTTGCCGTGCTGTTGCCTTTGGAGTTAAAGGAGCCATGACGGACTGGAAGCCTTTCCTGGCAGATGCTGCATCATCTGGAGTCGATTTTGGCGTGGGTAAAGAGTTGCCACGACTTGGAGGCTGGGCTGGTTTAGGACTGATAACAGGCTGATTAACAGACTCTGCTGCTGTCATTGAGAGAGCCTCTTGCTTTGAAGCAGCACTGCCACTTGCCAACTCCTGTCGCTGTGCACCACGTGCATGGCTCTGGTTAGCACCTTGTGCTAGAAAGGTCTTTAGAGGCTTGAGGGAAGAACGCTGCTCATCTCCCTTTGTTGCAGAACCACTCTTAGGGACAGGAGTATCAAGAGTTCTGGGTAGCTGCCCCACAGGCTTGTCTTCGTTCGTTGAACTCTGGACGTGTCCAAGATTCACACTCGCAGGCAGTCTCGCGACTGGTTCTGTTCCCTGAGGATCTGGCAAATTTGACAGCTGTAGTTGAACGGTCGAGGAATTTGGATGTTGGACGCGTCCTGCAACTCCGTCCATATTCAGGGCCCGCCTTTTAGGTGGTGAAATCTCTACGCGAGGCCACTGGACGACCTGTGAGGACCTCGGGCTCAGAATTGTCTGCGTATGTGCTGTAAGCTGAGTTGTAGTAGCTTCTCTTCCAAGGACTTCGTTGGAAATCGGATGCATGACGCCAAAAGTGGCCGGATTTGGGCATGGCTCAGGGGAACGTTGTAGCGGCGCCTTTGAAGGACCAGAAATCTTGCCCGCAGGTTGGACAGGTTGTATCTGAGCAACAGCTCCAGGAGTGGGGCTTCCAGCCTCATTTGCCAGGTGAATAGCACGCCGAACGGCTGAAGCAGGGCTCTCAGTGGTCGCCGACCGTGGAGTAGTGGATCTTTGGCGCTCCTCCGCCCTCTTCATCTTGCCATACAGCTTCTCAACAAGTCGCCTGGCCTCTTGAGATTCTCCCTCTGCAGGTGCATTCCTGGCTTCATCTGCCATTCGAGCCAGGCCAGAAACAGTGATGCAGTCTTCCCACGAGCGGTCATTGTGGATCTTGAGAACGCGGGGGTGTCGCAGCATCCAAAAGTCTTCATTCGCTGGCTTCTCGAAAGCACTGCCCAAGATTTCAACGACAAAAGGGTTTCGAAAGAGAACATCAGGAGATGAGTTGCGTCCAATTTGAATATCAAACTCGTCGATGCCGTCCGGGTCGTACTCTGTCTCCCGGAACTGCCCGTGCTGATTCAGAAATTTGAGGTCTGGAGGTGGAATGCACTGGTCTTGTTTGATGATGGCCACAATCTTGAACTTGGGTCTCGACCGATATCTGGCCTGCTCGTCATCCATCAGGCAGCCAAGATGAAAATTGGTCCAGCGGAGGCGTTGCTGGCCCGCCTTCTGTGCTTGTTGTACTTCGTAGCTGGCCCCGATTACAGCAAAATCGGCAACATCTCTCTCGCCGCCCAAGTCAGTCATGTAATCCCTCTTGAGCTTGATGAAGCCCCTATAGCCGCTCCGGGGTTCTCCTGCGGCGAGTGAAAAATAGGATGCGTTGGGCTTGAGGACGAGCCCCTCACAGCGCTGTACCAGAGCAGCTGTGAATTGGACTACAAGGCTTTTCTGTGCCTGCTTAGTGGCAAAGTCAAGGAGCTTCCATTCGACAGTCGAGGCTCGGCCTGGGATTTTGGTCAAGAGGCTCGAGAGGCGCTTCCTTCGTTGTTCGTGTGGTTTGGTCATAGTAAGCTCGTCGTCAACCATGAGAACGTCGAAGAATGCAATCATGAGGTGTTCGTGTGGGTGCGGCTGCGAGTCCTTGTCGGTGCCAATGAAGGATCCAGCTCTGCCGACAAACTTCCTGACCTTTTCGAAGCCGAGCACCTTTTGCTCGAGGTCACTCCAGACCACCATTTCACCGAGGAGGATGCATTGGTCTTGGATTTTGCAGTCTTCCTGCCCAATCCTCAGGCATTGGCGGAGAATCTTGTGCAGCTCTCTCCTGTCCTGTGTGGAATCTCTGCCGTTCTTTGAGAAGATTTTGATGCAATCCCGGCCCTTGGCCAAGTCGATGTGAATCTCAACATACTCACCATCGTACTTTCTTTCTATGATCCACTGCCCGTGCGCGACTAGATCGAGACAGTTCTTGAACGACCGAGCCTTGATCCAATGTGGTCGGCCAACTTTGACGCCAATTTGTGGTCGGACAATGTGACCTTCGGCTTCTTCCAAAAAGACTTGGCGGGACTGAGGGTCGGGGTTCGCAGGAAACTTATTGAGGGGTCCACGCAACAGATTGGCGGCGAAAGTGAGGTCGTTGTTGAATTTGAGCAAAAGTGGCAGCAAAAAGTGGTATCCTTCGAGCAAGAGCTTTTCAATATATCCTGAATCGGCTTGAAGCAGCCCCATGCTCTTGAGAATCATTCTGACGAACCATTTCTTCTCTCGGGAATGCATCTGTCGCATTGTGGGTTTCAAGATTTGGTCGGGGATTGCAGCCGTCACCCTCTTCATGACTTCTGGTCCCGAGAAGCGGCACCTGGCTGCCAACTGGGTGAGTGCGGCGTCTACCTCTTCGACGGTCAGCGGTGCTCCCACTGGAAGTGGACAACAGTCGAAATCCCGTTCAATCCGTTCGACGCACTCTCCAAGATCACCACCGCCTCTTTCTCGCCATCTGCCCAGCTCTCGGTACTTTGCTTCGCCTAGCACGAGGCATCGTCCGACAATTTTCTCGAGCAATTTCGACTGAATGCCGTAGACGCGATCGGTCCGCCTATCAGGCAAGAGAGAAGAGAGAACGGCAAGGCGATCGCTATCGTGGTCCAAGGCCTTTCGGTGCGTGCGAAACCAGAGCTGGATAGTTTGGCGCAACTTTTTGTCTTTTTGTGCTGGAAGATATGGTGGATCCCTCGATATTACTTGTTCCAGGTTCTGAAAAAGTTCACAGATGGCTGTGAACTTGAGAGGCATGGTGGTGGTATATTAGGCGGCCAATGGGCATCCAAGGAAACAGGCTGTCGCTGTAGGCCAAAAGCTGGGTATCTCAATGAAAAAAAAAGACTAAGGGGTATCATAATGGCATAGAAAAGGTAGAAAAGATGCAGAGTGCCCTCACTGGTGCTGGGACGAGGTCGTCACCATGAAAGGCACAAGGCTGCGGGGTGGTGAGGAGGAGTGGAGTGGGGAGAGTGGGTGAGACGCGAAACAAAGAGCGCCGACGCGTCGAGCGAGCGTAGTCACATGGGCATCCCAAAACAGCCTAGCTCGAGGGTACGCAAAGTGAAGAGGAAATCGTCAACCACGTGGAGCTGCAGTGACGGACCGTCAGTGATGGTCGATCGGCCATTTGCCTTGGCCGCTGATCCGTCCTTGAGGCACATCATCTCCTCTCGTCGCGTCGCGTCTCATCTCCCTCGCTCTCCAGCCCCTGCATCTTCGACTTCACCCACGCTCGTCTCCCGGTCATCACCACTGCTGCAGCCGTGACCCTTTCTTTTCTTGTCCGGACCATTCCTTGGCCACCTGCCGCAACCCGTCCGATGGCCGTTTTCAACAACCAATGGCCCGAGACAGCGCATCAGCTTCAATTCCCAGGGTCCAGCCAAATGCCAACTTCAAACACGCTCACCGGCAAGCGGAAACTTGCATATCCGAAAGTCTTGGCTGCCGATTGGACGCAAAAAAGAAATGATAATAAAAAACAACCAAAGAGCATGGATCACCGACGAGAGGACCGGGAGCTGGCGTGCGTGCTGCCGTCCATGCCCAGACACGCGCCTTTCCTTGTGAATGTGTATAGCCCGCGTGCGGTAAGGGTGTGGGCTCTTTCGGCATCGGAGGCGGCCTTCTTGACAAAGCTCTCGGCATAATCCACCATGTAGCGCGCGACGGCTTATGAAGCGGCGGCGGCGCCGCTGCTCGCATCTGGCGGTCCCTTCCTTATTTTTAGTCGCCCAACCTGCTGTCTGTCCGTCACCAGCAGCAGCTTCAACGTCAGCCACAACCTTTACCGGCCATTCAGCTGCCATCCATCGCGACAGCACGGCGCCGCGTACGCAATCCCGAGTCCAGGCCTTGTAGACCGCCAGCCAGCCCACGCGAACCCGAGTCCAACCAGCGATTGAGGACCCAGTCGCCGTACCCGAATTCGCATCCCTTTGGCACTCCAGCCATATACAACGTCAGCGCCGCCCTCGTCCATCAATCCGCCGAACAGAGCACAGCATACGCGAATAGCTCCACCCCACCACGTCCACCATGTCGTGGCTCATACCCGGCTGGGCCAAAGAGCGCCACTTCGACATGATCGAGCGCGGCCGCAAGCACCCCACACCGCTCGGCGGCAGCATCTTCATCGGCCTGCGCGCCATCGAGCCCGCGCTGCAATACGCCATCCTGGCGCGCGGGGTGGGCAGCGCGGTGCTGCAGACGCTGCACATGGACGCGCTGCCCGCCTCGACGGCCGGGCTGGCCGCCACAACAACGGGCATGGCCGCCATCGACGCGCTGGGGCTGAGTCCCGCGGGGCTGATCCTGCTCGCCATGAGCGTCGGCGCCGCCGCGAAGCAGGCGTACTGGCGCGCGGCGCTGACGGCCGAGGAGATGCCGCCCAAGGCCGCGGTCGAGATATCGCTCTTCAACGCCGTGTCCAACGCAATCAACACGCTGGCGTTCTGCTCGGCGGGCTTCTCGTCGCTGCGCTACGCCCCGCTGCCCCTCCCCGGCGGCGTCGCCTCGTCGCTCCCCGCGCCCGTCGTCGTCGGCGCGGCCCTCTACGCCGTCGGCCTCACCCTCGAATGGTACGGCGAGGTGCAGCGCGCGGCGTTCAAGGCCGACGCGCGCAACGCCGGCAAGCCGTGTACGCGCGGGCTGTGGGCGTACGCGCGGCACGTCAACTACGGCGGGTACACGCTGTGGCGGGCGGGCTTCGCCATGGCGGGCGCCGGGTGGTGGTACGGGGCGTTTGTGGGCGTCTTCTTCCTGTGGGACTTTAGCACGCGGGGCGTCGTTGTGCTGGACAAGTACTGCAGTGAGCGGGTGAGTCTTTCCGTCTCCCCCCCCCCCCCCCCCCCCCCCCCCCCCGCCCCCAACGTTCAAACGAAACAAGCAACGAGCAAAAACATGAAATGCAAAGCTAACTCACCATCACAGTACGGCGAGGCTTGGACGCGCTTCAAGCAGCAGACGCCGCACACGCTGATCCCTTTCTTGTGGTAAACAAGCAGCGGCAGCGGCGGCGGCGGCGGCAGCAGCAGCAGCAGCAGCGTCAGCAGCAGCGTTCGAGGAAAACGAAGCAACGAGTTATCCCATGTCCCCACGCACGCGGGTGCTAGCTTCAGAAGGGACGCGGCTGGGCTGGGCGCAACTGGAACGAAAAAAGGGAGAAGAAGAGAGAGAGAGAGAAAGAGAGAGAGATCACAAAGGGGAGCCAGGAAAAAGGCTGACGAGAGGAGTACACCTACCTACTACGGCATTGTAGGCCCCACTTTATCTGCATCAGTACATGTTATGTTGAGTTTGTTTGTAGCACATACGTACATATGCATATACACATGGATGTACACATCACACCGGCACCACCACAAACATAACTAGTTCCGTCCATTCAATGAGAGAAGAGATGTGAGAGACACCACCACATTCCCCGCACCCACCAGGATGAGTCATCAAGCAAGCACGCACAGAGCAATGACACTCAATTGACTTGATTGATTTGAAAAGCGAGGATGACGATGATGGTGGGGGTGATGTTGTGAAAACACAAACCAACACCATCTCCCCATCCATCCATCCACATGCATACCATACATACCTAACCCATAAAACATCCGTTTCAACAGCCCCACTGTATCGCGCGTCTGTCTGCTCTGCTCTGCACTTCTAACGTCCAACTTTTGCGCCATACAACCAAGTAGCGTGGCAGCCATGAGAGAGACGGCTACCCAGCCAGCTAGTGAGCAGGCGACGTCAGCACTGCGTCCCGCGAATCTGTCTCTCTTTCCTTCTTTCAATCCAGAAAGCCCACAACTCTTCTTCCCCTCGCTCTTCCATCTCGCATCCCGTCTCTCTTCTCTTTGTCGACGACACCCCACGGCACCAGCAAGGAACCCTCCGCATCGACGTCATCGACCATAAAAAGCAAAGGCCACCCGATCTCATCCAAGAGCAAGGCAACAAACAAGCAAACGGATCAGCTAGAGAAGAAGGAAAAGGGAAAAAAAAGAAAAAAGGTATCCAAACAAAAAAGGTTTTGAAACAAAGACCCAGTAGAAGATGAAAAACAACGACAACAGCCAGCCCATCGCCTCGGCCAGATTCAGTTCAGCTCTCAGCTCCCGGCAGTAGCGCCCTCCTGATTCGCCTCAAATGTAATGATGATAATGGTGTCTGATGAGCTGGACTGGACACAGCTCAGCCCAACGCCTGCCTGTGCCATGGCAGACAGTGTCGTACTCGAGGCTGCTGTCCAGCCGTTGTCTTGCGAGTCGAAGATGCAGAGCGGTCGGTCGAAGCTCGTGGCTGTTCTCGCGAGACGGTGAGTAGTGTGGCGCTGCGTGTTGGTGTGAGTGGAGGAGTGTGATTCGCATCAGGACGGTAGTAGCGGCGGTGGCGGCGGCGGCGATCGAGCGTAGAGACGGCGGGCGACAGCGATTGCGACGGGCGAGCGACGACGGCGACGGGCGGCGCGGCGGCATTTCGTGGCGAGAGCTCCTCTACGCTCCATATCTCTCTCTCTCTCGCATCTCACCTCTCTTGCAAAAGAAGAAAGGAAAGAAAAAAGGGAGAAGAAAAGACGACGAGGAGCGTTCAGATCTCGCCCTGCTGGATCCTCTTGACCGGATGCAGCAGCATGCCAGGAAGACACATTCGGCCACCTACGACGGGCTTTTCAGTATCCCTGTTATCTGATCCACCAACTTGAACGCGGTCGCCCATACCCTTCTCCTCTTCCTGGCCGCCCACGATGCGCTCGGGCTCTCCCCACTCGTGTACCTTGACCTTCCATCCCAGCCAGCGGCGGTAAATGTCCTTGGGGAAGCGGCTGCTAAAGTACCAGCTCCATCCGTAGTAGTTGTGCTCCCGGTCGCCGTTGTATGGCGAGTCGGGACCTTCGCTCCAGCCAATAGGGGCGTACTCGCCGTCAGTGTTGGCGTTGAAGATGGCGTCCGTGTAGTGAGGTGGCCAGATGCGGTCAAACCAGATGGGCTGCGGGGCATAGACAGCCTTGTAGCCGTGTTGCAGCGACACGCTGGCGGGCCACATTTCAGCTTGCATATCGCGACCTGCCTTGTTTTCCATGTGCATCGTGTGCAACAAACGCCGGCTGAAACGCGCCACCGTGTTGATGAAGATACGGCGGGGAATCGTGGGGAAACGCGGGTCGTTGAAGCCATTGTCGTACGGGTCGACGCTAAAGTCGGGGTGTTTGCCGTCAATGTAATTCCAAATCTTGTCGCGGTACGACCAGAATGTGCGAACAGGGTCAAACATGGGCAGAAGAGTAATCAAGTCGGCTTCCTCGCCAACACCCCACTCGTAGTTGTCCGAAGTCATTTCGTGCGGCGGCATGGGACCGAGCGGAGTCTGCACAGGAGCATATGGCATAGCACCCCAGACAGGGCTGCCAACGGCGCCCTCGCTCCAAGCATCCTCGACGGCCTGGTTGGTGTCGTTGAAGAAGGTCTCCCAGTCGCCGTGGAGCTGCGGTACATAGTAACGCTTGTTGCGCTCCCAGAGATATTTGCGCGGCTGCTTCTTGGCAAACTCCTGGACTCTGTGGAGGAAGTGGTAGTGCTGACCGGTGTAGCGGGCATCGGTTTCCCAGTTCCAGACGTAGTCGAATTCGGGGTGAGTCTTGCTGAACCACTGGACAGGCATAAATTGGTGCCAGTAGACCTGCCAGTCTGTGACTTCGGGGTAAGCCCTTTGACAAATGTCCTCGTTCCACAGAATGCTGATGCTGCGCAGCTCGGTGGGCACCACCTTCTTGAGCATGTCTTGGTAGGCATTTTGGTCGTCAAAGATGGGAACACTGCGGTCCTTGACGTTGACAAAGAGAAAGACTTGGTATTCACCGCCAGACCACAGCGACGTCTCTTGGATCATGGCACGGATCGCCTGCAAGTCGTTGTCGGTGTACGTGTAGCCCTCCCACGTCCGGATGAGGATGGCTGTGCGCGGGTGATACTTTTGCGTAACCTCACCACCAGACTCGCGGCGAGAAAGCTCGGTGTAGTCGATGCTTCCCTTGGGGGCTTCGGTGTCGGTTGGAGTCTCAGGTATGTCCATGCCGGGGGTTAGGTTTGTTTCAGTGGTACGTGCCTCGGGTGCGAAACGCTCGTGATTGCGCTCGACGCACTGGTTTTGAAGCTTGCCCCAGTTGATGTGGCGCCAAATGACCGCCTGCTCCTGAACAGGCTCCCAGTCAGGCAAATCGTACTCGTCAGCACCAAAACCGTAGGCGCCATAGCGGCCGTAACGATCAAAGCACACGTTGGCATCTAGACCCAAAGCCTCGAAAGACCCGACGGACGGCTTTGGGAAGTTGGGAGAAATGTCGGGATAGGCCGTGACGAGGTCCAAGCGACTCTCATTCAAGAGTTTGCCACGCGGACCCTCGCATGCCACGTATTCACCCTTCCACTGCTTGCTCCAGTCGGGACCATTGTAGTCGGGATATGGGAGGTAAGCCTGTTGCTTTTTGGCCTTGAGAGTCTTGACGCCTTCGGTGTAGTAGCCACGCTCACTGGTGCCGTGTTAGTAACTGAAGATATCATGGGGAATGCAATCTTACGCAGGAAACGCCTCCCAACGGTTGGGGTCGTAGTCGCGGTCGGCATAGTCCTGATAGGCCGGCCAATGGCTCGGATCGGGCCCTGGGCGAGCCCATACAATCATTTTGTTGATGTATTGCTTCAAGTTGGAAATGGGCGACAGCTTCCTGGCGTGTGCAATGGGCGAGTCGGAGGAGCCCTTGATTGCGTCAAAAGCATGCCAAGAGTTGCTGGTGCTGTTCGGACGTGTCTCCGAGCTTAATGTTGGTGATGTAGAGGCCGTAGAGGCGGTGGATGTGGATGTCTTGGGCTTCTGTGATGCGTGTTAGTTGCCAGGTTGCCACATGTCGAGATGGACAGCTTACCGACTCAGCCGGGAATGAATACTGAGGCTGGGAGGCTTCTTCCTTTGCAGGCTGCTTGTCCGCCGCGACGTCCTGCGCCGGTGACGACTTGTCCGAGGAGAGGTGTTCCTGTTGGTTGCCCAGACGGCTGCTCCATGATTCTGGGATGGCGGCGACGCGATCGGTCAAGTTGTTCTCGAACGAGTTGCGGAGCAGGATGAAGAGGCAGCAGACGATGAAGAAGACGAAGAGGACCAGCTTGCGCGGGCCCAGGCCGGAAACTAGCATGTTGGACGTCGAATGCAGAGGAGATTATGCGAAGACGACGACGACGAAAGAGTGTGATGCCGAGCCGGTGGGCAGCGGCGAGAGAGAGGGTGGCAGAGCAGCGTGCAGTACGGTAGGTGGTAGCTGTAGGTTGCTGCTGTATGCGGCGGAGCGAGTGGAAACAGCGTAGGGCGGGCGGAAAGTTTGTCAAGCGACCATGTCCTGTCCGGGAGGTCAGAGGATCCGATGGCGACGGCTGAGAGAGAAGAGCGGCGGACTTGGGACTGGGGCAGAATATGAGGAATTTTGGCCAAGCGGATTGCAGGGCTCTGATTGCGGGAAGATGGGAGCCGTGGTCTGGTCTGGCGCAGGTGCACATGCAGCAGAGAGCAGCTGGGCCAGGGCAGGGCAGGGCAGGCAAATGAGGTGAGACCGAGCGGCCCTGTGTCAAGGCCAACCTTGATGCCGCGCCAGTCCCCTACTTTCGCACCCTCGCAGCCACTGCGCCCCTCGATTCGTGACACCCAGCTCGTTTCAGCGCCATAAATCGCCAAAAGAGAAACGTAGAGCCTCGTGTTTGCTTTGTCTTGCCGTCCAGTGGTCCAGTCGACAACACTCACTCCCGCGGTTGGTGGCAGACCAGTATCGATCGGCTCCCTGCACTCTCCCACCCAACAGCGATCTTCAGGAGCAGCGACATCATCGTCATTCACTCATCGGTCCTATCCTATCCTATGCGGCACTCTCTGCAGTGTCGCCAGGGCGAGTCTACCCCTAGCTCCAGTCGCATTGGATTACACCTGTAGCGCGCCGCGGCGACGGGCTGCGCCATCCATCTGTCAGAAGCACACCAAGCGCTCCGCTCCCGACGACGCGTCGTCAGCACAAAAACTCGACCTCTTTTCTCTACATCATGCCAAACGTGCGCCATCCCCGCCCCCGATTTTGCTAGCTGGCCATCTGCACTGCAAGCCCGAGCCAGGAGACGCGCTGTCCGTCTCACTGCGACTTCACCGTCTGGTACCACGGACGCGTCTAGAAAAAGAGTGCAGGAATGCCGCCACTCGAGTCTTATCAAGGAGCAGTTTTTCCTTCCCACTGGTCCTTCGCCTTCCATTCGGCTTGCCGTCGGTCCTGTACCGGTTTCCCGGTCTCCGTCACATCACTGCTCTGCTCAATCTGAGCGGCTGGAACCACATCCCAGCCTTTTATCACAAGTCCGGCCGCAGGTAGATGAACGAGACAATGCCACGCCGGCCCAAGTATTTTGCCAGAGCGTCATCTTGCAGCCAACCGTCGCCGAAAATGCTCCAACTGTCCTCGTCTGGCTGGCTGGCCGACTGTCGGAAATGTGTTTTTTTCTGTCCTTGGTGCTGCTATCTGGGGTATC
The DNA here is from genome assembly GCF_038025025.1 of Phyllosticta citribraziliensis. Classification (NCBI taxonomy): domain Eukaryota; kingdom Fungi; phylum Ascomycota; class Dothideomycetes; order Botryosphaeriales; family Phyllostictaceae; genus Phyllosticta; species Phyllosticta citribraziliensis. The sequence continues at coordinate 3,062,432 of NW_027117338.1, forward strand.
CAGCGGCGCAGATCCGCAGGCACTCAAGCTCATTTTGAAACGGCGCCGCGTGGAACCTTCTCTGCCTACTTTATTTCCGCCCGGACCGCCCGCCCTCCGTTGGTCAGGTCTGCTGCTCGTCATAGCTCAACCCAATGGCCTCACTGCACATCCATCTCAACTGCCTTTTGCTCCATCACCACTTTCTCCGCCCACAAAAAGCGCTGAACCCTTGCCATCCCCTTGCAGCCCAAACACCATATCAGCCGCATGCAACCTCGTCCACGTCCAAGACGCGTCTCTCTCCCCCTTCCTTCGCTAGTCCCGCGTCCCTGGTTCTACGCCCGCGAACATCGTTTTTGTGTCCTGACTCTTGCCCGCTTGGGGCATGGCTCCGAGCATCCGCAAAACTCGAGCCAACCCAAGCTTTTTCCAAGCCTTTTGGCTGCAGACCGCCTGCCTCTGTCAAGTCGATGCCGAGTCAGGGGGAGGGACCATCTGCCGCCACCACCACCCCCTTCCCCCTCTGCCTCCTTGCTGGAACCCTCAAAAGTCATGTGGAGGTGCAACCGACGTGCGGAGAGAGTCAGGCGGTGAACCTTGGCTTCTGCCCCTCCTCGCCCGCCCCTCATCGACAAGCGTAAATGGTACTTTTAGACATGGTCACCTCGCCAAACCTTCACAAACCGCTCAACCGCCCATCACTGTCTCGTCTGCAGACAGGAGTCAGGACAAGACTCCACCCTCGCGATTCACGGCGGTAGCAAGCGGCCATCCTGACTTTACCGACCATCACCGTTGCTGCACCCCTTGAGAGCCATGACCTGTCGATACATGTAGGTACGCCGTACGGTACGCAGGAGAACAAAGCACCCACCTATCCGCCTGCCCAACACGTCAATGGCTGCATGGCCCTGTATCAGCGGCCGCCGCAAGTTGCCTTCGCTTCGCCTCGCCTCGCCGGGAGGGAGGGCGCGCCTGGTCGTAGGGCAACCAGCAGAGGCAGTCGATCTCTGACCATCACAAACTGGGTCGGGTCGTCTCGGGCGTCCTAACCTCTCCCAAACCGGCCAAAACCACGCGAGAGGACGACGAGTCGACGACGCTGTAAAATGATGCACGCACGTCGTCTGAAGTCTGATGCCTGCCATTTCGCCTACTTTTGTGTGCCTATTTTGCTCCACTCACTCTCCGTCTTCCGTTCGTCGACGGCGTCGGCACCCACGCGCCGTTGTCGGGCGTCTGGTTGGTGGTCGATTTCTTGTCGTCGTTGGATTTCCGCGTCTTTGTCGATATTGCTGGTTCGCGGACGGAGATGACGATGCGACGCGGCCAAGTCGTTGCTGAAGACGCGGGTCACCACGCTCTTCCAACCCACGCACTCCAAGCCGGTATCGCTGATCGCGGGCGAACAATTATTCAAGCGGTGATATCCCCGTGTGCGCCTTTAATTGGCTGCGAGCAAAGCTACAAGGTAGGTTGGTTGGTTGATTGGTTGTTAGTCGCCTGGTGTCGTTAACAATGCGTCCTGCCTGCCACCTACTGTCCGCCTGCCAAGTCCACAGTCTTTCCTTGCAGCTCCACCACCCACCGGCGGATATTCAATGTACGTACCTTTATCCGTCTACCGGCAGCCACGCGCCGGCTTTCGCGGGTGGCTGGCAACGATGGTGGTGGTGGTGGTGGTTAGGAGGAACGTGCGAGGCAAGGCAGCCGTTACCACTCAACGTCTAGGTACATAGGTACCGGCGAGGCAAGGCACTGGAAACCACATGCAGAAACGATGAGTATCTGGAGGTCTGGACAACCAACCCAACCTTCCATATCCATCATTCATCATCTCTCTTTATCTCTATCTCCACGGCTGGCTGGCCATTCCTAACCTCGTATTGCAACCCCCACGCCTTGGGAAAGAAGACCACCTCATGTATCAAGGAGCCCTTTTCTTCCTTGCCTCACTCATTCACCCGTTCTCTTACTCACTCCACCGCGCTCTCGCTCTTATCTCGCCCTTCTCCCGTCTCTCCTGTCCCCCCTCTCTCCCAGCTTCACGTCTCCATCATCTCACTCCACTCCACTGCACTTCATCCCATCCCACCCCATCCATCCCTTGAACTAGCTCCCTCCCCAACCGGCGCCGCGCCCTCGCCCTCGTGTCCCACGCGACGCGTGCTCGCGTGCGTGGTTGGTCCTGCAACCCTTCACTCCTTCTCTCCCTTTCTCCTGCCGTTGGAGGGACCGTCGGCCCCTTGCTTCCGCCCTCCGCTCTCCGCTCCGCCCCTCGCTAGCTTGTTTTTGATGATGGTGGGAGCAGGGCTTTCATGTGCGTGCGTGAGGAGGGACCTCAGGAAGTGGAGTGCCTGGAGCGGAGCGGAGCGGAGAGGAGAGGAAGGGATGGCGGGATGGGACAGGATGGGGTGTGGTGCCGCACGTGGAACGATAGATGGCGGGAAGTGGTTACGGGAGGACGAGAAGGCGTTTGAGGGAGGCATAGAATGATGCGATGGTCAGACATATACAATGTGACAAGGTAGCTCACAACACGCCTACCTATGTAGACACGCTTCGCGCATCTACTGATGATCTATTCCATAGCATCGGGTTATATACGTGCATGTACCGTAGGTGCCAGCAACCAGCAAAAGTTGCGCAACCACTACCATACTCCCCAATCAACACTCGTCTTGCCTTCGATCCGTCCGTTTGTGCAATCACGCTGTACCATTTGAACGCTAAACACCGCCCAGCTTTCTTCCCAGTATACCGCACTTATCCACTCGTGCACTTGACACTATTACTCGTACTCTTTCTCCACCTACCTACTCCTACCATATCGACCATGTCGTATAGCCAACGGTCGCGGCCACGGCACCTGCCGTCCGTCCATCATCCCTACGCATGTGTGTGTGGTAGGGTAGTGTGCGTGCCTAGTCAGGCCTAAGGCGGCTCGGTTGCTTCGGCACAGGGCCCGCCGCTGATTACTTGCGTCGACGTTAGCAGATGGGTGGCCTAAGAAGTCTCTAGGCCTATGTAGAGTTTATGTAGGGGACAGGGGTTGTGATGGGAAAGGGGGTGACGGGGACAGGGGGAGGAGAGGGTGTGAGGGGAGAGTAGGAGAGGGAGAGATAGGAGGCTGCGACTTTCTTCCACATTATGGAGGAAATACATCTATATTCGATACATAGTTGCACACTCGTCGGCGGTTCTCACCTGTCTACGCCAGCTGGTGAGATATGGGGAGGCATGATACGTGTGATGCAGCGCAGTGCCACACAAGGTAAGGTGCTGGGTCTAGGTTGATGACCAAGGAGGAGGAGGAGAAGGGGGGGCTTAGGATCTGGGCTTGCCGGGCACTTCGTCGTTAGGATTTTGGTGGGAGATAACTGCAATGGAGTAGGTATACATGCTCAAGCTAACGACGTCTGGCTGGCTGCTTTGGAGAGGAGGTACGATACGGTAGACACAGGGGCGCGGCTTTGATATTTGCAGTTGTTGTGGTTCTGTGATGCCGTCATTGTGAGAAAGAAAGCTCGAAGCAGAGTCGAGGTCCAAGGATCGCGTCATTGCCAGACCTTGCCCGCTGGTCAATGAATCGTAAGACTTCACCGTTCTTGGCACCTCTCGACAAGCGCACGCGAGTATTTGAAGACGCCGTGCCACCCTCTAGTAGCTGGTTGATTTCATCTTTTTCGCCGATCTATCATAGCCAAACACATGGCTTCCGCTTTCTCTCAGCTGACGTGAGTTGGGTTGCAAAAATTGGAAAAACATAGGCCATCTTCTCTGCCCCGACTAACTCACCGGCCTCTGGCTAAACCATCCAAAACCGCTGGATACAATACGTTGATCCTACATGGAGAATGTCGGTCAGATTATTGGCGAAGCGCCGTGAGAATCTGCTCCTTGACGAGCTGGTTGGCCTCGTCGCCGCCGCGGTGCAGAGCCACCGCGCCGACAATCGCGTACAGGGTGGTGGCCACGACGGCGTCGATACCGGAGCCTTGGAGGTTTTCCACCTTTGCAAGTTAGTCAGCCCATACGCATTGGAATGCCCATCCATGATGGCGCTGGCAGCTTACCCTCTTGGGCCTCCACCGAAGCACCCGGTCTATGCCAAAACCATATGCAACTTGCGCCAGCTTCTCCTTCCCTGCGTAGTGCGCCTTTGCCTTGTTCGTGATGTTGTTGACACCCAGCAGCGATTTGTGCTCAAATACCTCGCGTTCGAAGGGGTCGGGGAAGTTGCTCTTCTGATTAGCTCTCGGCAGGTTGAGCAGTGCAAGCGACGTTTGAAGTTCCACGATTCGTCGTCCTGGATTGTGTAAGCTTTTGCCCACGAGCTCGCTCAATGGCCTGGCCTGGCCTGGCCTGGGGTATGGGCTTACCTAGGAATGCGAGCCTATCATTGTGACCTCTCCGGCCGTGGTCGAAACTCTTGTGTGTTACTGCAAGCCATTTGACCTCCTCCGGCAGCAGCTTGGGTCCTCTTTCTCCAAGTATGCGCTTGTACACCTCGTCGAGCGCGACTGGGTCCTCAATCACTTTCCACACGTTTCTCGGGTTGATCGGCCGTAATCGCACAGGCGCCACCATGGCCTTGGGCGTCTGCTTCCATCTCGGGACGTCGACGGGGTCGGGCGATGGTTTTGGTTCTTGGACGGGCGTGGTCGAGAATTGGCGGACATGCGCTGTGATGGCGCTAGACGAACATTGCGCAGCACGGTGTGTTGAAGGTCTTGCGGCCGCAGTGAAGGGCCGGAGGAGAGCTTTGGAAGCCATTGGCGTGGTGTGGAGATGCTGGCGGTGGTCGACGTTGGAGAACCGAAGGTTGTCTCGTGCTAGGGCATTTTTCGGTTAAGGTAGGCGCGCCAACCCTGGCCGTACACCGCGCGCCGCGTCCTCTCCTCCGTCTTGCCTTCTCTTCCACCTCTCCACTCTTCACCATGGCGAGTCGAGCGCATGCTGGCGACGCGTCTCTCACAGATATTCTTGCCGAGGCCCTCCCACAGGATGCAAAGTTCACCTTTTATCACGTCTCCACGCCGCCGACCAAATGCGCTGCCATCTTTGCTCCGCCGCCAGGTGCCAGGGCCGAGCGAACCTACTGCGAGTCGCACCATCTGAACGTCTCGGTACAACCGCAGGATGACGGTCACCCGGGCGAAGTACTTGTATTCGCTATCGAAATCCTCATTTACACGACAGCCCATCTGACTACCCTCTTCGTCTCCAAAGCAGACTCGACCGGTTACCTCACACTTCTCAACCTCCCCCGCTCTGCCGAGTCACCCATACGCACCATCTCTACAACCTTCATAAGTTGGCTCGTCAAGAACAGGCAGCGACTTGGAAAGCGGCTTGTTGTCTCGCTTTTTGCCAGAGCCCAGGACCAGTACCTCTTCCCGGGCAGTGTCGACAACCCAACCAAGCATGTGGCAGACGATACGGCCTTGGTCAAATGGTGGTGCAAAGTCTTGGACCCAGTGCTTCGAGAATATGATCCCGAATCTGGACCCGGAGGAGCATCGGCAAATGGCACTACCGCTCATGGCTATCTCATCATCCCTGGCTTGGAGCGCAACGAGACCCAGAGGTTTTTCCCCGTAACTGTCAAGTCCGACCCAGCAGAGCAGAAGCGCTGGACGCATGGTCATCCTCTTTTACAGATTACGCGCCATCCTAACGCGCCACCGCGTTGCATCATACCTCACTTCCCCGACGACCCAAAGGCGCGATACATGGACGAGTTGGACGACGAGCTGCCCGACGGAGGAAGCCAGTTGATCCTCAGTCCGCGTGGGAACGGGCAATGGAAAAGCGTCAGGAGCTTGGACCAGTTCTGGGACATGATGTCGTTCCGCCAGGAATGCTCTTCAGGAAGACTTGTTGGTTTTATTTGGATAAACCTCACGCCTTCCGATCTTGAGGAAACGGTAGAAGATGAAGAGCTTAGCAGTCAGATGGGCTCAATCTCCGAGGTGCTGGCACCGAAGGTCGACGAGCGAAAGGAAAGCACGCCTGCCCCAAAGAAGAAGAAGAAACTCACAGGCCCTATAATACCCCGTACACCACGCATCAAGCAGAGGACCTCGAAACCAAGAAGGGTTGCGAGAGATGAAGTCACCAAATACTACGCCTGGCCTGTCTCCAGCCGTGGTGAACTTGTCCTCGATGAAAAGGCTTACAAACGGGGCACGGAGCTTCTTCAGCGGCAAAACTTTTCCAACTACGAAGCTGCTTCGTCGAGTACCTCTCTTTGGATCAACGAGGCCAAACTTCTCGGAGGCGTCTCATCGTGGGGCTTACCTGTGGTTGGAAAAAAGAGCAGACCAATCGTGGACAGTGCTACGAATGGCACGGGAGTCAATGTCCTTAATGCATCAGCGGTCCGCAAAAAGAGAAAGATAGAGGAAGATACCCCTGCATCACAGAGCAACTGTGACGATGTTCAGACCCTCTCAACCAATCTAATCAGGAAGAAGCCGAAGGCAGAGGGTGCTGTGGCATCTACCGACACATCGTCTGAGGTCAACGTGCTTGGAAGCAATTTGGTTAGGAAGAAACCGAAGGCTTGAACTCTTTGTTTTGAATGCGCTTGGCTACTTTCAGGATGAAGGAAGCCTAAAACCATTTCCTTGCTTGGGATTATTCTGGCGCACCTCGGATTGGATGGACTTGGAACTTGACCGGGAGATACCAAACAAAAGGGGGACCACTAGGGATTTGGTGGATTGAGGATACGAGAGAGCCTTGGAAAGGGGTTTAATTCGATTTAGTTTGACAGCCACACAAAATGGAGAGGTCACTCGCTCCACACAAGGTTTACGCTTGACGACATTTGCAGTCAATCGTAGAGTTTAAGCATTAGCGTTTGACTTACCCGGCTCTATGCAACTTCCTTGAAATGCACGTGTTTTTGATCGATCCTCGGCGGGAAAATGCCATGGCAATGCAGAGCAGACCTGGAGGATCAGAGGGCATGGTGTTGTGGTCGATCTTGACGCAGGGGGTGGTCTGTGGTGCTAGTGTGCGGGACGACCCGTGTTACTCCGCTGACCAGAAGTGCGAAAACAAAACAATCTCTCTCCATGAGAGCCGCGCGCAAGCACTCGACGCATTTTTCTTCATTTCTGGGTCATGATTTAGATTGCGCGCACCGAGCCCTCACACTTCGTGTCTGCGACTCCCCGATTACCGCGACTGGCCTCCTCTCGCAATCATGTCGTTTGTCACGACGAGCACTACTCCTCCGACGTCCCCACCCACGCCGAACGGGTCCTTTGCGCGCCCCGCCACGTCCTCTGCGAACCCTTCTTTCCAGCAGACAGTGCAAGACTCGGACGAGACGGCCTACAGCATTGATTTCGACGCGTTGCTCGGAGCGAAAGGCTCGGATGATGACCTCACGGAAGAGGTTCCCGTCGACGTAGTGCGCAGCGACGATGTGGACGGGCCGAGCGATTTCACGCAAAACATGGAGGCTTGGATGAGAGGAGAACTGCCAAAAGAGAAGCCGGACGACACAACACCGAAGCAAGCAAAGTATCAAGACAAGGCTGCCGGCGTCGACGCGATGGATCACGCGGTTCAGCCACGCCCGCCTGTCGACTCGGGCGCAGGCGCAGAGACGTACATGAGCGATACCGAAGCAGACGAGAGCGATTCAGAAGAAGAAGAAGAGCAGCATGAATCGGCGCACGCAGCGATGGAGGATCTCAAGGGCTACGTCGTTTCCGAGGAGGGCGAGGCTGTGGAGAACGCGTCGCGGCGCGCGTCCATTGATCAGCAACTGGACATTCTGTCCAGCATGGACGATGTCGACGAGGAAGAATACAGGTCGCCTTCGGCGTCGCCGAATCCCCCGCCGAACCAAAATGACGCGCAGCAGGCACCAGCACCGGTGTCGAGACTGTCGTTCCTACAGCCCACGGTGGAGGACCACGAGGACACTCCGTCGCCCCGAAGCGCGCGCCCCAGCCCCCATATCGCGAGGCAGAGAACGCCAGAGGTCTTCGTGGAGGACTTTGGAGACGCGTCCCAGAAGCAAGACGTAGTCGACCGATCGCCGCTGTCACGTATCGGGTCGCGCATGAGGAAGACACCTTCGCCTAAGAGAAAAACGGACCCGTCTGATGGAGAGTCGGGTGACGACAGAGAAGACTTGGTTTCACAAATCAATCGCCTGGCGCGGCAACTCGAGGATCAAAAGACTAGCTTCGGGTCGAGAATACAATCACTCGAGTACCAGCTTGAAAACTCCCGCTCCGACGCCTCAATGGCGCGTGAGAATGAGCAGCGCCGTATCAACGATCTCCAAAAGCAACATGGTGACAATGTCACAGACATCGAGGGGCATTGGCAAGGCCGCATCAAGTCTGCGACTGAGAGGTATCGTCAAGATCTAGAGGAGCAAAAGGCCGCTTTTGCCCTGGTGAAGTCAAGCTTTGAATCACGCCTGTCCGCGACAGAGGGCGCTCTTCAATCCCAGCTTGCACAGAAAGAGGCAGAGCTTGAGGCGGAGAAGAGTAGGCATGCTCAGGAGAAAGAACAGACTCGTGTTGGCCATGAAGCTAGAGTTTCAGCGCTTGAAGAGAATGTCGGGGCGCTTCAAAAGCAGCTGGCCAAGCAGGAACAGTCACCAGCACCTACGCCAACGTCAAACACCACGACCGACGCGCAGGTGCCTTCTCAGCGCGAGCGGGAGCTCGAGCAGCAGGTTGCTCAGGAAAAGGCCAGCTCCACTGCACGCATTGCCGAACTCGAAGCTCGCCTCAGCACCTCCCAAGCCCAGCTCGAAGCTGTGCGCACTGAATCCTTGGCCAAAGACTGTGCCGACGAGTCGCACAAACACACCTCCGATCTGCTTGCGGCCTCCAAATCGCAAATCACCGACCTCGAATCGAGCCTCTCGCTCCTTCAGAAGCAGCTCGCGCTGGCCCGCGATGAGATCACCTCCCTCCGGCGCGACGCGGACACCGCCCGCGAATCGGCTCGCGTACTGCGCGAAGAGCTGTCCGAATCGCAGCTTCTTGCGTCTGACAAGTCGCTCCGGGTGGAAACATTGTCGGCGGCGCTTGAAGAGGAAAGGAGCAGGGGCGTCGCGGCGCGGGACGTGGAGCGAATGCTGGAAAACGTGCGCGCCGAACTGAACGACGAGCGCAAGATGAACGCAAAGAGGACTGCGGCGTTGGAGGCACAGGCGAAGAAGGCGCGAGAAGAGAAGGAACGGGCGGTCGCGGACATGCGCAGGCGGGCTGAGGAGGCAGTGCGGAAAGCGGCGGGCATGCTCGGTGCGGAGAGGAGCGAAAAGGACGAGTTGAAGAAGGCGATGGAGGCGTTCAAGACCGAGGTCGATCAACTGAGGGGACGCATCGAGAGCAAAAAGGACAAGCTGGCGAGCCAGGCCGAAGGCGCGGCCAAAGACGAAGAGATGGAGAATGTCAGGAAGGCACTGAGGGAGCAGAGCCTGGCAGTTAAGAAGGCCAAGGAGCTGCTCAGGACCAAGGACGAAGAGATGAGGGTGTTGAGAGAGGATCATGAGACGGTGAACCGGGCCATGGATGAGCGGATACAGGAGATGCTCAGGGCCAAGGAGGACGAGTGGAGGGCAAAGTACGACGCGCTGTTGAAGGAGAAGAAGGCCTTGGGGAGAGCCCTCATGCAGGAGTGGGGACGAGAAGAGTGCGGCCAGGCGACTCCGCAAAAGTATCGCTACAAGTTTGTCCAGAGAGCATAGTACGTGGTGGTCTGAACATCGGAGTAGGACGGCAGGCCCGCCGCAATATATTTATTTAACGCTGCACACGACACTTCTCCAAACCCGATCCTGAACTTGACCAAAAAGACTTCTTTTCTCCCAATGCGGTCGAGACATCCAAAACACGTCCGTCCTCTTGGACCCCAACGCCAAAGAAAAATGCACCCGCGTCTCGAAACGACGCAGCCTGGTTCTTCTGTTTACAGCAAGCCCTTCCGCGCCAACTCGATCTTGCGCAGCGCCTCGCCCTCCTTGAAGCCACCCTTGCTCGCGCAAATGGCGATGCCGTCGCCCAGCTCGACCTTGTCTTCGACGGCGGGAAAGGCGCAGGGGCAGTGGTGCGGGAAGTGGACGCAGGCCAGCGTGCCCGGGCAGAGGTACTTGTCGCAGTGAGCTGAGGGCGAGATGCGTTAGCACTTCCTTTCCTTTGCTTTCTCTCCCCTCCCGTTGTTTCCTCTAGGAGCACAAATGGCCGTACGCACCGCCTTCGTATTGCTGCTGGTACCAGCCCGAGTCGCTCGGCACGTTCTGCGCCTGCTGGTGGTGGTGCTGCGCGTGGTGGCCGCCGCCGCCGCCGCCGCCGAACATTTGCTCGAAGAACTGGAATTGCGCCGACGCGCTGAGCGCGAGGCTCAAGACGAGGATCGCCAATTGCATCGGCGTCGGCATCGTGGGAAGTGGAGGGAGGTGTGTCGTCTTCGTCTGGTGGGTGGGTGGTGATGCTGGGAGCTTGGATAGGTACCGAGCTCGACCAGTGAAGCTGGGTGGCCTTTTGCGATTGGTCCGTTGGTTGGCGCGGGAAGGGCTGCAGGGATCTCGGACGAGACGGGGGTCCTGGCTGTCTTGCCGCAAGACACCGCCGGCGCCCGGGTTGTTCCACGCCGCTGAGATTTCGCAGCTGCAAGAACCGTCATCCATCAAGTGTTGTATATCGTCAAGGCCTCTTCACTATCCAACACCAGCGCATCCTCCCTCCACATCCTCCCAGTCCACCCCGCCGCCTCGCCCACCAATCTTCACGTGAGCTCCAGTCCTGCCCCAGCGGTGGAGACGTCCCCGACTGATTTTGCCATACAGCATGCATCTCATGTACACTCTCGACGCCGAGGGCAAGCGCGTCTACACGCTCAAGAAGGTCGTCGGCGACAAGGTGACCAAGAGCGCCCACCCAGCCCGCTTCTCGCCCGACGACAAGTACTCGCGGTATGCACGCACCCTACTCCGGACAACAGCATCAGCTGCCACGGATAGAAGGAGAAGAAGAAGAATGCTGACCCCAATCTCTGCAGTCACCGCGTCACCCTCAAGAAGCGCTTCGGCCTGCTGCCCACCCAGCAAAGTCAGTCGACATCCCCAACCCCCATGTTGATACTTCTAGAATACCTACTGACGCTCTCCGCACGTAGACAACAAGGTCGCTGCTGTCAACTAGAGTAGAAGCCCGCGCTTCTTTCTCCCTCGATTGAGATGGGACGGCGTTTTACTGTTTTTGGGATGCTTCCGTTTGGCGGTGCCCGGCGGTGGTGAAATCATGGGTGGCGTTTGGGAAAATCTTGCTGGCTCGGCCTGCGGGCTGAGGTGTTGCCACTGCCGCTGCTGCGAGACGGCGGTAGGGAGTATGATAGGAAAAAGTATCGTTCCGAAACTTGGGGAATGTGTTTGGCATTTGGGCAAGTCCTCTATGCGTGATGCTAAATTTGGGGTCTGGAGGCTCTGGGTCCTGTTAGGGAGGTAGATGGGATTGATGAAATTTGAAATCTGGCAGTGTTCAATGTGTACTCTGCCGTGTGTGTTGAGCACCACTAGAAGGCGCTGAGAGAGCAGCTTCATTCACAGCGAGCAATCACATCTGAGTCCATCGAAATGAGAAAAATGGCAGTAATCATGACTTTTATTTCCCAGCAACCCCATGTCTTGTCCAAACGCCGGGAGATGCAGAAAAAACCCAACCCAGTGTTCCCGTCTCCTGAACAATCATTTTCATCCATCCATGAGCCGTCTCGTTTCCCGAATCCGCTACTTCCTCTTTCTGGAGTTGACGTTTCTCCCCGCGCCAACCTTGGGCCGTCCGCCTGCCTTGCTCCTCTCGCCAGTCAAGATGCCAGGGAGATAATCCTCATCCATCAAGTCCCTCTGCTTCTGCCTCTTGATTTCGGTCATGGCCCTCTCGTACTCCCTCTGGTCCTCGGTCAAGATAAGATCGGCGCCCCAGCCCTGCGCGCCACCGCCGGCAGTGATGCGGCCACTGGCGCTCTTGCTCGCAGGCTTCGGAATGGAGTAGCGCTCGCCGCGGTTGTTGACCTGGAAGTTGCGCTTGAGGTGCAGCTTGAACTCGCCGTTGGCGCTGGTGCTGCACGACACGCGCGTCAGGCTGGGCTTGCCGCAGCGCGGGCAGAACTGCTTGTCCATCTGCTTGGTCGTCAGGAAGCACGCGTAGCACCGCAGGACGTAGCTCTTGACGTGCTTGATGCGCTGCAGCGCCGGCGACAGCAGGTTCAGCCCCATCTGCAGAATCACGTTTTGCATGGCGAAGTCGGTCGTCATGATGGCGGCTTGCATGTGTCGGGGCTCCGCGCCGGAACCTGCGCCGGCTGAGTCGTCTTCTTGCTGCTTGCGTTTGATGTTGCCGGGCGTGATCCAGCCGTCCGAGTCGGAGTCGTTTGCTTCTTGGCCTTCGGCGGGAGCTTCTGCGTCTTCTTCTGTTTGCGTGGTTTGCTGGGCGGTCTGGTCCAAATCCACAGGCTGGGCGGTCTCTTGCGAAGGCTGCTCGGGTTGCGCGGCCTCTGGCATGATCACGGGCTCTTGGATCTCATGCTTGTCCGCGTCTTGAGGCGCATCTGAAATGTGGGTGTTTTCCAAAGCTGATGTCACCGCATCTGTTGCATCGGGTTTAGCAGGTGCTGGCGCCTCAGCGGCTGCTGGTTCGGTCGATTCTTGAGTCTCCGCTGGCTGTTCGGGCTTTTCCTCATTCTGCGTCTGCTCTTCGCCACTCGCGGATGATTTCTTTTCGCCCGCTTTGCCAGGAGGTTTGCCGTTGGTGCCCTTCTGTCCAGGAGCATTCCTCAAGCGCCAGTCTCCGCCGTTACGCTCGCATTCGATCTCGCGAGCCAGCGCGATGAGCTGAATATCCGTCGCGCTGAGAACCTGAAGGTCGCCTGTCCGGCGCGCAAAGTCTTGGACAATCTTGACCGTCTCCGGGCGAGGGTTTCGTTGCGTCAAGAACGGAAGCAAAGTCGTTTCTACCCTTGCTCTTGTGATCTCATCTCTGATTTCAGACACGACGGCTGGAATCGTGTAAAGAGCCTCTGCTTGGGCAATCAAGGTTGACACTGGCGGAGAATTTTTGATGATTGGGCCGGCGTCTATGACGAGGCTGTTGACTGGCTTTTTGGGAGCCATGTTTGCGGATCGCAGCTTTTGGGCGAGACAACAGCTCAGGCGGACACTCAAGCAAATATCGCGATCAGTTTCTTGTAGGTGCTGCGTGGCAAGGGCCGTGGTCGATTTTTTTGTTGGAGTTGTCTTCTGAGTCTTGAATTTTGAACCGCACAAAAGTCGTTGCCGCTAAGTTGGCACCATCACGTGTCGCTGACCAATCAGGTAACCGCTAGCCAAAAGGCACCTCATCGGGTCGCGTCTGTCGGTGCCACTGCATCTTGCTTCCCTCCGTCAAGCGCTTTGCGTAGACGCCGGGCACTCGATAATGAGGTGTCTGCGACCACACTGTTGCGTATCCTCGGTCAATTACGGACGTCAACAACGTTGGTACCACATTAAAATCTGCAACCGACTTTGACATTCTTGGGTTTGTTCAATGGCACAGCAGCTCATTACCAGAAACAACCTTGAAATCTTACTCCTCGACTGATTTTGGCTCATACAGTAGCCCGGACTGCTTCATGCAATCTGCTTAGCGATTTCTCCCCGCTCACAACAATGGGCAATCAGCATTTCCTTCTTGAGAGACATTGGACTTGCCCATCGCAAAGAGACAGATGGTAGTACCAGCAGATTCTGGCTGCGACACCTTCTGTCACGTCGATGCCAGTAGCCGGCCTCCTCATGCGTGCGCCCGGGTAGTTGCAGGCGACGAACCAGAATGCGAGAATCTTCTGCCATCCGGACTTCTTGAGTAACCCACAGCGTATCATTCATCAAAGTCTTCCGTAGTCAGTTCTACTGTCATGTCACTATCCGCACATACGCAGCAGGAACAGATCAGACCGCTCTCCGTCTTTTGGCAGCCATCCAGCCAGGAAGCTGAAGACGCTCGGGGAACGGGCGCCTGCTGTAGCCATGAAGATCTTCTCCGTTTCTTCTGTATACACCAGTGATTGTCAGGATTTGGGTCCACCTTGGGGCAGTCGGCTGGCAATTACCGCCCGCTTGCCGATGCTTTTCGACTGACACCTGCAGACAGTGGTGTAACGGCTCAAAGTGATGCTCTTGATGAATCTTGAGGCTCTGCGGCTGTATTTAAATTCAGCTTGCTTGTCCATTTCCTCATGAGACCAACAGAGAAGTGACAACCCAAGTGGACTCGAGCAGAACTATTGACTTGACAAGAACAATGGTAAACAGCTTCCTTCCTTTTCCAACTCCCACTGACTGTCCGACGAAAGGCATCATTCTACTTTCAAATCACCAATCTCTGTCAGAAGCCAAAGGTCAGACCAAGAAACACCAAGTACGGCTGGATTCCTCCATGGCAGAACAATTCCTTGGCGTCTGAAAGCCATTGCTTCTTCTTCAACGGGACCCAGGCCTTCGAAGTGGCCACGCTCCCGCCATCCAAGCAAATATACAGCACACGGTCCGTCTGTCACGACGACAGCCGCTTCTGGGCCGTCCCATACGACGCCACACAAGCATCAGTTGGATTCGACGGGCCCGACTGGCATCGCATCGGATTCAGAAAGGACTACTCAGACGGCGGCCTCGTTTCTTGGGTTGGGCTGGGAGGCAAAGACAGACGGCTGGGGAGACAGCAATACCGAGACTGGATCCACATGCTCTTTCCGGAAAACCACCAGCCGTTGGGACATGGTCGCGGCGCCGCGTGCGGTGGCCTTGGAGGGGAGCTGCCTATTCTCCTGGCGCTGATTGTGTTTTCTGCTGAACCTCGCGCGTTCTACGCCGCTTTGGATGTGTGTATGGATTCGCGGGCTGGGCATTGGGGCGCCCATTCTTTTTCGCATGGACGTGAGTATTTTTTTTTTCCGTTCCAGATTTGATCTGCTTGCGTCTAATGCTTGAGCAGGTTACGACGGGCGCGGTGTTGTCGTGTCAGTGTTTACCGCTGCCAACACATCTACTGCCGAAGAACTTGAGGCTTTTGAAAACGGGAGAATCTTCTTTGATGATCGCGGCGAGTGAGGTGTTCATTCGGCTGCCTTGGATATCTCTCTCGTCTCATACTGGTAGATTGTCTCTGGCTCAGGGCGTGGAATTCTTGTTGGGTTGTTTGCCGCGCTCTCCAATCGACAATTTATTTATGGGCATCACGCGTTAAGCATCTTGTGACATGCAACTGTCCATCATACCGAGCCTCGTTAAAGCACAAATGCAGAACCTGGCTTTGGAAGAAAAGCATACTCAGCTTCGAGGGACCAACATGACCCAGAAAACTCCAAAGTGCAAGCTTCATTACGACAAGTACTTCACTTGGACTCATCGCCACACTACACACTACACCAACGCTCAATCTTCTCCCACTCCAAGCTGACCACTCTAGAGTCGACGAATCTATCAGTCTTCTGCACCGCCGCACAGTACCGCTCAGTCATTTCGTCTCATGCAACCCTGATCGTCTTTGTTTCTGCAACAGAGGCGTACATGCAAGATGCGGGATGCCGCTGCAAGGCGCGGCGGATACGTTGCACCCGTCTGTCTGCAAGGGCCCGTGGCGGACTGGACGGGGAGCGCGGTGTCGCCGTTATTCTCTCCGCAATCTCAGATTGCACACGCTGCGCGCGTAGTGTGTATGACCGGTTTGATAGGCATTTTGTCTCTGCTGTCCGACTACATGCACGCCAGCACCAACATTCCGCGCAGTCGCTTTCTTTGTATCAGTCTCCTCACAGTCTGCCGCCGTCACCAACCCTCTTGGCCTGCACGCTCCTCGCAAAGACCGTTTGCGCAACCTCGGACTGGAAGAACGACACCTGATGGCCGCTCTGATCGACCCGGACAAAAGCCAACCCCCCACCCTCCCGCACGACGCCCTTCTTCTCTCCGCCCGCGCTGAGCAGCACGTCCTCCTCCGCCGCAACCCTCCACAACCCCTCCTTCCCCCCACCCCACCGCAAACTCCTCGCCACCTCCTCTCCGCCCCGCCAGTTACACGTGAAATCAGCATCGCCATGTACCAGCACCACCCGCGTCCCGTACCCCAGCACCTCCTCCAGCGCCGCGCGGAAGATGGGATACGCAAAGTCGCCGCTGTCGCCCAAGCCGCGCGCGACGATGCTGTTTTCCGCCGTGGTGTAGTTGAGATCGACGCCGAGGGCGCGCTGGATGCGCGCGCGGTTGAGGTACCGGATCAGCGTTGGGGGGCGGTCGGGGCAGGGGGTGCGACAACGGATGTCGTATACGCTGCGGCCGGAGAACGACTCGTAGGGTCCGCGGACGAGGCCGCGGCAGATGGAGAGGGCGGAGGAGCACTGCGGCGGGGAATGTTAGTGGAGAAGGGAGTGGCCAGGGGAGGGGACGTTGCGTACGAGGATGCGGCCGTGTTGGCTCTCGCGGTCGGCTTGCTCGCAGGCTTCGATGGCGTCGCGGCAGCCGTTGGGGAACTCGTAGGCTTGCTTCATGAAGGTGTAGATGGTGTCGTTGACCTGTGCGGGAACATGTTAGACTACGCTGCCACGATACCAGACTGGACTGGATGCTACTCACAGCTTTGATGCCGTACGTGTTGTTGACGGGAAACTCATAGTACCATTTGGACTGGATCTTCGCGTCGATGAGCCCGCTGATGATGCCCAGTGTCCCCAGCTTGACCTGTGTGCCCTTGGCCGTCCCATTCGCGATGGCGCGGTTCTGGTCGTAAAAGTAGCGGTAGAATACTGGGATGTAGTGTCCGGCGTACGACTCGCCCCACATGTTGAACTCTGCGTCTTTCGATATCGTGGGGTTTAATTTGGGAAGACCGGCGAAGAACGCTTGGACGACGTCCCACGCGGCGACAGCAGCCTTTTCTGTAGTATCGTAGGCGTAGGGATCGATGTCCGCACGGCGCCCGTTCGGATGAGAGCAGTCCTTCCACTTTTTTGTTTCCTTGTCATAGCAGCCGAGTTTCTTTTTCTGGTAGGAGAAGCCAACGCCGAGCGGCTGTGAGAGGTAGAGCATGTTTGAGTGGTTGTTCCATGAGTATTTGTTGTAGATTTCTTTCAAATCTTTGTCTATGCTGCAGGGTCCGTTGCCTGGCACAGATTGTATGAGAATCAAGTTCAGGGGACAGACAGATTATTGGCAGAGCAAGGACACTCAATACAGGAAATTCGGTTCTTGGACTTGTGCAAGGGCTTGCAACCAGTGTCTCCACTTACCTTGGAATAGCCCCAACAGTGAATCAGCACCTGGCCCTCCATTCAGCCTGGAGTCGATTAGCAAGTGCAGAAATTGTGAATAAATTTGAAAATACCAAAGAGTTATCTAAAAGGCGAAACCGGTCAGTTGCGAAGAGTGAGTTGAAACAGACGCTGATGGGCTTACCGGCGCATCTTGAGGCTTGTCTCTTGCCTCGAAAAACCAAAAGAACATGTTCGTCGTGGCATTCAAGCTGATGTATCCGGAATATGATTTGACGCCCTTGGTTTGGTGTGAGCATTGTAGTTCAACTAGAACAGTCTGGCAAAATAGAGCTCAGAGCAAGGATCACGATAGCGTCACCCTGACTGCAACTTGGAAGGCATTTGTTTGCCAACGTCTTTCGAAAGCGGGCAAAGAATAGAAAGTATTACCGGAGTGGTCTCGCACAGTCCTGGCTCTTTGTACCTTATCTCTGCGCCTTTTGGCAGTTTGATGACTTTGAGATCCGTCGGCTCTTGAGGGATACCTTGGTCAAGGATACGCGTCGAATCAGGAACGCCAAACGTGAACAGCAAGAGCAGCGTCATCAACCAAAAGAATATCATGATGATTCTGACAGGGCTCGAGCTAAGAAAGCGACGGCGATGCACAGCGGGACGAGAGACGTGGTATGGGCCATCGTTCATCTCGTACATGGCGCGGAAGTATCATAATCGGGCGCGGCGGAGACAGGTCGATGCGGTAAAGTTGACACATTGAGATGTTAAGCTCTTCCGCTGATTTTAAACGGCAGGGTTCCTAGCAGCGTGGAGCTTCGGGGCCGGTGGGTTGATATGGTTCCTGGAGCGGCCTTTTGGCACCTTGTTGACCCCGCGTCCGAAGTGCGATAGGGCGGCATTTGCGTGGCTGTGCCGGCTGCACTAGGGCCTGGGCAGCTTACATGGCTTTCGAAGTATTGACGAGCCTCATTCAACGTTTGGGTCTGGGGTTGAGGTGTTGGTCAAGGCCCAGAACGAGGCAAGCGTAGCCGAGGCTCGGACATGGGCCGTGGATCCTACGCAACACACCCGGAGCTCCAGCTGCTTGCATCGCTCTGAATGTACCAACTTTCCCTCCACCACTTTCCAACATGATGAATTCCACAGGAGATGAGGATCCCTTCCTCCAAGTCCAGGCGTATGTTTCCCGTCACGTCAATGCCTCGCAGAATACTGACTCGCCATAGCGATGTCCTGTCCCTCCTAAACAACACGCGTCCGCTCTTCACCTCTTACCTGCGCATCCGCTCCTCCGCCTCGACCGCAACCTCGCCTGAGCTCGTCGAAGCACGCGAGGAGCTGGAATCCTCCTTGACAGACTTATCCGCCGACCTCCGCGACCTGATTGACAGCGTCAAGGCCATCGAGCAGGACCCCTACCGCTTCGGCATCGAGCTCGACGAAGTAGAGCGCCGCCGCCGCCTCGTTGACGATGTCGGCCGCGAAGTCGAAGATATGCGGCGCGAGCTGCAGCGCACAGTGCAAGATGCGCAGACAAGTGGGGGCAGCGGCAAGGGTAAGGGTGTGGCTAGCAACCCAGACGTGCTGCCTGACCCCGACGAGTTTGACGAGGACGAGGACGGATACGCCATGATGGAGCAGGAGCGTCAGCAGGAGCTGATGGCCGAACAAGACACTGCGCTCGACGGCGTGTTCCGAACCGTGGGCAATCTGCGGCAGCAGGCCGACGACATGGGACGTGAGCTCGAGGAGCAGGGCGAGATGCTGAACGACGTCGATACTGTGGCTGACCGTGTGGGCGGCAAGTTGCAGAATGGATTGAAGAGAGTGGGCTGGGTAATACGGCAGAATGAGGGTAAGTGCTGCATTGGAATGGAGGTGCGGTGGCTGACCATTATGGGCCAGATCGATATTCGAGCTGCTGCATTGCAGTCTTGATATTCGTCCTCATTGTACTACTTGTCCTGCTCCTTGTACTTTGATCATCAGGAATAGGACTTGCCCCACAAGTCACCTTCAACTTTCCTCCCGGCGCGACGCTCTGCGAGAAAGCAATGAGCCGCCTGTGCGCAAAGCACTCGGATTTCCGCACCAAAAGCCATAGACCCATTTGGAAAAGTCCTAATCGCCTTGCCAAGGCTGGACAAACCCTGGTTTGGGCTGGACGCTGGACCCTGATAACAGCAAAGATGGCCAGCCTCAATATCCACAAAGGCAGCAATGAGCTCGTTGACTGTAAAGTCGCGCCAAGAATCTCCGCCGTAGCCCCGAAGTGGATAGGTTCGAGAATGTGGGCAGAGGCTGGCCTAAAGATAAGCATGTGGTGGGTGCTTTAGAATGTTCGTTGAAGAACGCCCAGCGACGCAGATGAGTGCGCAACAAAGAAGAGACAGGAAGAGCATAGAAATATGCGGTACAGCTGGTCGGGGCTGTTACGCGACAATCTATTCGGGAGACTGGAGTTGAGTGGATTTGTTGCGGTATCAAATGTATCGTAAGTTTAGTAGAAGGTGGCATCTTCTCAAGCCCGCAGTGCCCATTCAGGAGGACAGGATCTGCAGAGTGCATGCCCAGAAGAGGGCGAAGAGGTTGGCATCTCTTGGGTTGGCGCGACAGTTGCGCGTTCTCCTGGCCGAGGAATGCTCGCCCTTGAGTGCAGCACCTCGGAGCACGTGGCTGGCAGCACATCGTTCCTTCTTGTCCTGCCTTCGAGCCGCCGCAACCTGGCCCAGCCTTCGACTGAGGACCCCATTTCAAGCCAACAGAAGACTTAACTTCTTCATGGCTCGTCTCAGTGTGCCTCTCCGTCAAGTTGCACACCCCCTCGATCCTCCTGCGCAGCACCTGTCTGCTCCTCTCTGCGACATCCACCGCATTCCTGCCTGTCTATATGAGGTCGTTGGGCTTCCGTCGTCTTGAAGGAGGGCCTACGGAGCGCCGTCAAATTACCCTTCTCGCCATAACGATATGTCTACACTTCCTGTTCTGGAGTTCTCTTCTACCGTTTGTGACCATGCTCGCCCTCTTTGCTGCTCGTAGCATGGATTCTACCGTCTTACCTTCGGCAATATTGACTATCATATCGGTACGTCATGAAGATATTCTCCTCTTGATTGTCTCTCGATTGACCCCTTGCACAGGCTGTTCTCTCCATCTGCTACCTCATCCTACATTCCTTCATCTCACGCCGCCAGCACGTCTGGACCGAAGAGTACACGCACGCCCGTCGAGTCTCCTTCATTTGTGATGTTGCGTACCGTCTGGCGGCAGCTGTTCCCATCTTCTGGTTTCTGACGACGATTTGGAACATAATCATAGCCGTCAGACAACCGATCTGTCTCTTGACCGAACCGGGACCCAACAATAATCAAGAATTCTGGAGAGTAGGCAGTGCCTGCGCGGCTGTCCGCTCCAGCGTTGCGATATCTTTGATTGCTCTGTAGGTTGCAACCTGTAAATACAGGAGAAGCCACTGACATATGCAGAATCGCATCATGCACGCTCTTTGCCATAATCAGCAAGGTTCGCCGCCCATTTGAAGCTTCGCTCTTTGGAAGCTGCGCTTTTCGACAAAGGAGCAAACTTTCTAGCTTGGAGGATGGCACGGGGATCGTCACTCAACAGGTCCCACCCAGCCGCAATGACTCTGAGAAGTCTTTCGCGCACTCCATTACCGCGTCCACTCCGGGACCTTCATTTCCAAGTACTCCTCATACAGGAGACGTCGACTTTCGGCCCGGTCTTGGAATATACACACCTCCTACGCGTACCCCTCCTACGTCTGGGTCGCAGCGTCCGACTGCCAAACGCAGCAACAGTGCCAATTCTCTGTTCAGCGTCTCGACCGTCATTCATTACGACGCCGCTGGCCAAAATGGTCAAATACTGCCTCGCCATGGCAACTATTGCTCCCCGCTTGCAGACTCGGCCTGGCGTGCCATGCATCCCTATCCTCCTGGTAGCCCGCGATCCATGTCCTTCCACAACTTCCATGGTAGTGGAAGCAGAACGAATCTAGTGCATCACATGGCCCCGTCTTCTTCAAGCAGTGCCATTTACGAGTCTCCGTCGGAGCTTCCCTCCTCTCTACGAATACGCACCCCTTCAGGTCCCCCGCCGCAAATCAGACCCTCTGTTCGTCCGGTACGACCTTCACCAGCACTCTTGTCACTCCAACATCGCGCTGCACGGCAGCGTCCGCTGGGTACACGCCCACGCACTAGTCCTGCGGTCAGTGGAGGGCTATACGCATGTAGTAGCGCAAACGCCAGCACGACTAGTCTGTCAAGTCTTGGAAGCAAGCGTTGTTCGAGCAGTCCGCTCAGCACCATGGTACGAGCTTGTGAGGTAGAAGTCGATCTGCTACGTGGAAAACTCAAGAATGGGGGAAAGGACCAGGAGAGCAACTGGGTTCGTGAGGACAGTGGCATATCAGTTTCAGGAAGCAGCACAGATGGCAGATGTGCCGTTAGCAGCGCGAGCGACGGTGAGGGCAAGAAAAAGTCCAAACATCGCGCAAAGCGTAGCATCAGCGCCCCGCTGCCTCTGCGCCTCCGCCGTTCAACACGCCCTGAACCACCATCCCGGCCTGCCAGCCCACCGTCTCCTCAAGTCACTCCCATCCCTCGAAGACCTTCCCGAGAGCAAAGATCCAGGGCCAAGGCAAACCTATCCCTTCTTCCGCCATGGGACCCTGCCAGCCGCGAATTTGACCAGGTGCCGCCTTGCAGACCAGAAACGCCGACGCCCAGCTCTCGAGGGGCGCGCGAGCTCCGCGCCTCGCTGTCTCGCCTCTCGTCCAAACAAGCGCCGCCGCCGGCAACACTCCAGACATGCACATCGTCCTCCCTCTCTTCGCACCCCGAGTCCAGCGCTGGCGTCGACAGCGACCCGTCATTCCTCGAAGCCGTCCTGGCGGCTGGCCACGTCACGCCGCTGCTGACCAGCGCGGGCTTTGCGTCGCAGCGCTCGAGCATTCGAGCGGCGCTGTCCCGACGCGGGAGCAGTCGGCGCAGTCGCAAGAGCAAACAGCATGCGACGACGCCTGTGCCTGCTTTGCCGGAGAATGCGATGGCATCAGCGGTGGCTCCGGCTGTCATGAAATCCAAGACACGGTTGGAGCGGGATCTTTCCTTTTCTACATCTTTTGACGCCGATGCAGGAGACGAGGCACCGTCTCTCGGCGAAGCACAGCAGCGCAACAGCAGCCGCAGAACCCACACTCCCCCCTCCGCCACGCCCGGCGCAGACGCAAGCAAGACACCAGCCGACGCAAAGAGACAGAGCGAGACGGCCAGCGCGTCGGCCTCGCTGCGCTCGTCGCTCGCCGAGTGGATGCTGCGCGAGCGCCAGCGCAGCCACTTCAGCCACGCTACCACCAGTGCGGCGACTACGAGCCAGAGCCACCAGCTGCTGCTGCTGCGCGAGGCGTCGTGCTCGGCGTCGAGATCTTCTTTTACCTCTACGTCTACCTCGGATCTACTGACGTCGTTGTCGTTGGATGATCGTCTGGGCGTGGATGGGGATGGGGATGGGGATGGGGATGGGGATGGGGTTGGGGGTGTGGAGGAGAAGAGGCAGAAGGAGAAGGAGAAGGAGAAAGAGAAAGAGCCCGTCGTTGAGATTTTCTGCTCGGATGTGAGGGAGGCGAGTGTTGTCGGGTTGGGGTTGGATGTTGGCGATGAGAAGAAGAGGTGTGAGGAGGCGGGTGAAGGCAAGATTTGAGGATACGTCCTCGGGTGAGGTGAGGTGAGGTGCGAGATTGCTTGCTTTCTTGCTTTCTTTCTTGCTCTGCACACTTTTCCGAGCGTTGATGGGTTTGTTCCTGTTGTGAGGCATTGGCTGGCTGGGTGGTGTTGAGGCTACTGTGGCTTGCTTTTGTCCGTGGATTGACTGACTGACTAACCGACTGCGAACGACTGGCCGGATGGGGAGCGGAGGCCAAGTAATAACAAGTAGACCGTGTGCGTGCGCTGTATAGTGTACCTATGTAGACTACATGCATAGTATATACTCAACTATTCCTCCTTCAACGCTCGTCTTTCTACCATGCTCTCTTCTCTTCCCTTCGTCCCTTCGTCTCTTCTTCTCCTGGTCCCCGCACGCACACAGATTGCTTCATTGTTGATGTGATGGTTGTCGTTGTGGCTTGCCAATGCCATGCCATTGATTGAATTGATTAAATTGACCACCTCTCTGTGATGCGTGAGGTATCGCGCGTCCTGCGTGCGTGCTTCCTGCTTCCTGCCTTCTTCCACTTCCCTCTCTTGCTCCCTACTCTCCTTTGCCTACTTCATCTCTTCCCGCTTTTCCTCGCACACGTACCCATCCGTCTCGTCCCATAAAGCCGTCTACCAATCTATCCTTTAGTGGCCTTCTATTACGTTCTGTCCGTTCCGTCTATTCTTTCTTTCTTTTTTTGATGTTTTGTGTTTGGTTGTACAGTGCGGCAGTGCGAGAAGCGTGAGAGGGGGAAAGGGGCGAGGTGTGAGAGGAGGGGGAGCAGGGGGTTCAGGGGACTCCCACGAAGGAGTCTGCTTCGTTCCGCCTCTTCGAGCGCGCTCAGAGCGGACTCCCATTCCCAACCGCCCCCTGCGGCTTCTCAGCCCACCCCTCGCTCTTCTTATGATCCTCATCGCCGACCGCCTTGCCATTACCAAAGCTCCACCACTGGAATCCCAAATAGGCGTCGCAGGCCGCCTGGAAGAGGCCGCAGCACTTGAAAGCCCAGGGGACGTCGCCGTCAGGACTCAAGAAGAAGAAGCACAGCTTGAAGACGTCGCCGACGAGCCAGTTGGCCAGCACGCTGACGCGGAAGCCCTTGGTGCTGCGGCTGCGCTGGTTGGCCAGGATCTGCGGCAGCGGCAGCGTGGCCTCGATGGCCAGCGCGACGGAGCCGAGCAGCGACGTGTAGGGCGCGAAGAGCGCCGTCGGCGAGACGAGCACGTGCAGCAGCAGCAGCGCGCCCGTGAAGTACAGCAGGAAGGCCCAGTACGGCCGCGTGGGCCGCCACTGCCAAAAGTTGTACGGCCGCCGCGAGGGCGCGGCTGCGGAGGCGCCGGCGAAGGGCTTGTGGGACGCGGCGTACGGCGAGGGCCGGTGCGTCAGCGCGACGTGGAGGAGGAGGAGTTGCACGCCGACCATGAGCGCGGCTTGGAAGAGGAGCGAGAGGGCGAAGCGTGCGCCAAGCCAGTAGAATATTCTGGTGACAAAGGGCATGCCGCGTTAGCTGTCTTGTTCTTCTTCGGCTTCTGCGCAAAAGGGATGGCACCGCATATGTTGTATGGAGGAATGGGTGGCGCGTACTTGAGAATCGAGGCGACGAGCATGATCAGCGGTATGTCGAGCGAGAAGCCCGCCGACGACCGCGTGCGGTGGATCGAGTATATCTGGTCGGCATACGAAGTGACGGGCGACGAGACGATGCTTCACGGCAGGCAGTCCGTCAGTGCAATTGATCGATCTCCCGACAATGGTCGTCGCGTGCGCAAGGTGGAGGACGAGTGCTTACAATATCGGCGCAATGTGCTGCACGGCGGCAGCAAAGATGCCCATGATGCCAGCCTCTGCGGTCAGGTACTCGGGCAGGTAGTCTGCGAGGGGCATGTGCGGTGGTGGCCGGCGGGCGGCGGCAGACGAGGCGTTTTGAGGAGTGGCTCGTTGGCTGGAGGAGCGCGCGGAGCAGACGAGCGGTCGTGCGTGGTTGATGGTGGATACCAAATGACGGACAGATGAGCGCAAGGACAACGATTGTCTATCTCGTCTTTTGGACTATCGACGCGAGGGGTGGATGGGAGCGAGGCGGAGAGATAGGAAACAGGCAAGGTAGCCTTTTCCAGAGATTTCAGCGTATTCGTGGATTGGAGAGTGCAGAAGTGAGAGGTCAGTACAGGTAGCTTAGCTGAGAAGGTGAGGTCGACCAGTGGCTGTCAGGCATGAGCAGCACTGTAAGTGACACCGAAACCAAACCCGGACGACCTGACGGGCCCTGACGAAACAAAACGCCCGCTCCGCTCCGCACCAGCCACGCAGCCACATACATTAGCCACACCCTCGCTCGCGTAGGGCTGAGTCGCATATCTCCGTCTTATCTCCAACTCCACCACCCATGCCCTCCCTGTGCAACAACAACACCTCCACAACATTAATCCAATCCCGTACAGCCCATCCAATTGACCTTCGCAGCAGCCCACCGCACCAGTCCACCACGCCCATCATGGCCGACCCCTCCCCCGCCGACGCCTTCCACACCGCCTTCTTCTACGGCACCCTCATGTCGCCGCAAGTGCTGCACCGCGTCATCCACGGCACCACGACGCCCTCGGCCCTGCAGCGCCAGGTCTCGCCGCTGCGCACCTATCCCGCCCTGCTACCGCACCACGTCCGGCACCGCGTGCGCGGCTGCGACTACCCGGCCGTCCTGCCCGCCGCGACTCCAACGTCTTCTGCCGAGGAAGATGCGAGCAGCGTCCGCGGCACCCTCGTCACCGGCCTCACCGCCGCCGACCTGTGGCGCCTCGACCGCTTCGAGGGCGACGAGTACGAGCGGCGGCCCGTCGACGCCGTGATCCTGGGGCCCGGGACGAGCACCGCCGACGACGCCGACACCCCTCAACAACAACAACAACAGCCTCCCTCCATCCCCCACCACCCCGCCGCCGCCGTCGTGCGCGCCGAAACCTACATCTGGGTCGCCGGCGCCGACAAGCTGGAGCCGCGCGAATGGGACTTTGACGAGTTCGTGCGCGAGAAGCTGAGCCGCTGGACCGGCGACGACGGCGAGAAGGAGTATGCTGGTGCGGATGACCTACCTACCTACCTACCTATCTACCTACCTACCTATCGGCTTAGGCAGTGCACTTGGTGCCATGCCATGCACGCCGCGTGAAAGAAAGAAGTGCATGCTAACTGACACATGCCTTGCAACAGACGTCGACGATGCGATAGCGGCGGCAGCGGCAGAGCAGAGTGCCGACACGATGGGTGGGCGCGGGTGGAACGGTGCGCTGGGCAAGGCGATAGACGGGAGCCGGCAGGCGGAGAAGGAGATATTGCGGGAAGCGGTATAATGGTCATGCGTGGAGGAGAAGAGGAGCTTGGACGGGTGGGATAGACCAAGACATGACATAGATAGATCTAGAGCGTGTCAATAGTTAGTCAGTCACACCCCCTTCCCACTTTCTCTCGCCTCTTCACCACCCCTTGATCGCTTCAGTCTGCAGCGACAGATTCTCAATCCACGCACGCGCGACGAGATCACTCTCGCAAGAAAAGGAATAAGGATGCCCGTCAACACTGTCTTGTCTGTGCATTTCCCCTGTACATTACCATCCTTACGCCATCATCCCACCACGCACCATGCACCAGCTAAGCAACCACGCCATCATCCCTTCGAACCCTCCGGGTATAAAGACGACAGTCCCTCCCACGCACCAGCAACCGCTCGAGGCAGGGCAAACAGAAAAAGGAGAAGCAGAAATGACAAACACCAGAGAAGAGAAACCTGATCAGAGAGTTTGGCCATGCACGCACCGTGCCTCCACTGATTCGCACCACGCAAGGGGGCCAGCAGAGCCGAGGCACCGACCATTGCCTTCCCATCTCATTTGCCGTGTGCGTCGTGGCGCAGTGGTCAAACTGGCCGCCGAGGAAAGGGGCGAAAGGGAGACAGACACACATGACTGACGGAGAAAGAAAAGAGGATCCGTGCATTCTGCAAAGATGACTGCCTCGTTTCGTGGAGAAAGACGCTCTCGGAACCATATGTGCGGCCACAACACTGGTCGTTGTGCATCGAGGCGCGCTGATGAAGCGGCAACGCCGGCGCCGACGCCGACGCCTTAGCCCATGCAAGCCGGAAAAAGACAGCGACTATTTGAGACAGAGATGGAGAGCAGGTCGCGTCCCGACCCGCACAGGAAAACATCGATTCTTATTTCGCGCTCTCCACGGCTCGGAGCCAGAGGGGCATGTGGCAGATGAGCTGGTAGATGTGGAAGACAAAGCCCGGTGGCTATCACTCGTCGTCGTCGTCGTCCGTAAGGCTAATCACTTCGTGCTGCCGAAAGCCATTTCGCATATCCAGGCTGTAGTCCTCGGAGCGATGGAGATCAGGGCGGTAATTCTTAGAACGGAAGTCCTTTGGCGGTGGCGACCACTGTGTCGTCTTGGGCTCGCCTTGCCCGTGTGCGTGCCGGGCCAGGTCCGTCGTCCAGTCTTCCAGACCTTCGGGCTGTTGGCTTTCTTGCATCTCCGAATCTCCGTACACACCCGTGGTTCCGCCGTCTGCTTGCCATTGATGCTGATGATAGTCGTGGTGTTGTGGATGTCGCACCAAGTCCACCTCGGAAGGATCCTCGATGAACTCGTCGTCGTCGGATTGGTATTCCGGCTGCGGTGGGGTGCGCTGGACTTCGATGACCTCGTCGTTGTCGTTGTCGAATAGCTCCTTCAATTCCGCATGGGTCCGCCGGACCCTGCGCATCGTCCTATGACCGTGCGCAGTCTGATTATCATGGAGCGAGGTGCTACGTCCATCTGGATACACCACGCTCTCCGCGTGCTCCTGTGGAGGAGATTCCGGAATCTCGGTCCGCAACTCACGCGCCCGTCTGTTGCTGGATGGCCGCTCTTGAACAGCGGATCTGTCGATCTCTACGGGCTCTTCCCTTGAACCCTCGGCCGCAGAAAGAGTTTTAGCTTTTGGCGCCTCCTTTGGAGTTTGAGATTTTGGCGATGGAGACTTGGGTTTCTTGCTAGGTGACTCGGACTTTCTCTCCTCCAGCCTTGGCTTCTTTGAAGGCCGGTCGGCGTTGAACGCCCTGACATCGTCGTAATTCGACCTCTTGCTCAAGTGCTTGCTGGCAGTCTGTTCTGGCGCTTTGGAAGGCGTTCCGACAGCCGCAGCTTGCGCGGGAGGATCCGTAGATGGTGTAGGAACTTCCTTCGGTATAACGACTTGAGGGCTCCCTGTCCTGAGATGTTTTTTCTCTTGGCTCTCTGGCGCAGTTTCCCGGTCAGGCGCACTTTTCCAGACAGAAGTGGAGAGCTCTGTTGGGGGCTGTGGCGGGTGTGTTACTGGCTGCGCGTTGTCATCGGACGAGTCGGTGGAAGCCTTTGCCGGCGAACTTTCTTTTGGAGTCGCGCTGTTTTGCTTCTCAGCCTCTTCCTTTTTCTTCTTCTTCTTCACTTCCTTCCTTTCCCGGTATTGCCCCTGCTGCAGAGTGAGGAGCGTCATGAGGGTGCTCCGGCGTATGTTGAGGGGGTCCAGATTAGGCCAGTCTTGAACGCGGTCCATCTCTTTGTACATGATCTTCTTCACAAAACCGTCTGGGTCTTGCATGAACTTTTCGAAATAGCCGCAAACAAACACGCCACAATCGTAGTAGTTGGGCTGAAGAGGTATATCCTTTGCATTGATGGTTTGAATGTCTCGAGCGGTGAGCGCAAGACCAAGTTTTGCCTTTGCTTCCGCAATGATGTATTGCTTCAAAGTCTTGACAGTCTTGGGATGGGTAGCGCCGAGAGAATCAAATACGATGACCGTGGTGCTGGGACGGTCAGCGCAGGGAAGATTGAAAGTTGTCGCGATGACTTACCAATCTGGGTCAATGCTTGATGTTTTCTTGACCGCAGCCTTTGCAGGACTATTGAGCCTGTTATTCGATTTTGCTTCAAGGAATGGTCAGCCGTTTGACGTCGTCCATCTCCGTGGAACTGATCCCTGGTGCTTAGCTTACCACTCAGCTTTCCGGATTTTCCAGCGCCCAGAGTTTTGAACAGGTTTTGTTTCAATTCAGATTGAGGCTGAACTTCATCACCTTCCGCTGTTTGGTCCGAGGCCGTCGCTTCTTCGTCGAGGCGCTTACGTTCGTCGAGGCTCTTGCTTATATTTTTCATGTTGACAATGATGGCAAGGTGCCAGTGTTCAGCGTCATTGACCGGCACGATGACGAAGTCGCGACTGAAGAGATCGATTTTGGACGTCCATCGTACGACATTGCCGTAGTTGATGCCGTTCGTCGTTGGTGCCTCCCAGAGCTTGGTGCAGAAATAGGTGGAAAAAATGTGGATCCTGGTCTCGTCGAAACCAATTTTTTCCTTTGCTTCGTGCAAATACCAAGCCATGCAAAATGAAATGACAGAGTCATTCCAAAACTCACCGTCTTCTAGCCTCTGGAGATCGGAGAAGGACACTTGCGACTGGTACCGTCCAGTGGAGGGAAAGACCACTGGATGTGGCCATTCAGGACCGAATCCGGGATCTTCAGAGAGTTTAGGCGGTCTTGGGGTCAATGCTGCCTCCTCTTCCTTGACTCTCCGGTGAGTTGAAGTGTATTCATCATCTGCAACTCGGGCGGTTGAACGAGTCTGTCTTAGGTCGTTTCTGCGCAGTTTCCTCCATGCCGGCTCAAGATCTTCATACGCCTTCTCAATTTCCGGACGCATCTGCGATACCAATTTCGCAGGTCGTTCCCGTCGGACATCAGTGCGGTGATCGGGTTCATGTTGGTGAGGCGTTTCGTCTCGTCCCCGCGTCCTGGCTTGGAGCAAAGCGGCTTCTTCGTCCAGTCCCGGCGGATTGGACGACACAAACGGGTATGGAGTTTGGAACAAGGCCTCCATCTCCCGACTGCAATCGAGTTAGCAAATGCCTGATGACAAAAATTGTCATGATATCACCTGTGTTTTTCTTCCAGCTTCCTTAATCCCATTTCCTGCACGTACTCCAGAAAGTCGACAAGGTCATTTTTGGCGACGATTTCGAATTTCTGCCAATGATCGCGTCTTTTATCGATGATTTGAACTCTCCATGGACTCGACGAACTGTAGGATACCTCCGCTATGTTCCCAGTGTCGATGAACAGATGTCCGGTCCCTTGAACGATAGGACCATCCCTATTGACGACCTCAAAACGAGAACGCCGCAGGTTGTATTCCAAAGCAAGTGTGCCGTCGGTTTTGATTTTGGTAGAGCGCACGGAGAATTCACGAATCTCCCACCGCCGAGGCTTAGAGGCAAGCACAAGGGGTTTTGCAGGTGAAGTGGTCGAGAAGGACAGAGATTTTTCAGATTCTATTCGGGAGTTTCGAGCCGGCCGGCTGTGGACCTCTTCGATGGCATCTGGTCTCTTCAGGGATTTTGGAAGTTGGGTGATTCTTCTCTGCGAACCATATTCTGTGGCGGTCTGAACATCCTTTGACTGTGACTTGCGTCTGGGACTGAACGTGCCAATGTCTGGCTGCGGGCCAATCGCCTCCATCAATCTGTCAATTGATTGCGGGTTTCGCGCTGTTTTCTTCTCGGACAGCTCAGACATCGTACTGGATGCGGGCCTCATGTCCCCAGATGCTTGGACATATTTCCTTGGAGCCCTGCAAGCTAGTCGATCGTTCACTGCACTGTACTCAGCCGTTGAAAAATATCCGGAGCGATTTTTGACGTCGGTGGTAGAGCGGTCACTGTCAATGGAATGGGCCTTGATGGGTTTCCCGTATTGACCGATAGTGCCAGCAGGCTGACGCCCCGTTGACGTGGTGGGTGGCTCGTCCTCTGTCAAATCGACCATTGGTGCTGCGGGGCTCGACTGGCTTCTGTGCACATCTTCTACCCTTTGCCTTTTAGGCGCTCTAGTATTCGTCGAGTCTGGGAAATCTGGCATGGTATCGCCGTACGTACTGCCCCGCGCTTTTGCCGCGTAGGATTGGTCTTGTCCTCGCTTTGCGCCACTTGCATACGGGTTGTTGGTATGCGCAGAAAATGTCGAAAGCGGGCTGGCGGAATTGGTGTTCAGGCGGTTTATGGGTTTGTGAGCATGAGAAGCTCCCGGCTGGAAAAGATTAGCATGATTATCGGGTGGGCGAGCGGAGAATTCGAGATACCTTCCGACTAGATTGCGAGGTTCCCGACAGAGGTACCATGCCGGGCAAAGGTATTTCTGTGGCATCCCGAGGTTTGCTACTCCGACTCAGCCGAACAGTCTCCCTCAAAAATCCTTTTGCCCTGCATTGCCTACCTGTAATCTTGTATGTAGTGCTTTCGGTCGAGGTCGTCGGATGGCGGCATCCGGTCGTCGTCGGGTCGATGGTGAAGGTCTCTGACGCGTATGATGAGTCTTGAGCTTTGTGGGCGGGGTGGTGTGAAGTCGTTGTACAGCTCAAGGCAATTTACGGTGCGGTTGCCGCGTCGTGTGGGTTGCCGTTGCGGTGTCGAGGTATCATATCCTGGCTGCTGCAGGTGAAGCGAAGTGAGATTAGTAGCCGCGCAAAGTATCAGGGAGTGCCGGTGGGATGGGACTAGACGCACTGTCGGGGTTGGTCTTCTCGTTTGGTCCTGACGCGGAGGAAAGAGATAATCGGCTACTGTCTTGATGTAGAGAAAGTCGACCATAGAGGTAGAGGATGCGAACTCGTTGTACGTTCGCGCGTGGGAAAGGATCTTGGGCCGGAGTTTGCAGCATGGAGCGCGATGGAAAGCTGCCAAACCTCCCTCAGGTCTTTTGTGCCCAAAGACTGCCAGTCGCGACTTCCATTGTTTGCGGCGAGGGCGGCGCTGACATTCGTTTGTCGGTTCGGTTTGGTGGGCTTGGTTCCTTCCCTTCGTGACCCTTCCGTGACAAGGCCGCGGGGAACGCCATGGCGCCGCAACCAACATGAGCCTACATACGCGACCACATCCAACACCAACAATCCGCACCCCTTGTGGGGAGCAGCTTTGCACGACATGCAGGCTCGAATCATGAAGGTGGCCATCTTTATTTACCCCGTACAGCTTCAACGTCACGGTAGGTACTTGTGCACTGAGCGTCCAAAGTCATTCTTGGCCCACGGGCTCTCAAATAACGGCAGGCTTCGCTTGACTATAGAGTACTGATACATTGCGCAAGAAGCGCGTCTTGCCAGAAGTGAACGCAGATGCCTTGCAACCCAAAAGTTCAATGCCCATTCACTCCACCCAGTTAATGCAAAGCGGACCCGCTGTCATGGTATCGGAAGCTTGTAGAACTGAACCATCATCAAGTCGACACCTTCTCCTTCTCTTTGTGAGATTCCTCGGCTGAAACTCCCACCCTCCGCCTCTCTTGCGCCTTTTCTTGGCGTTGCTGATCCAGCGTGTTTCGTTGGGCAATGCTCTCATCGTGGCTCTTCCATTCGATGCGAGTGTCTGGTGGCAGCGCCAGGACGCGCTTGATCGTCTCTCTGTACCGAGTTAGCACCCTGCGGGATCCGCTCAAGCCGTGTACGAACCGTATCTTGACATTGCGCCCTCCATCGTTCTTGGTCCAGACACTGAAGACGTCCTCGCCACTCCTGACGCTCACCACAGCTCCGCACACCTCCTCCCCAGCCTCCGCAAACTCGTTGCCAATCAGCGCAAAGAGAAGGCTCTCCCAGTACCTGTCGGCGACCCCCTTTTTCAACCTCATTATCCATTTCCCTCCCTTCTTGTTCTCGTCATCCTCCCAAACCGGCCTGATGCCCTCCTTGAAAAAGTGGTAGTCGGACACTGTCGGGAGCATTGACGGCCGCTTCAGGTGGCGAAACACTTTGACAAAGTCTTGCGCCGTGGCCATGCGCAGCATCTTGACCGTCGACTTTTCATAGTCGGAGTTTTTGGACGTGGGCGGGCGGTACCAGACGACCCAGGTGAACTTGAGCGGGGCGGGAACATCCCAGCTCAGGTCTCCTGACACGGCCTTGACATCCGTTGTTCCCTCTGGCACCGCCTTTGCCGGAGTCGACACGGTCGCCTTGCTCAATGGCTTGTCAGCCTTGGGGGCCGGCGTCGAGGGCGACGGCGCAACGGCAGCAGCGGCCTTTGTGAAGTCAAAAGCTGTGCCTGGGGTTTTTGGCGTCTTGGTGGCGGATCCAAACGAGGCAAAAGCTCCCGAACCAAGTCCAAAGGCTGTCGAGGCTCCAGATGTCGGCGAAGATATGCTAGCCGTGGCTAAAGGCGGGATGGCGTTGAACGGGTTGGACCTTCCGCCGTGCGAGGAGCTCCCGCTACCGAATCGTTTGGTACTGGAAAAGTCGCGTGTGGGGTGTTCGCCTTTGTTTTCGTTGTGGTCTGTGTGATTCATGGACAGGGAGAGCTTGGAAGTGCTAGAAGCAGGGTCAGCGAGCGGCTCGCAACAAGTGCGCCGACGGGCTTGGGGAGGGGGGTGCAGCTCACTTTGAGCGGCGGGTCCAGAGGTTCTCCCTGTCTCTGTCCATTGAGGCAAAGCTACAGCTTCAGCGAAGAGAGGGCGAGGGCGCGAGGGCACGAGGGGGAGGGCGGCGAGGGAGTCGGGTTGGAGGTGGCAGAGCTTGGTTAACTGCTCAGGATGATGGCGGCGGGACAATGGCGAGAGCAAAGGTGATGTGATGGGTGGGCGGTCGGTGGCAGCGGCGGAGTGGTGGAGGAGGGGGCGGTGGTGTTCAAGGGGTTGCAGATGGCCAGGGTGGAAGTTGCGAGGTGAGGTAGGTGAGGTGGTGTTGGTGTTGGAGGTGGTGGTGGTGGTGGTGATGGAGAATTGCGTTAGGTTGCGGGAAAGATGTCGCCTCGCGCCGGTGCAGTGCGTGTTGGCTGTGCTTGGGTCCCGGTCAGGTCCAGTGCAGTGCAGCGCGCGCCAAGAAAAAGCCGACTGGTCGACGCTTAAAAACTTTGTCCCTGGCCCAACGGCCTTCTCTCCTTTCACAAACAACAAGACCACCAACTCAAATCATCGCCAGCGCGACTTCCTCTGGGACCTCTGTGCCGCTGGCGACTCCGATGCGTAGGTCGAGAGCACGCTCAACCCACTTCTAAAACCATCATCACGAGGGCCCCTCTGCGCGGCGCCCATGATGCGGTGATGACCTGAAAGATGGGACATGACGACGGCGACGGCGACGACACTTGAAATTTCTTGCCAGACACACATCTACTTTATGTACCTGAGTCTGACACTGCGCTGCCTCCGCTCAGCTCAGCAATTGCCTGCGGGCCTGCGGGCGTGATTCTGCAATGCAGCCCGTCTTGATCTCGTCGCCGGCTCTCCACACAATCCTTTGTATGCGACCCTTTATTGGACATGACGTGAACGAGGCTGGATGGCTGGCTGTCTGCTGCAAGGGCCTCGGGACCACCACATTCCTGTAAGTGCGGCTTGCATGTCCTTCCTTTGTCGTCTCTTGGTGATGACAGTATTTCTGGTAATCCAACTGGCACAGCCGCCACTACACTGCGCGCTGGTTGTGCATGCGGTCAACTGGCAAACCAAGTCTGAAGAACAAGAGCGACGTTTGCATTCGTTGCGCCACTATGAACCTCACACTGCGACGACGCTCGACTGACTCGTCACATCTGCAATAGACTCGAAAAGGACATGAGGGCAGACGTGTGAGTGGCTCTGACGGTGGCATGCGCAACGGGGCGGGGAAAACGTGTCAACAGGCCTCAAGGCGCCCGGGGAGGAATCGAGGGAGTCGAGCTCGAGCAGCGTGAGACGGGCAAATAATGCAGACATGGACCATTTGGACGTTGATGTTCTCGTGATGTACGGTGCATTGGGTGTACGGGCATGTGGTCGCATACGTCATGGGCATTCCCGCTGGACGCGATCGGTGCTCTGAGCAGAGGTCAGGTCCCGCCGCGGCAACCACCCACCAGCAGTGCCAGTGTGGCAGGGCTACCGTATCTGACTCCGGCCCACCTCTGCTCACCATTCCATTCCATTTCCACGCAAAGATCACCCTCTGCTCACTTTCCCCTCCACCACCCCTCCTGCCATCCCGACTGCCGACGTCGACGCTTTCGCTGCCGTCTCCCATCTTCTACCCACAGCAGCTTTGCCAAACACCTCACCCTCCACCGCGCTTGCGCCCGCCAGCTGTCCATCCGTCCCGTCGCAACAATGACCCAGCACTCTCCGCGAAGCCAGCAGCCCTTGCACTCGCCGCCCCACCATCACGGCAATGAGCGCCCCAGAGGTACGTCCCGTCTGTCAAGAGCTCGCCCGTCTTGCCTGCATAATGTCTGGTGTTTGCAAACGATGCTGACACGTGCTGTTACAGGCATTCTCAAGAACCCCTCCTACTCGCACCCCTCTACCTCGCCTCCCAGCGAGGCTCCTCCGCCCGTGGTCGTGCCCACTGAGCGCCCGCAGGTGAACAGGGAGATGTCGGAAAAGGAAATCGTGCTGCAAAACACCATCCAAAACGCCGGCCACCGTCGCTCGTCGTCTGCCGCTCGCGGCCCTCCGTCCCGCCGTACATCCACAACCCCGATCCACTCTCAGGTTGACGAGAACAGCCCGCGCTTGAAATGGGACGAGGCCAACCTCTACCTGACCGAGCAGCAGCGCGATAGCACCATGAAGATTACCGAACCCAAAACTCCCTATGCCAGACAATACGACCCTACCGAGGACGAGGAGGAAATCAGCGCCCTCAACGCCGAGGAGCTCATGGTTGACGAGCTCGACAAGACCAAGCCCAAGAAGAAGACCTCCAAGGAAGAAGAGATTCCCGGTCTCGATCTTGGTGAGCCCGAGGTAGAGCAAGCAGTCCCTCAGACGCCCGACGGCGACAAGCGCGTCATTGTCGACCCCGACTACATGGATGAGGGTAGGCACGGCGAGGAGATGGCAGACATGACCAAGGAAGAAATGGAAAAGCACCGTCAGTTTGAGCAGGCGCGCAAGAAGCACTACGAGATGAAGAACGTCAAAAGCCTGCTAGCGTATGCTTCCCAACTGCCACCTCACGCGACCGATGCTGACCGCTAGACAGACACCCAGAGGAGCTACTAGCCGACGACGAGGAGGAAGACGAGCAGCCGCCGCCCATGCCCACGGCTCCTGTCAATGGCAGATGAGGAACAATTCCCATGACTGCCGTCTCGCCCAACCTCTTTCGCCGCTTTAGCTTCACTATACCCAGCACGCCTTCTTCAAGTTGAGAATTATTCTGCTTTACTGAGGAACCCAGCTACATGATGTTTCCCGTTCACACCTCCCTACAACACACTCCGCATTCGGACGGCGTCTCGGATTGCAGGCCACGTTTGCCTTCAGGAAAGGCCCGGACATGATTTTTTCTTCTTCGTACTCGTCTCCAATTCAGCCCCTCTCCAGTCCTCTTTCCCGCTCCCCAGCAGCCTTTTTCTGTCGTTCACTCGGTTCTGACACGGTCTGCAATCGAAAACCACCAAACCCTCACATGTACACGTCCTGTTCCTGTGCAGCAGCAGCTGCTGAGCTTGAGTAGAAGAAAAGAAAAATCCCTCGTGTCTCCATGCCGCGCCGCCACAGTCTCTTCCGCGTCTCTCGTTCAGCTTTCATCGTTGTCCTCGTTTCGAGAAAATCGCGGGCCTTGATCAAGCTCCTACATGTATGAAATCGTCGTAGCAACAAACGGATGCTGATTTAACTTTGGGGGGGAATATCTATCTGTGCTTTCGCTATCTGAAAAATCTCTTTCCCCTTGGCCGCCTGTGTATGCTGGCAGTCGTCTGGCCCGGCTTGTCTTGTCTACATGTAGCTCCCGGGCGGTTGGGTAGCCTCACGGCTGCCAGCTCACTCGACTCGGCCAGCCCCCGCCTGCGGTAGCCTCACCTCCGCGCAGCGATATCCTTGTTTGCTCTGGCGGCGGTTGGTGGATGCGTGACGTGGGAGCTGTCTGTCGTCTTCTGTGCTGACTGGATGGACGGATGGATGCACTTTCTCTACGATATTCTGGAGAAAGGTGTAGCGTTTTCGCTCTGCTTGCTTGATTGCTTGCGGCCAATGATTTGAAGCGGATAGAGAGGACGGCAGGGCTTGTATGCCGTATGGATGAGATGGATATGCGCTGGTACATGTAGTTGTCCTATATACATCCATACATCCATCCACATCACCACATCTACTCATACCACTATACCGTACTAAATTGCCTTCTTACCGACCACTAGTAGACAGGCAGACAGGCAGGCATGCAGATGGGCTAGACGACCAGGTGGCTGTGCCTGAAACGCCGCGTGCGGCAAGGCCTTGCCGGGCCAAGCCTGTTGGGACGATGCCGAAACCTTGAAGCTCGTCTGCCGCGCGCCCGCGCGTTGCGCGCGGGTGCTATAGCTACTTGCATGTATTCATACTGTGCAGTGGTGTATGTATGTAGACAGCCACCAGTAGGGCAGGGCAGGAGAAGAGGCGATTTGCCGGACTGCGACGGACGGAGAGTGAATACGTGCCCTGCCCGTCCGACGTGAGTTGGCGGTTGAAAATTTCACGCATCAACATGGTGGTTGGAGTCGAGTCGAGATGGCAGTGGCCGCTCTCGTCCTGGCCTGTCTCCAACGACTGTGCGCCATGCTGTCCAGCCAGCCAGCCACTGATTACGCGGTTCATCAATTTGTCCAGCAGCCACGTCGTCGAGGCTGACCTGCCAGCTTGCTGCAAGACGACCCAAAAGCTGACCCGGCACGCCCGCGTCATAGACAGCATCATCTTCGTTGGTGACACTGCACAAGCAAGACGTCTGGGTACGTTTGAACCGAGCAAGCAAGCCCGCACAGGACAAAAATCAAACAAGAAAAAAGAAACAAAATCGGGCATGTCGGGCCCCTCTGACACCGCCCACGCAACGTATAGGTGCGCGGCCAGCTCTTATGGGTCCCGCGAGCGATAAAACTCCTCCGTCTGCGCACCGCTGAATCGCTGGACAGCAATGGATAACCAGGCAAAGCGACATGACGCCGCGTTTGCGAGTGGCTGCTGAGAAGAACTGTCTGATGGGTGCGTGACGAGAGAAAGGAGGAGTTGTGAGAATTGGAAGGGTTTTGATGAGCCGCTGCGCCGCTAGTGCCGGAACGGTTAGTGCGGTGCGGGCCGGCGGCGAAGCGAGCGATGAGGACGGATGATGTAGTGGCCGCTGCTGCTGTCGACTGCACCCGCAGAGGGTCGACTGGTGCTTCGCCTTGTGCTCTGAACTCCCTCGATTGCTCAGTTGGGTGCTTTTTCTGCTTTGCTTCCTCTTGGCTTGGTCAAACGACTCCCGCATCACTTGTCCTTCAGCGCAAATATGGCGCCATTTCGCTCCTCCTCCAAGCGCTTGCCATCGGTTAGTTACTGCTGAAGGCAGCTCGTGTCGCAAGCGCAGGAAGAAAGCTCGAAAGGCAGTCAATCTTGCAACGGTTTCCGATGGACTCGTGGAGAGCCCTTTTTGACAGCTTTGGTTAAGAAGGTCGCGGATGGATGCCCTTCTCAGCACCCGGTCTTGACCTGACCTCGTCTCTCATGAAAAGCCCAGGAGCCGAGAGGATGGGGGATGTTCGCTGTCACTGTGGTTGGACATCGCTTCGACAAAGATGGCGGCAATATCACACTTGACGCTCGTGTCTTGCTGCGTTCGTTTCGAAGCCATTGTCCGCATTCTCTTGGTCGACAATCGTATTCGTAGCCCTGGTGCTCTGCCGAGATCTTGTGAGTTTTCGACTATCAATCAGGCTCACAAGAAGCAAGACGGTGCTGACGTAGAATTACCCGGTAGCCTCTCCCTCTCCCTTGTTTGATATGGGGATCGTCTCTGGAATGGTGTCGTCTGGCCTCGAGTCATCCAGACCGATACAGGACAAACAGGAAAGCCTTTCAGCAAAGCAGCCGAATCTGTTGTCTGGAACTTTTTCAGGTCTCCGGTCTCCAATCCGAGTGCTTTTCTTGGCTTCTCCAGTGCCAGAAACAAATATCGGATGTTTTTGAATTTGCGCTTCGACTTGAGATACAACTGTCTGGTCGGATGGGGCATGGTCCAGCCCCCGCTGTTGTCTCCATGCTCTTGGCATAGCCTGAATTGGATCCTATCCAGCCACGGCTCAGGAAAGTGCCACGAATATGACAGGCCCTTCGGACGGATATCAACTACGCCCTCCGAGAACTTTTGAGCAACCATCATGTCCGCCTAAGCGGAGTCGGACATTGGCCATGATCCGTTTTCCATAGTGAGACTGGAAGGGACCCTGATATCAACGTCAGCTTCTCTTTCCTCGTCACTACAAGGGCGCCCAAAAAAGCTACTCACACCATCGGGCGGCTTTCTAAATCCGCTCGGGTCTTACAACAAGGAGAGCGGACATTGACTGATATCAAGAACGGTGGAGGGGTTGACAGGTAGAGCTGTTCCATATTCGGTTGTGATCTTCCAACGTTTTGTGGCCTGCTCATCGTCACAAGGGAGCGGTGAGATCGACCGACGGCTGGAGAACCTGGAATGAGACCGTCCAAACCAGAAAGTGAAATCTTTCCATTCTGGATCTCGTTGCAAGAGCTCGCAGTGTCTGCCTGTTGCTTCAAGAACATCTTTTCCTGTCGGAGGTGCGCCCTGGTAGCGTTCAGCGTCGGCAATTCAACAACGTTCGTGGACATACAGGCGCCTGAGAACCATTGAGTCTGACTATGCGCTTAGTGATACTGCGTCTCCACCTTTGATGATCCGGATCGTCTGGGGAATCTTCGCCTCCGCATCAATTCCCCTGCGTTCACATGGCGCAGAGACCTCGTCGTTTTGCTTTCGTCAAAGACTCCAAGTGGTCAACGGCATCACTACCTCCACCAGTAATACTGGTAAGAAATACAGGTGAGTCATTCGCCAAAAGACCTACTGCTGTGGTTTGATTGGTAGGAGAGGATTACTGTGACTGTTGGAAGATCCACATAGCATCAGTCGAGCCGGCGGCGTAGAACATTGAAAGTCACCTAAACCTCCGAGAAGAAAAATCCGGACGTTGACAGAGCTGCAAGCAATGAAGAGGAAATAATCCTCCGGAATCCGAAGACGTTTGAAGTTGAAAGATGGCAGTCTTACTCTTCGGGGTCGCCGAAGGTCATTCACGATGGGATGAGGTATAGCCACGCCCGCTCAAGAGACTGCCGACGATGATCCCAAGGGTGCCCAGAAAAGCCAACACCAAACACCTACCCAAAGAGACACACAAGAGAGCGATCGTGCGCACCTGGACCATCCAAGTCGAGGCCGTCTCGCAGGTGCCGCATCGGACGACGGACTGACTTACCCCATATGTCCGGACCGGAATCGGATGGCCCTTCGGACCCCATCGTCACCCAGCGTCGGTGCAGGCACCCAGCGGGCTCTTATGACATGGTTCCCGTCAGGGTGTTTTTACCACGTACCCGATGGTATGGAAAAGCGATAGCGAATAGCAATAAGTCTAAAATCGAGCCCGACATGCGGACCGGGTAACGTCACGCCGCAAGCAATCGGCCGCGCTCCCGTCCGTGTTGCCCTAGCCTCCGCCGTCTCAACACAGACCTGACTTCAGTGACTTTTCTCATGCGCCTCTTCTAGGTCAGTCTCGGACGGAGCCGGGGAAATTGTCCTCCTCCCAGCTCAAGACATAAAGTGACACAACTTTCGGAGGATTGCACCACAACAAATTGCCGAGTACTTAGGGCTCTGAAGGATTGTTTGACAGACGGCATCCTTATTATCCCCAAGTGCCCAAGCTTTTTCCACACGCGTGGCTTGGCTGTGAGCCCTCTGTCGCAAAACCCACCGGCGCAAGACTGGAACTGAACGCCATGACATTCGACGACGAGGCTCGCCTCGAGGAACAAACAACCTTCTACTGCGGGCCGGTTGTCGAGCTGCTCACGTTTTCCGCACACACAACCAGCCCATTGGATCTCCTCGCTGGTGTCAACTTTCTCCTTCTCCTACTCGGCCACGACTGCCCGTTATTTGGGAATCCCCGCGCCATCAATCCTCTGCAACGGTCAGTCCCTGGTTGAACCCGACGGCGAATAAAACCGGCAATACTTGCGGCAAAAGAACGG
This sequence comes from Phyllosticta citribraziliensis, assembly GCF_038025025.1. Taxonomy (NCBI): domain Eukaryota; kingdom Fungi; phylum Ascomycota; class Dothideomycetes; order Botryosphaeriales; family Phyllostictaceae; genus Phyllosticta; species Phyllosticta citribraziliensis. Next base: position 3,103,489 of record NW_027117338.1, read on the forward strand.
CTCGTCCCGCCTTATCGATTCATGTGGCATATCCGAGTTGGGTCAGGACTGCGAGCTACGAGGGATCGGGAGGCTGCTGCGAGGCAATCCGCTTTCCAACACCCTGAAGGCTTGGGCACATATTTTGGGAGGAGCGCGAGGTGTTTGGCACCCGAACAACCCTGATCCACACTTTTGGGATGACATGGAAGCGCACGGCATCAATGGCCCGTCTTGTCGGCTCTTCCGGGCCGCAGCAAGTGCTGCTCAGTATTGAAAGGCCATTCGCACTATTGCGGAGGGACGAAGGTATGGATGCCAAGAATACAGAAAGTTAGTGCCTATAGGCATTTACCGTTTTTTCCCCTTTTGCATGGCGACCAATTATGGAAACAGTTGGCGCGACTTTTCCCCCCATCTTTTCCCAAATCCATCCCGCATCGCAAATGAGAATCCGGTATGACAAAAATGCCCACGCAGCTGACCAAGCCAGTCCCCGATAACAAAAGCATTCAAGACTGATAGAAAACTGAACCGCCGGACCGCGGAAGCTATCCACATCCGAAGCGAAGGGCATATCCGGAAGATAAAACAACGGTCCCGAATCATGCCGGCCTGCTTTTTTTCCAACCGCGTTTCTCGAGCCGAATCGACGGACGTTTCGATGAAAGCATTTGCATGCTTAGGTCCTCGCCAACAAACTTGCGTAATAAGAATCTGAAAAGTGGAGGGTTCAGGGAGAACAAGTAGAGTGAGTAAGGGCGGGCCGGAGAGACGAAAGGAGACCACGGCGGGGGCGGCAGCGATGGCAACAAGAGGTATGGGAATGGATGACCAAGACACTATGGCATCTGCCTCTCCTCCTCCTCCTCCTCCTTTTCCTTCCTCAATCAACTTCATCACAACCCCCAGCCGCCGCGCCCCTGACTGCCGCCGCCCATGACGTCCCAGTCGATCCAGCCGGGCACCACCGCGTTTCCCGCCGCTCCCGACCCGGTGCTGCCAGAGGCGCCATTGTTGCCGTTGCCGCTGCCTTGGCTGTTGCTGAAGACGTCGGCGCCCAGCCAGTCGAGGCTGGGCTGGACGTCGAACAGGGCGTTGAACATCTCTTCGGAGCTGCCAGTCTGCGGGCCCTCGGCGCCGGCGCTGCCTGCTGCTCCTGCTGCTCCTTCAACAGCAGCACTTCCACTTCCTGTTGCTGTTGCTGTTGCTCTGCTTCCGCTCGCTCCCACTCCTCCGCTTTCGGGATACATGGACGTCTGGTACCATGGCGGCTGCGAGAGCTCGGGCGTCATCATCGCCACGGTGCTCCCGCCCATGACGCTGTTGGGATAGAACGGCTGTGGTCTTTCCTGGCCGCTGCCTCCGCCGCTGCCGCCAACGCCGACGCTGCGCGGCCGACTTGCTCTTGGATCGCCTCTTGCGCCTTGTCCCGCGCCGCTGCCGCTCGCTCCATACGACGTTCCGCCGCCACCGCCACTGCCGACGCCTCCCTCCTCTCCCGCCTCTCCCAACGCACTGGGACCGCCTTCGGCGCCAGGCTCGGGCGTCTGGTTCGCGGCGGCGGCAGCCGCTTTGGCGCGTTGGATCAGCGGCGTGCACAGGCCGACGAGCGTGGCACACAGCTTTTGCAGCCGGATGGCCGAGTCGTTGAGCGCGGGCAGCTCCGTCAGGGACTCGGCGAAGTCGCGCATGATTTCGTAGTCGGCGACGTGCGAGGTGGCGACGACGTTGCAGAAGAGGACGTAGTATGGCCGGAGGGGGTAGTATAGAACTGTCCTGCATGGGTTGTTAGATAAGGGGCTGCCGTGTACAAAGACATTTGCATTCCGCGTTGATGTTGTTGTTGGCTGGCCCATAGGGGGCGTTCGTTCCATCCCATCCCATCTCTTTACAGGCTTGTTCGTGAGACACACGGGGAGGAGAGACAGAGAGGGAGAACATAAGAGAAATCGGCGCAAAACTGACCAACACAACTGTTCGCGGTGCATGTTTTGAGCGGCGGAAGAAGAGACTGACCAAGGCAAGAACATGGCGAAGCACTTCTCGTCCATAGCGCTTTTGAGGTGCTGGCGCAGGTTCTGCAGCGCGATGAAGGCCGCCCGCGCGTTCTCCAGGCACTCCTCGCGCTTGATGGCGTCCGACACGATGGAGCTGTCGGACCGGATGATGACCGTCATGATCGAGTGGTATATGAAGTCGAGCGACGTCCATTCGCTGATCATGCTCGCGTCGGTCGAGTGCGGTGGGAAGGCTCGGAGCTGTTGTTTGTGGCTCTGTTAGTGTGTTTCTTTTGAAATGGTCCATCTTCACCGTCTGTCCGTGTCGTTTGTGTTTTCTTTCTAAGATAGGAATGCATCAATCATTCCCCGAGCGTGCTGGCGAGTAGTACCTCTGTGATTTGCTTCTTGATCTGCGCCATGCGCTTCTTCAGCGCCGACACGGTGTGCTCTTGCCGCTGCGGCGAGTTGGTCTGCGCAGGCTGGAAATGCAACTCGCACATGATAGTCGCCTGCACGGCAGCAAACTGGTACAGCGCTGCCAAGATAGCCGTAAACGGCTTGTCTCGATCCGACGGCGCGGCGATTTCGACTGGCACGTCCCACACGGGCAGCACGACCGGCCGATGCAGGCTCATAGCCGAGCCCTTGTCGAAGATGAATGTCCACAGAAAACACGCGCGCGCCTCCTTTTCTTCCTGCGTCTGCTCCGAGTATGGAGTGCTCAGTGGCTGCGGGTGGTGGAGACCCAGCGCTACGCAGACGCGGCAGGCTACCGTGTTGAGAGTCCAGCATTTCGGCGTGTCGCCGAGTCTTTGGAGGAGGACGACCTGCGGAGTTGGCGTTAGTACGCCTTTATCAGCACCCGATCCGTTGCACTCACCCCTGAGAGAAGCGCCTGGAGCAAGGGAAGGCTAGGTTTAGCCAGTATGCTAATGTAGTTCAGCCCAATCAATGCTTTCCTGAGGTAGATATCTCTGGATCTGTCCAGGACCTCGGTCATGGGCTCGTGCATCTCCTCTCCGTTGAGGCGAGTGAGGAAGGCGTAGGCGTAGCTGTTGACGCATATGGAGTATTGAATAAGGGTCGCCTCGTCCTCTTTTGCGTCCACCAAAGCCACCGTCATCCGTTCCAACGTTTTTGCCGAGATGAAGGACGAGAACTCTAGATACCAGTTGGCCGGGTACGAATATCGGGACTCTGAAGGCCCCATCTTGGTTAGCAGGTCATCGTAGGCGCTTTGGATTTTGGGCTCGTTACCAGCCAGCATCAAGTGCACGAATTCTGGTGACGGGGGACTGATGATGTCGGGGATGTCGGCACTGCAGCTTTTGGTACTGGGCGTAGCCTCCGAGTGGACACCATGAGACATTTGGTTGATGAAGCGCAAGGCCGTCTCCAACACTGCCTTCTTCTCGGAGGGGAAACTCTGAGAGGCCTCGGCCAGCTCCCCTTGGATGAACTTTTGCGCCTCCAGGGTGGTTGCTCTTGCGAGATCCTGTTCGAGCTGGCATTTCCGCGTTTCGATTTCGGCGCTGTCTTGACGTTCTTCTTTAGTTCGATCCTCTGGACTTTCCACACGCATTCTCTTCGAGGCACGACCGCCCCTTTCCTCGGACCTCGACTCGCTAGAACCTCTTCGTAATTGGCTCCGATCTCGGGGCCCGCTCAGATCTTCTGGCTGCGGCGAAGGAGATGCGCTATCTCGCTGTTGAATGGGACTTTTGGATAGGACGGTGGTCAACCGGGTCACCGAGTCTTCCAATCGTACGAGTCTATTAATCATCGATTCGGTCTTTTCACTGCGGGGTGTCAGTAGATGGAAATCCCTCTACAGACGACTCACGGTCTCGTGTCGTACTTCTGGTTTGTCGACGACTGCCTCGGCCTACCGACGCGTTTCGGACGCGTTCTTAGACACTGCGTGTTGGCATCGAGACAGTTACCACAAGGATCATTTCGATCGCATTTAATCTTCGTTCCAGTCAGATGGGTTTGTGTATTTTCAATTTATTGGTTCACCTTTCGTGCGTAGCACAAGTCGCACTATTGCAGTGTCAGCAGAGATTTTGCAAAGCCGAGTTTGAGAGAGCAGGAAAGAGAGTTTGAGCCCGACTTACGGCTGGATGAGCAGAATTGCCAGTTCTACCTATAAAGGTGGCCATCAAAAGGGATTCTGGAAGCGGCGAGTAGTGATGATAGCAAGTAGATGCCGAAGAAGCGGAATTCAGAGGACCGAGCGGGAAGCCTACGGGGCGGGCTGTAGTTAAGGCCTACTTCGACATCGAGTACCGGTTTCGAAAGAGAACGGTATGCGGTCAGGGCGGCGGTGTGGCGGATAAGGCTGAAGCTTCTGAGTTTACTGCGGCGACTGATGGAAAGTGGTCCGCGTCTTGACTTAATCATTCGTCGACATAGCGCTCTCCCTCACGGCGAGTCCGTTACACATTACTCATCCAGTCCAATCCCGCTAGCTTTTTGCAGCTGATTTACCTAGCAGGCCCCTTGAGCGTGCATTGCTGTAAAAAACAATTATGCCCGTCTTCTCCATAGAAACCCCGGCTGCGACTTTTCGATGTTTAGATGGGGGTGGCGGTTCATGCCGTAATACACTGCGATGCACGCCATCACGAGGCAGCGCGCGCTACCTGCCGGCCAGTGAGGGCCCTCAGGCCGAGGGACGTATGGCTGTGCTTAACCCGGCCGTCTCCGCCATGCTGCCTTCTCAGTGGTTGGTTACTAGGCTGGCACTAGGAAACGTCTGTGTCAGGCCAAGGCCAAGCTTCTGCTATGGCGATTCGATACTGGGACCGGATCTTAGGTCATCTCCGCAACCAGCTTTGGTTGCGAACATTGGCGGAGTCAACGGCTTGTTTTTACCACGCGCGCTCGGAGCCGCCCTAAACCGGTTTGGCGCTCTCCCGTCTTGTCACAACTGGTTCCCTCCTGTCGACTTGACAAGTTTGATGGTTATTGTCGCCGTTGAGGCTCCTGCACGTGTGTTGCTAGCGTTACCCGAGAACAAGTCACGTACCGTCTGGATACTACGTCAAAGGTTGGTTCTTTGGCATGCACTGTGCGGGGAGATGTGTACTTGTGCCGTGTACATGGGTCTCTATTGGTCTGTCGCCCCCCTGTGAATGGCTCGACACGCGACGAGGCTATTTCGACTCTACAATCCCCTGTAGCAACGCCAAAACTCTCGTCCCGATGTAACGGCGCGGTTCCTGAGTCGCTGTGCAGTCAGCTCATTCTTCGCAACACCTTTCCGTTTCCCGGAGACCGCTTCCCGGGGACCTCGGGGACCTTGGCGGCCAGGAATGCAGCCACGCAACTACCCCGTGTCTTTCTTCGATCGTCTGTGGTTTTGACAGTCCGCAGTCCGGGATCTGTAACACCCACTGTTCGATTCCATCGTTGTAGACTGATCTGATTAGATTCGCCTCGCATTTCCTATTCGAGGATAGGGTCAGCACTAGGATTTCGTCTCAAAAGTTGATCGTCAACGGCCAGTGTCTGGTGCTAGGATCTTGGTAGATCGCGTTCACAGTCTGCTCAGTCATGAACACAGTGCCAATGTATCTCCATCGCGTCATCCCCACAAGCGACGTTAGACCTTGCAACCAGCGTCGGACAAGGATTTGGCATGCGGGTGTTGATTGGACCTGTCAAGAAGGCTTTTCCCCGCGTGTCTTGATCTGCAAGTGCGGGTAGCTAGCCGTAGATTCCGACTGGGTAGCTTCCACGATGGATCCATGCTGTCGCCGTCTTTTACCAGCACATGTCAATCTGAAAGGAGCGTGGTAGACGTGGCGCCAAGCGCAGCTTGACTTGGGAAGCATATGGTCAAGATGTGCCGTCGATCTGCCGTACGAAAATATCCATGGCGGCGCGGCTTGTGCCGCATCAAGCCTTGGTACTGCAAGCAGGTGCTGCAGAAATTCAAAACCCTCCGGTGGAGAAGTCGGTTGGTTTCTGCAGCCGTTGTAGGAGCGCCAAGGGATCTCGACCGAGCTGTTCGAGGCCGAAAACTTAAGACCGAAGATCTTCGCACCGACCTCGCTGTGCTGCTATACGAAGCAACGAAGATCAATGGACCAAGGATTGATGACCGGTGTTTGGGTCAGGCAGGCCTTCAAGTCAAGTGATCTCCACTAAAACTGAGTCTCTGATTCATCTGCAGCATGGTAGACTCTGTTACGCACCAAGGACTCGCTGTCTCTTTCCTCGAAGACAGTAAGAGCTCAAAGCACACGTTTGACGTTTAGCAATTCGTCATTTGCTATACTGAGAGCGCGAATGTAGTGGTAGGTAGTGATTGGATAGCAACTCATTCCACATGGCGTTAGTCGTTTTGTCGGGATTCTTATTTCATTGCTTGCTCCTATATCTTTCCTTCCCGCCCGTCTAGTCGGACCTCTTATTTCCGCCGTTTAAAGCTTATTTGCTCTTTCCAGTGGGGATCTGGAACAGCACAGCAGGTTTGCCGTGTTGGAATGCCCTATCCACTCTGAAGAAACCCTTGCGATCAAATTGAATAATGTCGTCGACCTTGAGTTTCGCCACATTTTGATCCGCGACGGCTTCAGTTCTGAATTCCGTCTTGGGCGTGATGAAGTCCTCAAACTTGTCCTCTTCACCCAGCTTGTCCTTGGTAATGAGAAAGTCGAAATCAACCAGCTCAACGGGAACGAGGTCCTGCGCCGTACTGAGCCAGGTCACCTTCTTTGCCGTCTTCTTGACATCTCCCTGGAGGTGCAGCTCCAGCTCGAGGCCGGTGATGGGAGTCTTGCCAGACTTGAGCAGGTTGACGGGGTTGATCGAGTGTGAAATCTTGCGAACGATGGCGTTGCCCCAGTTCATGAGGGTAATCTCCTCATCCTGGACAAAGGACTGCGCGTCCTCCTGATCGAGGAGGACTTCGGAGCTGAATGTGACCTTCTTCATGCCGACATCCGCATTCTTGGCATGCAAAGGTTTCTGCCAGAGTCAGCAATGCTCATTAGGCCCGAATCATACCCGAATCATAAACTCACCTCTTCAGTGTAGGGACCTGGATGAGCAAATCCGATGATCTTGACCGGCACCTTGTCGGTAGACTCGACAGCAGTGTAACGACCGGCAATGGGATCAATATACTTCTTGTTGGTAGCCCAGAACGTCGTCCAGTCGAGGTTGACAATGTTCTTGCTGGGACCCTGCTTGAGGATAAACTCCTGCAAGGCGGGAATGGTCATACCGCGCCTGCGGATACCACGGACGGTGGGCATGCGCGGGTCGTCCCAGCCCCAAACGAGACCAGCATCGACGAGCTTGGTCAGCTTGCGCTTGGACAACAAAGTCCGGATAAAGTTCATGCGCGCAAAGTCCCAATTGTGGACACCGCGCAGCTTGAGAGCCTTGATGAACCACTGGTACTGAGCGTCGCGGTCCTTGTATTCAGTGGTACGCAGAGCGTGCGTAACACCCTCGAGAGAATCCACAATGGGACAGCAAAAGTCGTAGGTAGGATAGATCTTCCAGGTAGCGCCAGTGCGGTGGTGCTCCTGGGGGTTGCAGCGGTAGACAACAGGGTCACGCAGAGCCTTGTTGGGGTCGTCCACGGAAAGCTTCGCGCGAATACACCATCTGGTACCCTCCTCAGTGGCTTTCTTCATCTCCTCGAAGTGCGCCAGGTTCTCCTCCACAGACGCATCCCTTCTCTTGCTGGCGATTCCATCCATGCGCTCCTTACGCATCTGCTCCTGCTCGGTGTCGTCCGCATACGCATTGCCCTCCTTTATCAACTGGATGCAGTATTCGTAAAGCTCCTGGAAATAGTCGCTGGTGTGGGTGGTCTTGTCAGGCTTGATGCCCATGAGTGCCAAGTCCTCGATGATGGAGTCTTGGAATTCCTGCTTCTCCTTTGACGGGTTGGTGTCGTCGAAACGAAGGATGAGGGTTCCTTGGTACTTCTTGTGCGCAAAGTAATCGTTCAGCAGTGCGGCCTTTGCGTGACCAATGTGGAGGTATCCTCTGGGAACTCTTATTAGCGTGGACTGAGGAATGCCGCAGGAACAACGTACGAAGGCTCAGGAGGAAATCTCGTAACGACACCATTCTCCACATCCTGAAGACCAATGTCGTAGTTGCCCTCGTCGCCCTTCTTCTCCTCGGCGGCAGCGGCCTTCTTGGCAGGCCTGTGAGCCAGCGCCGATTGCTCTGGGTATGCCTCCTCAATGTACTTGAACCAGCGGGTCAAGTTGACCATGAGGTTCTGCTTGATGTAGGCATGAGCGACACGGTTGTCCCTCAGCGTCTTCCAAACGGTAACGTCGGCGTCGGTCAGGCCATAGCCAACAATGTGGGAGCGGAGGGTAAGGTGAGCATCGAGCTCGGCGAGCGGGGCCTCAATGGCTTTGAGGTTGAGAGGGGTGAGCTTTGCGGCGCGATCCTGCCACTCTTTGATCTGGGCCTCCATTTTGCAAGTGGTGATGTTCGATGAGGTTGTGCGTGTGACGGAGGACTGATGGCGGGGCGGATTTTGCCCGCCATTGAGTCAAACAGCGCGCCACAGTTGAGTCACCGCCGCTTCGTGGCGGTGCTGGACGACGACCTCACGCGACGCTCCGCCAGACCATCAACTTTCATCAGCTCTTTCGACATGACCCCTTTGACGATCGACCCTCGCATTTTCTACCGATGGAGATCTTCAAATTGCTACGGATTGCACAATTCAGCATGATTCGATACTGACACAAGACGGACAAAGTTGACATCTTACGACATCTCAGCAATAGGACGAGAACGACCTCTGGAAGGTTAACAATTTCACAGGCAATGGCAAACCACCAAAAGAGCTTGGATCAAAGAAGGATTGTTGACCCTCTTCGCCTCGGATAATGCCTGGCTCCAATTAGACCTGGCTCAGGCGAAAACCCATCACCTAGGCCACAACTCCAAACGGTGCCTCCCAAGAAGGACAAAAAGGAGAATGCCGCTGTTCATATACCATAGCGATAGACGCATTCTCCCCCCTTCTACCACCTGTCCGGAACACCCTCTTCCGCCGCCCGAGGCTGCATTATAAGGATTGAAAACCGATGACTCTCAACCAGCCTTCTTTGCTTTCTGGGAGGCTCTGGAATCATAGCACCGATTCCAAGAACTTCATAGATTGGGTTTTGGTTTGATCAGCTTGAAATCCAAACAACGAAAAGAGGCACAGCGAAGCGGGAGAGGTTCATACTTTCGTAAACCTCGGATGCAGTTTCTGAACCTGAGCCCTCTTCTGAAGGCCGTCCTGCCAGCCTGGGACTCTTTCTTTTCCACGATTCCACCAGAGTAGTGCGGTGCGCTCGGACATCAGCAGTTGGCGTTTCCTCGTCACCCCATCTCCTTACAATGATGTGTCCCATCATGTCACTGCCCCAGCAATGTTCGCCCAATTGTCCGTGTCGAAAAAGCTTTCGAATACGAGAGAATCGCTCAGTCTACTCAATGGAACCACTGAAGGAACAGATTCCTTCTCCAAAAACACCGTGATTTCGGTGGCCTTGGCCAGATCCTCCATATACCGTAAGAGGCACGACGAAGCGACGGTCGACGGTACGGGGATGTCGCGATTCGGGCCAATGATTTTTGGACGAGGTGACTCTTTGAGGGTGAGGGAGAGCTCGACTTCGACGACATCATCTGCCAGTTTATCGGCATAGGTAAAGGCACGGCACACCTGGCTTGGAAGCTCGCTTCGTCGACGTATTTTGACATTGTCCCTTCCCTCGGCAGGTCCTTTGTATCTGCATTTGCAGCCGCATTCTCGACAACCAGGCCCGGAATCGTCATCTGCGGGATCCATGTTTGTGTACAAGGTTGTTTCCACTCCGCGCAGGCATTCTCCACCAATGTCAAGATCGACGTCCACTTTAATGCCGCCCCAGCCTTCGAGATGCAAAGGAATTCGCAGTTTGACGTGAAAATTACGGGACTGAAAGGATGAAACGTTCGACATCGAAAGTGTGGATTTGATATTGGCTTTGGTAAGTGGTGTCGGCAACCGGTGCCCAATGAATGTAGGTGGCGAATGCTTCGATGCTTTCCATGAGACGACGACAGGAGAGTCAGCCTTGCAGCAGGAAATTTCATCGTACAGCGATCTTAGAGGGGATTCTGAGGGCGGAGTGGCCATTCTAAGCCAGTCCTGGGATTTGCGCTGCCAGTCGAGGATCACGAAGTTCGAGAGCGACACTGGACAGATGAGTGCTCCTTATCTCCCCTTCACCCCCCCAATGTCAGCAGCGCACCAAAGACTTTGCGGATCGATCTCGCGTTTAATTCCATCTTTGCGATACGAGACAGGACTCCACTGCACCTGAAAATAAGACGGCCAGACACAGTAAAAATAACAGCCTGCCAAGAAAGTGTAGTCATTCGCGAAAAGTGCTTGGATCAAAGGACCAGGATCGGAAGCCAGCTGAATTTGGAGGGCAAAGGAGCCGATGGTCGAAATGATGAGCTCTTAAAGGACCAACGCACTGTCTGGATCTCCGAGTGAGAGTTCACGCGTCGATAAAGGCGCATCGTCAAGAGCGCATGAGCCTTGAAAGGCGACGTTGAGCCGAAAGGGGAAACAGGTTCGTGGTGCGCGGTGTGCCTGAAGCCCTTGGGCTCCTCCTGACCACGCTCAGTGCTATCTTCCTGCTGTTTTGGATGATGGTCCGCTCCATCATTCTTTCCACGGAATTTCGTCGTGGATCCAACCTCCACTCATCAGTCACTTTCGGTTGTCAACTGCATTCCTGTACCTATGAAACTCTTCTTGCATGTTCGGAACTCGTCAACGCTCCCTCGACATTCGGTTCTAATTCATTCAACGACGTATTCATTACCAGAGCAATTCACGGCAACGGCGGAGAGTTGCGGCACTTGTTGCACTGGTCTGCAAGTATGATTTCCCATCGTCCCATCGAACGATGAGTTTAATAACAGTCAAAACCACAGATCTTTTTTCTCATGTCAACCACGATCAGTGCTGCGACTAAGCAAGTACTGTCTGAACTTTGTGAGGAAGGGCCGCCCGTTGTGATCCAGTATCGGGAAGCGGGAGCTGCCAATTCTTCGTGGTCCTACTTCGGTCATGAAAGCCCTCTTGATATGCGCTTTCTGTGCTATCAGTTCCCGTTAAGGCACCAGCAGATGTTCCTACTTCGATTGAAAGTACCGGTCTCTATAGATGATTCCTTTGACAAGAGCTCGGATATCCCCGTTGACGTGGATATTTGGGATCGTTGCATCGAAACCTTTGATATCAGCCTATACCTGTACGAGTCGAGGAAGTGGGGGCCCTTGGTCGATGTTGTCGATGCTGGAGATCGCATGATGCAAGAAGAGGGAATATGCGAGACTTTCACGGCTTCGGGGACGACCTATTCCGTGAAAATTCGGCCCAGGACCTTCGCTGAGATACCGAAGCCTGTCTACGAGGCCTTTTATTTCGATGGTCGGCAATACGAGGGCGACATCGTTCAGATGGACCTGCGATTACACCAACCCCCGGCCATCGCTCTGCACCATACTGATTCAATTGTCCCGTGCGGTCCAAATGATCGTGTGGTGCTGGAAAACCTCTTTTCGCTGAGCAAGTCGCTCACGGTGAGAATATTTCTTCGACGAAGCAACGTACGAATGCTCCGGGTGCTGTGGGAGATGTCTTTGAAAGTGCAATGGAGATCGGAATTTGCAACGCTTAGTTTTCAAGCTCCCTTTGATGCTGAACGCCTTTGGACAGTGAAGACGAGGAAACGTGGCTATGAGTGGTACAAATTCCACCACGCGAAAGGCAAGAAGTACGAAATCAGGACGCGGGTCGACAAACCGGGATATCCAGGTACTGAAGAAGAGAACGAAGGGGACGAGGCCAAAGATGTCAGAGGCCAGGACAGTCGTGGTTGTGAAAAGGAGCAAAGCGGAAATCCGCCACAGAGTCCCGAGACCAAGAAGTCCAACAGCACATTCACCGTAGACACCGAGTCAGGCGTCTTAAGTCTGATGTTCGGTACCGAAGACTCCAGAACGACAGTCGAAGTTTGTCCCTAGCCGCCCACGATGCCAGATACAAACGAAATGGCAACTCCCCGCGCTCCAGACCAATCTAGCGGAAGTTTGCAACGCGGCAGAGCCTCCAGGCTCCCAGGAGGGGCTCGCAGAAGATTCGACCACGTTGCTTTGTGGACTGCACGACGTAAACCGCTCTCAGGGGCTTGAGGGAAAGAAGGACATTCTGGTTTCTCGTAGCCACAATGGACTATTTCTGCACGCTTCCCCACTAGACTTTAAGCCGAGCTCATTCCTGTGAATGACATGGAAGCAAACAGATGGAGCCGCAGCGCTTCGTATGATCAACTCGTCGGCTTCACTCACTTTGTCTGGAAACAGCTAAAGCTGGAGAGCCTGGTGGGAATAAATCCCAGATCCTTTCCCCGCTGCCAAACGAACAAAACCATCTTGTACCTCAGCAAGGTAAGTCGGCCCAAACAATTGAAGCATTTTGTCATTCGATCACAATGGGTTTAGATCAGTGCGGTACCAGAGGCGGCAAGCCACCGTGACATTCTCTCGTTCTCTACGCTTTCTCCTTTGCCAGCTTCTCTCTTCCCGAGACTCCCTCCACTGACGGCCCAGCTCGCAGAGGACTTTGGGGAGTCCCAAAACATCAACACATGGCAACTGGGGAGCCCACACGTGCTGGTTCCTCGACCGCGAAAGCCAAGTGGAATGGAATCGACAATCAAAGATGCAACCTGTTTGGATGGCATATCTCAGACACCAACGACGGTGCCAGTCCCTCGAGCCACAGCTGCAACCTGCCGCTGCACCAGTACCTAGAAGCCTACATCTCCGTGGGCTTTGCACTCGATAGTCCATTTGAAGCTCACGTCAAAGTACGCATCCCCGGGTATCTACTTGGACCCGCATTTGAGGAGCAGACGTGGGACGCCTTTGTCTTCCTCACTCACCAAGACATCGACCACGTCCGCTTGAGCCGCTACCACGGACTAGGCGGCGACCAGTTCGGCAAGTCGAAGTCGAAGCGTTGCTGCTGTCCAGAGTACACAGAGGCGAGCGACAGCCTTCAAGAACAGGTTCAGCAACGCCTCATGCAGTCAAGCTGCTCGCGAATATCTGATTGACTCAGACTAGACTTCTGCCTCTCGAAACCACCTTCCATCATTGTGCCTGATGGCGGTGGCGGCGGCAGTGGTGGCATGCTTGATGCGCACGGCGCTGAATCCGAGGATGGGCTTCGCGAAGCGATGGGTTGCTTGCTGCATTGCACCAGTCTGAGCGTGTACTTTACAGAGCTGGGGGTTGACCTTTCAAAATTGGTCAAGTTTGTCGGCAAGATGGGCGAGCGGGAAACCGAGAAGAAGGCTCAGCAGGATGGCTCGGACCAGGATGCTGCTACTGCTACTGCTGCTAGCGTTGAGGCTGGGACTGATGAAAGGACTTCTTACCTGGAGAAGTTCGAGTTCTACGGTGAGAAGAGCGGACTCAAGCCGAGGATGATCAATGCGGCCCAGAAAGAGATTGGTTCGGTTCTAGGTGGTGATGGACAGGAAAAGACGACCGCTGCGCAGATTACTACGGCAGGACTTGGACCCCTAGAGAGCCATGGTCAGTGATGCTCTCACTCATTCGGACTGGATTTTGGGTCGACGTGCTGACTGCAACACAGCTGCTACCGTTCAGCCTGCTGAAAGCGAAAGACCGGCAAAAAGACAGCGGCAAATCGAAGGCACAGAAGAGCGTCTTGTCTCCAGTGATGTGAATCCCGGAAGCAGTGTGCAAGCAGACAAGGCACCCACGAGAGAGGCACTGGGGATAGATTTTGAGGACGTCGAGCAAGTACAGCAGGCGTCCGTCAAAGCGACCACAAAGCCAGGGGATAGTCCAGTCGAACAAGAGAGGCCGAAGGAAAAGCAAACGATTCACATGTCCCTGGCCAAATCACCTGCTGCTGTCAGCAGCCACAAGAGCGTTTCTGTGGTATTACTAGAGGAGACGCAGACAACGACAACAGCACCACCCAAGTCGCCAGGTGCCAAATCCTCCAACACTCGCCTTCAACAGCTGCAGGAGGCAATCAATGGTATCGCCGAAGCGCGCGTGCAGCGGCTGGAACAGGCCGTCAGTGACCTCATTCAGGAAAACACGTCCCTCAAAACGCGCGTCAAAGACCTAGAAGACGCACGCGTCGAAGAGACTCGAGAAATCGCCGAACTCATTCCTGACCAGCCTGAGCCAGAAGCAGATCTAGAACGACAGCCAGATCCAGAGCCACGGCATCATCAACAAACACAACAAGCGCCCACAGCCGAAGAACGCCTGTCGGCGCTGCAAGACGTGTTCCACGCCTCAGCGTCGTCGCTGCACGAGGACTTGAAGCAGCTGGATGGCTAGAAGAGGCTGGAGAGGGAGTATGAGAGGGTGAACGGTGGGAATGCGGCGTTGGTGGCGCGCGCCGGGGCGGCGACGGTGGAGGCAGAATGGCAGAATGGCAGGCTGCGTCGAAGAGAAACCTGTTTGCGGGAGCAGGGAAGGAGATTTGACAGACGGCGACGGATGGGGCCTTGATTTCATGTTGAGACAAGGTAGCGATGGGAACAGGAACAGGAACAGGAGTAATGAGGTAAAGCCATTGTTGCGCAAACAAACAAAAGAAGGCAGGATGGAAGAGGGAAGGAAAGAGGAAAAGTTGGATTGACAGGGCTTGAGTGACAGGGTTGACAGGCAGAGAAGAGTAAAAAAGCAAGATTGTTGCGTTGCGGGTGCGTACATGAGTAGCTAGGGCTGGAGGAGAATACTTGGTGGTGGAGATAAGGACGATGCAGACGGAGACGGGAAAAAGGAGAATGGAGAGCGAGGGCGAGGGTGAGAGAAGAGGTGGAGATGAAGCGAGAGAGGCGTTGAGGGAAAAGCAAGAGCAAAAGTGAGACGGCGGAAGGCTGGACGGGGATAACAGACGGACGACGTTGTTGACCGGTCCTGGTGATAGAGGGACAGACATGGTCGCCTAGGTAGGTATGTAGGTGTGTGTGCGACGGCAATATCTTGCTTTGTTGAGAGTGACGATGGAGGGATGGAGGAGAGCCGGTCAACATGGTACTGTAAGGGTAGTTGGAATTATGAATGGAAATAGCTGCTTGCTTCACCGACGTGGCCATGGTGTGAATGACGACAGACAGTAGACAGGCAGGAAGAAAAGAAAGAGAGGAGGAGGTGAGCGCGTCGCACACGTCTGCCCTGCTCTTCTGCTCCCTGTCCGCTTACATGATATCATGGGGGAGGGGGAACACCAGCACTACAGTACCTAGCACCACAATCGCCGGTCAGTCCGCGTTCCCGCAGACCCAACACCGTAGCATTGGGAACGTGGGTGGGTGCGTGCCGGTGTGCCACATGCCACAACGGGCCCGCGCAGCAGCACCACCACCACCGCCATCATCATCATCATCATCATCACCACCGTCGTGATCCTTCCTTTCCTTTCAGCCCAGTGCAGCCCGGCCCAGCAAACTATGTAATCAGTGACCTACCTACCTTGGAACCAGCCGCACGCGCGTGCGCGCAAGCGCCTACGCACGTGCCGTGCTCAACCCGACGCAGAGGGAGGGAGCGCAGGCAAGCAAGCCACGCAGGGCAGGGCAGGGCAGGGCAGAGCGTTCAAAGTGGCGGCGCCGTCCAGTGTCGGTTCCGATGGTCTCAACGACAGGCGTTGATGTTTGCTGGAGGGGGCGTGCGTGCGCTGTACCTCGGCGCGGGCGGGCGGGCGCGCGCAAGAGAGAGAAAAAGAGAGCGGCGGCGGGCAGCGTTGTTGAGGTTGCACTGCGACAACCGCGGTGCCTGCCAAGTTTCCCTGATGGGTTGCGAAAAGGGCGACGACGCGACGGTTGCAGACCCTCGGTCGGCAACGCCGTGGCACATTGCATCGAGAGTGTGCTGCTGCGAGTAGGGATGGCGGGGGGAGCAGGCAGGCAGTCAGGCTCGGGTTCATACAGCGTTTCTGGCGAGCAACACGAGCAGTCGGGTCGATCATGATGGGAGGTTGTGCCGCAAGCGGCGACGCGACGGGTAGGCGGGCAGGGGGAGGGAGGGAGAGGGAGGAGAGATGGAAGGAAGGAAGGCGGTCAGCGGACGACGCGGATTGCGCCAGGCGCCGCAGAGTCGGGATTAGACAGAGGGCTGAATGAACATTGCGAGTGTCGCACGGGAGGGGAGCACAAGATGATTATTCTGGAATGACGCTGTGCAATGAGATGGCGGTTCCTGGCCCTGGCCCTGGCGGAGGCGCAATGGGGCGGACGGGCCCATGTTCGGAGAGGCAAGATGCGGTAAGGCGAGGTAAGGTAGTAGGTAGGCGTGGAATGGGCGTCGGGTGCGCTTTGGGGAGGCGACGTTTGGGAGGGAAACTTTTTTGCTTGCTCTGATGGTGGAGATCAGGGGCCGACATGCGATTGTCGAGGGAAGGCAGAGAGTGAGTTGAAACGTGACAGCTAGCTACATGTACAGACAGGGCGGCGGGGACCGAAATAGACGGGCAGACAGCAAAGAAGGGTCCAGCGAGGAAGCACAAGAGCAGTCTCGTCGTGTGGCGGAGCTGCTCGTACTCGCGGGTAATGCGGTTCAGGGTCCGGCAGGGCAGGCGGGGTCTTGGTCTTGGGTCGCTGGATGTAGCCAAGTTAGCGCGTGCAGCAGACAGGATTGGACTGGATTGGATTGCGGAGAGTGGGGAGAGCAGAGCAGAGCATGAGCATGAGGGTGAGCGATAGGCGCGGGAGGGAGAGGGACAGTAGACGTCCCAATGAGGAGGGCGATGCAGCAAAAGTCAAAGTCTAATCAAGCGTCGGGCACGGCAGTTGACTTAGGTTGTGGCAGGGGGGACCGCAGGGGGCGGGCTGCTGGAGCTGGTTTCGTCATTCGAGCGTCGCGGGCAGCGTCGTCTCAGCTGAGGTCACCCCGGCCCATGGCCCGTCGCCCGTTCGTTCTTCTTTGTTGTGCTGCCGTCCACCTCAGTGCGCTCCCCGTCGCTCTTTGTCGCCCGCCCGCCCGCCCGTATCCATCTGAGGCCGGGTCCACTTCACTACAAGACTACCAACTAGCCCATCCATCCCATCCCATCTCATCCCGGCCCATCCCTACCTACCTGATATATACAACCCAGAGCCCACAACAACCTTCTCCTCGTCCTCCTCTCCCTACATCCGCCCTCACCCGCATCACCACCTCCTCTCCGCTGCCACCACAACACCAAACTCTGAGCTCAACCTGCCGCCGACGCCCCGCCGCGTCCCTCCGTCCATCCCAATCTCGCAGCCTCCCGTCGCCCTGCCACGCCAAATCTCCCCGAAACCCTCCGCTCGCTCACCTCGACGCTCCTGCCTTTTGGTCCACCCGGTTGCTGTGATACCGCCACGACACGCCATAACATGTCCGCCATGGTGGATTCGTACGCGCAGTACGGGCGCCTCCCGCACCGGAAACCTCTGCCCCAGTCCGGCCTGCAGCCCTTGACACAAATCGTCGACGACCCGCGTCAACCACACCACCGCACCCGCACCGCTTCTGCCACCTCTCCTCAGCAGCCTTTTGCCTACCAATCGCCGCAATACCAGCCCCAAATGCCCCAGTACAACACCGCCTCCACCACCACCACCCGCCGCACCCTCTCCAATGCCACCACCTCGACCTCCTCAACAAACACCAGCACCGGCAACAGCGCCACCAGGCGGAATTCCGATCTGCGCCGCTCCTCGTCGGGTCGCTCCACCGGCAGCCAGACCTCGTCCAGTTATGTCGCCCTGATGCGCAGGCAAAAGGCTACCGTGTGGTGCGACAGGGCACAGTACGAGGATCCCCGCCTGATCGCCCAGCAGCGCGCCGCCAAGATGCGAGCGGCCATGGAGGTCGTCGGCGGCAACCAGCCTCCCACTCGCACCTCGACCTCGTCCTCGGGCGTCGCCTCGGGCGTCCGCGCCAAAATACGGCATCACGGCGCCCCCAAGGCCTCTCTGTACAACCCCACCAGCCTGGCGAGCGGCGGCGTCCCCATGCGCCTCAGCGCGAGCGAGGTCGACGAGGGCGACAGCGACAACGACAGCAACAACAACAATAACAACAACAATTACCACTTCCGCAGCGGCAGCGGGCGGAGTTCGCTGGGCTCGGGACGTCGCGTGCAGTCTTACATTGGGCCGTCGGTCGCGCGCATCAGCACGAGCAGCACACCGCCGAGCGCTCAGGGGAGCAGTCCGACCGAGACGGTGGCAGAGGAGCCCGCTCTCCCCGGCGACTACCAGGTCTACGCCCGCTCTGGCGACAGCAGCGGCTCCGAGTTTGCCGAGCCGCAGGCGGCTGGCTTCTCGGACGACCTGAGGCGGCGAGGAAGCGTCGACGACCGCACCATGACCATGAGCGGCGCCGTGCGGCTATTCGTCGCCAATCCAGACAACGACAGCGACTGACAACGTGCTGCCGCTGTTGCTGCTTGACCACTGAGAGAATCGACATGCCCACGAGAAGGCGGGCGAGGCGGGGGAGGATTTTTACCGGGGACTCCAAAAAGCAAAGATACCCCTTTGACAGTAACTTTGAGCGATATGCTGCATCGAATTTTGACTCTACTACTTTCCCTTTTCCTTTTGTTTTCGCTGTTCCACACGTCACCCACCGGCATCTTTCCTTTCCTTTCCCTTTCTTGCATAGGCGCTCTATTGCTCTCTCTTCTTTCCCTCAGTCTCCCTTTGGCGTCATGTGTGTAGCTCTTGGGTAAACTACTGATCTCATTCACTGTGTTTTCTTCTTCCTTCTACGCCTACACACGGAAATGGGATACGCGGCTCGTTACCAGTCTACCAACCAATCTTTTCATACACACCTGCCAATACTCCCTTCCCTTTCCTGTTTTTCTTCTGTCTGTCTCTCTCCTACCTCACCTCCTTGCCAGCGACAGCGAAACTTCGATCTTTTTTTCCTTTTTACCAGGACTTTCCTTGCCACATTTCACGCTATATTTGGGCGGTGCGCTGCCGGCGTAGACGACGGGGATGAATGGACGGACGGAGAATCGACTTGGGGCGCCTGGGGATGCGCGGGAGGGGATCGATGGATGAATGGGCGGGCGGATTGATCCTGGCGGTGCGCGTGTTTCAGCTACCGCAACTGCTGCTGCTGCTGCTGCTGTTCGTCGTCTCTTGACTGGTGCGAGAGACGAGTTGTTTAGAGAAAGTGAAATGGAAAGGGAAAGGGAAGGGCAATTGATACCCATGCCATGCCATGCCATGCCATTCCATGCACCATGACGATTTTCTCCTACTACATGCTCGTGCGTTTGATTCCCTTGCCTGCCTGCCTTGTAGATTGTCCGTCAACAGATGTCTGAGGTGCGGTGGCTGGGCGCAATGCAGCTCCCTATGGTTGGTACCTCCCGTCCCTAGCTCGTCAGGCGGCCGGCCGGCCGCGGACTGGCAGGCTACGCACCTATGTACCTATGTACCCTACCGTAGTAGGCACGTTGCGGCGACGTCACCCCGCTAGCTGGTACATACCTACATATGTACCTTGTCTTGTCTTGTCAAACGGATGGACCGAAACGTAGACGGACAGACAGGGTCTTTGGTTCATTTATCGCACACACACATACACACCCACGCGCGCGCGCGCGCATCTTCTCTCCGCCATGCATGCCTAGCAGTAGCTGCGTAGTATCGTCGTCGTCGTCGTCGTCGTCGTCGTCATCGTCAGGAAGTAGCTACCGTACATGTACCTTAGGCATCTTGGCGCCCACGGCTCAGGTCAGGTCAGCTCAGCTCAGGTCAGCTCCCCGTGCTCCCAGGTCGCTAAGGAAGGACCTAGACGACGGGAGTTGAGGGACGGTCGACGCATGACGTAGGTAGGTATGTACTGTGTGTGCCCTCGCACCCTTCCTCGCGTACCTAAGGTACTGTACCCCAGCCGCAGCGCTCAGGGTGTCAATTGAATGTCAATGTCAATCTCTGTAGGGCCGCCGGTGTCACGTCGCTTCGCTTCTTCGCGCAGCTCTTCTTCTCAAGCTAGGTACGGTACCGGCCAGCACGCACGCACGTCCAAACCAGTCAGTCCAGCGCAGCGCAGCCACGCCGTCATCTACCTATGTACCTATGTACCTCTCTGTACAGCTGAGGGAGGTACGCTTGACGTCAGTCAGAACCGCCTGCCTGCCTACCTACCTACCCACGGGCAACAGCATCTACCTATCAATCTACCTACCTACCTACCTACCTACCTACCTACCTATACAGCCATTAATGTTACGAAGCTGCGATGCTGTTGATCGCGTATGTATGTAGACAGACGCTCGCGCGCGTGTGTGTCTGTTTCTGTGCCAACGACCTGACCGTCGACGTGCGTCGTCCCGCCCCGCCCCGTCCCGTCCCGTTCCGCGCCGTTTGTCTGCTGCTGCTGAGGTGTGAGTATGGATGGTGTGGAGGGGAGACGCGTTGGCTGGCTGGCTGGCTGGCTGGCTGGCTGGCTGGCGAGGTGAAGTGAGGACAGGGTCATGTCGTGCGCGCCGCCGCCGCCGCCGCCGTGGACGCGTTTGTGGCACGTTGACGGCAGGCAGGCAGGTGCGCCGCGTGTTGTCGTCGTCGTCGTGTCGCCACAGCAGCTGCTGGAGAAGAGGGAAAGGATGGGCAGAATCATGTACGAACATGTAGGGAGAGAGAGAAACGGGGAAGGGAGATGGGGATAGGCAGGCAGGCAGATGTGATGGGGCGGGGGCCGCGTGCATACAACGAACGTCGATTGTCGATTGACACTGTAGGGAGCGAACAGGAGGTGTGTATACACCACCACCTTGCTATATGTACATTGCAGATCCCGCACACACACACCATCATTGCTGCTCCGATCCAATCCCATCCCATCCACCAACTATCCACCACCACCATCATCTCTTCCGCGAGTCTTCGGATCCTCGGATGCGCGCCCATCCCGTGGTTCTCTACATAAGTAGGTATCCACTCGGCTAGCAGTACGATGTGGAGAAAGCGCCTTTAGCGGCGTCTCCCAGACTCCACGTCGAAACCAAGTGACTGACGCGTCACCTCAAAATGGGTAGGTACAGAGGACGACGAGGGATTTTGTGTGTGGAGGGGGTCGCGCGTTCGTGCAGACTGCAGATGGAGGCGTAGTGGTGTGGCCCTCTGTCTGCGTCTGCGTGTGAGTTTTCACCTTTCGCGACTCGACCGACTCGACTCCGTGACCTCGCGCCTGCGTCGACGACCGTCTGTCTGCGAGTCTGCAAGTCTGCTTCAGCTGGACAGGGATGTATGCGTCCCGCTGCCGTTCCCAGCTCTCAGCTCTGGCTTTGGCTCCACCTCCACCTCCGCATTTCGCAATTTGCGTTTGCGACTGCAGCGACGACGAAAGACTAAAGCCAAAAAAATGGCGAGGGCGAGGGCAGGTGGATGGGGATGCGTGAGGACGTGGAGTGCCCTTCTTCCCCGCTCGCTTCTTCTGCCATGCTTGAATGGAAGGATGGAAGGATGGATGGATTGAGGGTCGGTACAGCTAGCTCACAGAAACGAAGTAAGTGCCAACCTTGGCTGGCACTGCGGTGACGACGTCCAGGGGACATGCATCCCCTCTTTACCCCTCCATCCCTCCCTACGATGCTATGTATTCAGCAGCCGCAGGTCTGAAACGAAACATGTATTTTCTCCGACGCCCGTCCGTCCAGGGGGGTTCCGCAATGGGTTACCCCCGCACGCACGCACGTACTGCACAGCCACCGCTGCTGCCACTGCACCGCCGCGCGCGTGGATAGAACCGACAGGACCGAGGAATGGAAGTGTGGAGGTGCAGTCCTATTGGCGGTTAAGCGCCGGGCCGATCCCGGGAGCGCTTCGGGTGGTCGGGTCGGGTGTTTCTGTTCTTGCCTGTCCTCCTCGCTTAGGTCCACGGCAGTAAGTCCCCTTCCATCGTCTCGAACCGACCAACGTCTTTGCTCTCACTCTCGCAACGGGCACCGCCGCACAATCAGTCGGGCTCTGCTCTGCTTCGGATCGCGACAAGCCAAGCAGGTATTGCTCGCCAGCTAGCTAGCTCGCCAGCTCGCCGTTTGCCCAAGCGACAGAGCAACAAGACGCCGGCCGCCGGCGCGATCCATCAACAAATCAATTCGCGCATCCAGCCCAGCCCAGCGCAGCGCAGCCAGCCACCGCTCGGCTCTACCCGGCGCATCATCTCGTTTCGTCTCATCTCTGCTCCTCGCGCGCCGGCGCGGCGGTGCCTGATGAGAAGAAAAAGCGGCGGACGACGCGATGCGGCAGGAAAAGCTTCTGGGCCCTTCTACGGCCGTCTGTCTGTCCACGACAGCGCATCAGCGAGCGAGCGCACTGTTGTTTGTGGCGCGCGGCTGCTGCTGCCATGCCCTTGTGGTGGATGATAATGGATGATGGATGGGGCAATCCGTCTGTCCACCTCCTCTGCCTATTACTACGCCGTTCTATCGTCGTCGACCTAGTCGTGCTGTAACGGTGGAGGGGTGGAGTGAATCGAACCGAGCACAGACGGCGCGGGCAATAACGACACTGCTGCTGCTGCCGTCGCCGGCGCCGCTACTCAGGAAATGTTTCTGGTGCTTTCTTTCCACTGCTGCTGGTGCTAGAGAGGAGGACGAGGGTGGCGCCGTTGTTGCTCCCTCTCTGGCTCTTGATTTGCGTGCCCGACCAAGAGAGCAAGCAACCATCACTACTACAATGCCACACACACGTAACCAGACGCCGACGCCGCCGTCGTACCTAGGTAATCGTATAAGTACGCGTGCCGGAACCATCCGCACCCGCACCCGCACCCGCAATCTATCCCAGGGATGCAAGAACTCCAACCCCAGACCGACAGACGGCAGGGCAGACAGACGGGCAGACAAAACAGCGACTGTTCCTACCGGTACGTACCCAGATCAAACACCACGACACGCCACGCATGCCACGCATGCCACGCACGCGTGCCAGATGCCCGTGTCTCACATCTCATCTCATCGGGCGTCGATCACCCACCCCACCCATTTACCCATCCATCAACCTACCCACGTACCCATCATCGGCATCGGCATTCGCATCGATCCTCATCGACATCGCGAATGCTCCCGATGTCGATGATGCGATTTGGCATACGCCGAACGCTCGATCGGCAAATGGAAAGTATGCGCAAAGTATGCAGGCATCCGTGAGCGTGGCAGAGCCGCGCTAGGCTGTTTTGAGTACGTGTGAGCAGGAAGTACGCGTGGGAGGGGGATGTGTGTGTGGAAGAGGCAGGCGGTGAGATGGCTTGCTTGCCTGTCTGTTTAATTGTGCACTGGCTGGCTGGCTCTTGTGACAGGAGATGTTGAGATGTCGGGACGGACGTGGTGGTTTGTCGTCGTCGTCGTCGTCGGCAGAGGCGACGGCACAGTAGGTGGGTGTCTCATCTCTTTCGACTCCCAGGCTACCCACGACACCAAATGACCGCTTCCCAAGCGCAACCATAGCAGTAAATAAATGCTCCTTGAGCGCAAGCGCAGCAGCGAACGAATGCTCCTCAACTCAAGGGCAATCACACGAGCAAAAGAACGCTCCCTAGACGCATATCTGTTGCCAAGAGGTCTAATTTTCCTTCGCCACCCCATCGTGACGGCGGTTGATGGACTTGCTTACTTACTGCCTTGCCTGCTTGACGACAGACAAACAAGACAAGGTAGAAGCGCCGCTGGGTCCACGACGACGATGAATCAAACGAGCAAAGGAACGGTCCTCCTTGCCATTCTCCTTCCTGCGTAGCTGCGTATATCCCTACCTAACGCAAACACGCTGCCAGCAGTGGGAGCGTCATAGGAGCAGCAACGAAGCGCAACGCGAGAAGTCTCGGGGCGTACCACCGGTACATGGCGACGTCAGCGTCAGAGGGCAAGCAAACCGTCAGCGGGGCAGGTTAGGGCAGGGCAGGGCAGGGCAGGGCAGGGCAGTCAGTTCGTTCTCTGTCTGACAGACAGACTGACGACGGCAATGGAGTGGCAGCAAAACACACGAAGCAGATGAAGCAGCCGGGGGGTATAGAGAATCGCCTAGTTTGGTTTGTACTGTGCTAGCAGTGAGGCGCCCAGCGCTGGTGGTTCGCCTCGGCGGGCAGGGCAAGGTAGGGCGGGCACTGAAGCCGTGGAAGAAGCGTGATGGTGAGGATAGGGGCATGCAAAAAAAAAAGCAGAAATAGAAATAGAAACCATATAGACCATAGAACCTGGCAGCAGGCAGCTGCCTTAGCTGTAGTGGGGTGGGTAGGGTGAGCTTGTGTGCGGTGTGGGTACCGTACCTTATGATGGAGATAGAGACGGCGTACCTACGGTACAGTACATCCAGTACTCATGGTGCGTGGTGCGTGGTGCGTGGTAGAAGTGGGTCGAGTAAGGTAGGTAGGTAGCAAACGAGGCAACCGACGCGGATGGCGTTTTCTTGCTTGCTTACCTGCTGCTGCTGCTGCTGTCGCGGGGTCGGGTCGTTTGCGACGGCGACGGCGACGGCGGCGGCAACGTTGCGCGCTCGCTGGCTGCGATTGGAGGAGTGCACGAGTGAAGGAAAGCCATGCGTTCGCTTGAGCGCATACATAGCTGCAGATTGGATCTGAGGGATAATGTCGGATACGAATACGCATCTCCCATAGCACGCGCGCTTGGCTGGGCGCGGAGGGATGGAAATGGTGATGGGCGAGGGAAGATGAGGTTGGGTGCTAAGGTACAGTACCGGGTAGCGTAGCATTCGCGACGCAGCGAGCGAGGTAGCGTGGCAGAATGCGCTGGGCTGCCAATACGGGCAATCCGGCGTCTCACAGATGCAGTTGACGGGTACATGTAGGTGGTGGTGCCCTCATCGACATCAAAGCAAGCAAGCCATCATCGTCAACCCGCCTGGCCAAGGCACCACCGCACACGAAGATTTCCCACCATCTGGGTGGGAGAGCCACACCCACACACACCAAGCTGCGCCGAGAGCAAACATCATCGTCGGCACGGGCAGCCAAGCGCGCGCCAGGAGCCCGAAAAGGGAAAAGGGTGCTGACGGAGTGAGACAGGTGGGTGGACCGAACGGGCAGTCGGCAATGCACGTCAGTCAGTCAGTCCGTCAGCCAGCCAGTCGAGCATGATGATGGGATCAGGCTGCCCATGGTTACTGTATCCACCCTGATCCGTCTATCAGCGGGCAGCGGTTCGGTTGCGGGGAATTATTTTTTTTCTTCTCGCTCTGCTTCTTCTTTGGTCTTCTCCCACTATTCCGCCACCGTGGCGTGCTCGCTTGATTGGCTGACGAGCGACCAGCGGATCCCGCTGCTGATGAAGCATATACAAGGTAAGGTGGGCTTGGTTCGGTTGGGGGCAATGGAGTTTGCTCTGTCAATGCCGGACGGACGGCGCTGTCTTCCCGTTTTGGCGGTTCGACTGCGATGCGTGGGAGGGAGGGCTGCTGCCGTTGGTGTTGTAGATGATAGAGGGAGGTCATGAGGCTGTTTGATAGGTATCCCACCTAGTGTTGTGAGGGGCACGGCAGACAGGGATCAGCGAGAGCCGCAGCGCTGCATCGAGAGCCGATAATGTACATGGATGGTGGTGTACTGATGACTGAGGCTTGCTGCAAAGTCGGAGGGCACGCCATTCACCGCGGCCGTCTTGCAAGAGAGACAACAGATGTTGTCCACTCCGAGATGGAGCAATGGATGCCCTTCTCAATCAGGCTGTTGCCGTCTATCAACCACCCCTCCCCATGTATCGCGAACTCTATCACTCACCACACCTCGTACCCACCCGCTCGACACATGCCTGCTCGTGCATACACCATGTACCTTAGCCGAGCAGGTAGCTCTCCGTCTTGTCCGCATGCCCATGTGCTCTGGATGAGGGGCAGATGGACAAACAAGCTGAAGACGGACGACAGCAAGACAATTGCCTCGGGGCGAGCCGAAGCTCGCCTTTTTCCAGCGCGCTGCATCCGCGCTATGCGATGCGACGCGACAATGACAACCTCAGCTGCTCTCCCACGCTGCAAGAAGACTTCCCGAAGACCGTCGAATATGCAGACCGGATCTCCATGCTTCCACGGCAATCCTCGTTGCCGAGAAACATCGACTTGTTGAGCCACCCGCCGCTGCTCGGCCGTACCTCATGGTGCTCGACGAGTTTGTCCAGTTGATCGCCGAAATCGCCGACGCCATGCCCCAAAACTCACCCAGGCATCCCGTTTTGCTCTTTATACGACTCTCTAGTGCCAGCCGCTCAATCGGGTCGCTGCCGGGGCTACTGGCGTGTCCCTTGATAGACAAGCTGTGTCGTCCATGCCCGCTGTCAGAATTTCGATGCCACTGATAATCGGATCGCGGAACGCAGGGCACGCAGCAAGAAAAGACGGCGCCAGCAGCGCACGACCCGCAAAGATCTACCCTCGGCAGATAGACGGGCCTTGCATTGTGCTCGGAGGGCAGAGAAGCCGTTTCCTTCCTCACCTCCCAGCAGCAGCACCGCCGTGGCACCGCTTCGCAGCCAAATGCGACCACTAGGCGCGCCGTGTGCCTGAAGGGACAAGGACTTGGCGCGCCGAGTTGCCGAACAAACCGCATTGACCGACCAGCTGATGGAGCTGGAAGTGTATATGCTGGGATGAAGCAAGGCACCTGGCGATGGAGTGTCGGCAGGTTTTCTGGTTGGCCATCTTGGCCCGGTGGTTGTGGTGCCCCCCATTGGACGGGCAGGGCAACGGACGCAGCAGAAAGGAAAAAAGTTGTGGTAGGGCAGCCAACAGAAACCTGCCAAACTGATGTCATTGGATGGGGTTTTGCCATCACGGTAACATCATTGGACGTCAATTTTTAATTTATCGTCGGGCTTTTTGCTTTTTCGCCTGTCAACAAGCGCAGTAGACGGGGCTTGGCCGACGATGGATCCAAGGCGGTTGTCCAAGGGGTGCGAGTGAGATACTGGGGTTGCAGCCGGGCGCGTGGCACCCTTCCTACTGCACGCTTGCCCGACAAGGCATCCGGATTGCTGAAGCGCTTTGATAGCCGGCCCCCTTATCTCGTCCGGATGGCGGTCATTTCTCAAACCGCAACGTGTTGCCCAGAGAGCACATGTAGAAAGAGGGCATCGTGCTGGTCGGCATCGCCGTTGCCCGCAGCCTTGTCGTGCCCTGCTGTCGACTGGTCGGCTTAGCCGAGCGAGCAGAGGGTCGTACGAGTGGTTCAGTGCTCAGGTTGCGCGGACGTCGATGAGCTGCAGTTGGGCGATTCGATCAAAAACAGTCTCGGTACATGCGGAGGCCAGGGATGTGTGGGTTGGCCTGCGCGCTTTGTTGGTGTCCCAGCAGGCCACACAAGCGGTCTACGAGAATTGACAGCGCGATGAGATGGTGGTCGTGTTTGGAGTCGTTCCTGACGCGTCTTCGCCAAGCCAGCGCGACATGTCCAAGGGAATTGTCTCTCTGGGAGGTTTCAGGCAACATTGTGTGCCTCCGCGGCCCTTTTGGCGCTTCACGGTGAGATTGATCGATGCTCCAAGGTCTGTGGGAATGGAAGATACCGAGCAGTTTCCCCACCACATTGTGCCCCACAATCCTCATTATGCGGGCAACGGCTTCGGGAGTCGGTTCTTGATAGTCGACTTCGCTTGATAGGTGCGAGGCGAGCGGCGCGGTTGGGCTGAGAGACACAAACAATGGATTGTTGATTGTCGCGGGCTCAAGCTTAAACCCTTGCCCAGGGCGTTATGGCGGGCATGGTTGAGACGGCGAAACTCTAGGCAGGAGATAGTTTGCTGCCGTGCTTCTCCATCCAAATCCTTTCTCCTCTGTGCCAGTCGCAATGTCACTTGTCACTTTGCTGTGGATTTCACATGGCGCCGTGGAGGCCAAAAGACGACAGCCAATCGCTAACGCGTCCCGGATCAAGCGGAGCTAATCAGAGAGCAGAAGACAAGGACGCGCTGATGATCCATGGCGCGAATGGCAGTCATCCGAGCAACGTACGCTCTGGTCGGTGCGGCGTTGAGTGACCCTCGGACGGGCATGTATGCGATGCGACGCGATGCGATGCCTCCCTGTCGACGAATTTTGCGCTCTTGGTCGGCCTTGGACATGAAGCCGAAGGGAAGGCCGAAAGTTGTTGAAGTCACACAGCTTGCCTGAACCGACGAGCAAGCGACAAGGGAGATCGACGTTGGGCTGTGGACTTGGTTGGACCGCCTGTGACGTCAAAATCGTGCAATTCAACACCATGCCTGGCACAGAAGTCAAGAGGAAAACCAGAAAGAGCAGAGGCGTGCAATGGCATTGTCCAACTGGCAGGGCAGCAAACCACAATGGCAGTCAACTTTTTTTTTTTTCCCCTTCTGGCCCCCTTGGATCCATCGACGGACGGACCCTGAGATTGCTGTGACCTCGCCATCACACGAGATGATGACTGCTTCTCGCTCGTATCCATCCTTCTTCGCCTACCAGCCGGGCGGATACGGACGAGGCTCTGCTAAGCTACGCCGGCGACGAACCAACCCGTGGCCGGCAGCAGGGGCAAGATGCTTAATCGCCCAGAGGGTCGAGTTTAACGCTGCTTACTGCCCCGACGGCCCGGAACCAGCAAAGCTTCGCTTAGCCTTGTCCATGTCATGTCGTGGCAGCGCTCAAACGAAGGTTGCAACGGCGTCGTGAGATGATGAGACGACCGACACCAACAACGACGACAACAACCGTCATCCATCGTGGCCGTCACCTCACGCGTCAGGCCAGCGAGGCGGCCACCGCCACCATGACTCGGCTATCGATAAGCAAATCCAGGGCGCGCAAAGTGAGGCGACGCGCGGGACAGTGGCCGTGTCTCGTGGCCGCAGAGCCCCTGCCAAGCGTCCCATCAACACCGCCCACTGCGCGTCCCACTCATTTTCGCTCCGTCAGAGCTCTCCGCCATCCTGCCATTGCACCCTCAAGCTTCGGATACTGCTGCAGCTCCAGAATTGCCATCACAGCATGGTGCGCACCGTCGCTACCAACGGCCACGCCAAGTCGCCCCATGAAAGGCACGCCAATGGCGCCTTAGCCGCCCAAACGACCGCTGAGGGCAAGACGGACTACAGCCGATGGCGCCTCCTCGATGAGAATGGCAGGCAGACCTGGCATTACCTGGAAACGGACGACCAGCTTCAGAACTGGCCCCAGACGGTGGCTGACAAGTACCACTTGGGCTTGCCTACGGTGCGTCATAGAACGTCATCTCCTGCGCCGCGCATGGACTGACCGAGACTCTAGGGTCTTCCTGAGCTACCACCCGCAAAAACTCCCACCCAAGCAGTCGAGAATGGCCTCTCCTTCTTCGAGCGACTCCAACTCCCGTCCGGACAGTGGGCCTGCGAATATGGCGGACCAATGTTTCTGCTGCCTGGCCTGGCAGTTACCTGGTACGTGACCGAGACCGAAGTCCCGGAGGCACACAAGACGGAAATCAAGAATTATCTGCTCGCGCGCCAAAACCCCGAAGATGGCGGCTGGGGCCTCCACATTGAGGGCCAGAGCTCGGTTTTCGGTACCGCCATGAACTACACAGTATTGAGGCTCCTTGGTATGGACGCGGAAGACCCTAGAATGATCAAGGCGAGAGGCACACTGCACCAACTGGGTGGTGCGGTAAATAGTCCGCATTGGGCCAAATTCTGGCTCAGCGTGCTGGGCGTCACTCCATGGGAGATTGTCAACCCCATTCCTCCTGAGCTCTGGTAAGCGTGCAATTCCGCCAGTCAACACAACGGGCGAATTCTGACACCATCAAAGGCTTCTCCCGGATTGGGTCCCCATCGCTCCCTGGCGCTGGTGGATTCACATGCGCCAGGTCTTTTTGCCAATGTCATTCGTCTACTCCAAGAAATGGTCCTACAAGCTCACTCCCTTGACCGAGTCGCTTCGCAAAGAGCTCTTCACTCAGCCGTACGCTAGCATCAATTGGAACTCCCACAGAAACAGTATCTCGCCCAGGGACAATTACTGCCCAAAGACCTGGATCTTGAACGTCATCAACTGGATACTCGTGTACATATGGTTTCCGTTTCTGAGGATGGACTCGTTGGTAAAACGCGCCGAAGAGTGGACCTATCGCCTCATCAAGTACGAGGACGAAAATACTCACTACGCCAACCTAGCACCTGCCAATGCTCCCATGAACATGGTTTGCACCATGATCCAGGAAGGGCTTGACAGCCCCGCGGTTCAGAAACATCGCGAGAAATTGGCCGACTTCCTGTGGGTCAAGAACGAGGGAATGCTGATGAACGGGACCAACGGAGTGCAGATATGGGACACGTCGTTTCTGATCCAAGCTGCCGTAGCGGCTGGCGTGCAGCGCGACGAAAAGTGGAAGCCCATGCTCACAAGCGCTCTCGAATTTCTCGAGAAGCAGCAAATGTTGGAAAACCCTCCTCACCACAAAGTCTCATACCGGCAAGCTTCCAAAGGCGCCTGGGCATTCAGTACCCGGGAGCAAGGATACACCGTCTCCGACTGCACGGCCGAAGGCCTGAAGTCCGTCTTGCTCCTCCAATCTTTCTCTGACTACCCCGATCTCGTCTCCGACGAGCGCTTGAGGGACTCTGCCGACCTTCTCCTGACAATGCAAAATCCATCTGGCGGCTGCTCGTCCTACGAGCCAACTCGTGGTTCCGAAAAGCTCGAGTGGCTAAACGCCGCTGAAGTCTTTGGGCGCATCATGGTAGAGTACGACTACCCCGAATGTACAACCGCAGTCGTGACGGCTCTCTGCGCGTTCCGCAAAAAGTTTCCCAAGTACCGGCGTGCCGAAATTGACGCCTTCATCGAGCGTGCTCTGGGCTACATCCGGCGTGCACAGCGTGCAGATGGTTCCTGGTATGGAAGCTGGGGCATTTGTTTCACGTACGCCGGCATGTTCGCACTCGAGTCACTCCGCAGTGTCGGTGAGACATATGAAAACTCGGAGCGGGTCCGTCGGGCCTGCCACTTCTTCACAGACCGACAGATGGAAGATGGCGGTTGGGGCGAGAGCTACAAGAGCTGTGAGGACCAGGTCTGGCGCAATCATGAAAAGAGCCAGGTGGTGCAGACCGCTTGGGTCTGTATTGCTTTGATGGAGGCCGAATTTCCTGACAAGGCTGTCATATCCAGAGCTCTCAAGATGATTATGAGCAGGCAGCAAGCCAATGGCGAATGGTTGCAGGAAGCCATCGAAGGTGTCTTCAACAATTCCTGGTGAGTTGTGTCTCCACTGTTGCCAGTTATCGAGCGGGTACTGATTCGTAACAGCATGATTTCCTATCCGAATTACAAATTCATCTTCCCGATGAAGGCGCTCGGCATGTACGCGCGCAAGTATGGCGATGAGGAGCTTCTCTAGACGACGATAACGAACAGCATCGGCCTCGGTGGTAGACCGGCACAGCATCTAATGACAGCATCAACATATTTCTAATGTCTCGACGTTCTCCCTACAAGTAGACTTCTCCTTGTAAACATCTCAGAACTTTGCATGACGGCCTCCCGGGAGACGGTAACATCAAGAAGCGAGATTCGAAAGGGTCGTGGTCCTTTATACATATTCAATCGACCAAAGCGTTGTCTTTTAATCGAGATTGTCATGAATCGAACGCCTTGACTCGCCCCCTTTCACCGCCTCTTGGCGGATCTACTTCCGTACTTTTGATCCACTTTAATGCCCATCAGTGGAGTCCCCGCAAATTGCACACATAATTCTGGCCTCCTTAGCTCATTTGAAACCGCTTGCAAACGTCTCAAAACACCGTCCTCGGCTTAGCACCGCGCGCAGAGGTCCCGAGGTCCGTATTGAAACCGATTCCTTTCCTCTTTTGGGAGCGTTTCGAGTAATATTGGACAAGTGGAGCGATCACCTTCGCGCCGCGTCTCGAAAAAACAGGGGTAGAAGCTGGAGTGCAGAAAGTCCTCTCGTCACGCGCCGCGACGTGCTCGTCCACCACAGTGTCTTCGAACTATCCCACTAGCAACACCCGCACCAGGCACCCTACCAGCTTAGGGCGTCCACTTTGCCACATCTCTTGTTTACATGTCTGTTTAACGAGTGTCTTCTATTGTATTTCTATTCTCTCTCAACCTCGATATCCGCATCCATGGGAGGAGCAAAGGGAAAATCATCCAAGGTACTTTTGCTGCACCTACACCGCCAATTCAGACCGTTCGCTAATCGAGTGCGACCCGCTACCAGTCGGGCCTCCGCCTGCTCTGCTGCTTGAAGGACAAGAGCCAGGCGCGGGATGAGCCTGTGCCTGAGAAGCCCAGGGTACCGGCCACTGACCAAAAGACGCCAGCCAGTGCCTCGGGGTCAGCGCCAACTCCCCGGGCAGCAAAAAAGGGCTCCGGCAGCATAAAGAGCGAGGTAAGCACAAGCCATGTCCCATGTCCCTCGACATTGCGGCTTTTCAAAGCCGCAGCCTCTCGTGGAAGTCGCGGTAGAATTTTCCAGCTGGGCCGGTCTGATGTCTAGACTTAGAAGCGGCCCGCCTCTACCTCAAGCAAAAAAGAACAGCCGGTAGCCAACCAGGAGCCGCCGGCTGCCGAAGCTCCCAAGAGCGACGACAAGGCGGCTCAAATCGAGCCTTCGCAACCAGCCGCCGACGTCGGCTCTGCCAAAGAAAAGGCAGTAGAATCTCAAGAAGAGCCCGCCGCCAAGGACGAGCCGTCACCACCACCGCCCAAGACCGAGGTCGGAGGAGTTCCGAAAGAGGAAACCATTCGTCTGGTGGAGGAGAAGCCAGCGACCAAGGACGAGAGAGCACCGCCGACGGCCGCCACCGATGGCGACTCTCCCAGCTCGAACTCCGCCAGCAGCATCCAGGGCTCCTCAAAGTACGATGGCACTTCGCCGCCGTCCACCGCCGATCCGGAGAATCAGGAAAAGCCCGGCTTGCCTGAGGAGCCGGTGCCGTCTTCCGAGCCCCATTTCCCGGCACCTGAAGCTGCCAAAGAGGAGGCGCCTGAAGAGAAGCCCGAGGAGAAGCCCGAGGAGAAGTCTGAGGAGAAGCCTGAGGAGAAGCCTGAGGAGAAGCCTGAGGAGAAGCCTGAGGAGAAGCCTGAGGAGAAGTCTCAGGTGCCCGAGGAGGAGGAGCCACCGCCCGCTTACGTCCCAGTTCCGGACACGCCGGTGGACCGCTGCCAGAGTCCCGATCCTATTGAAGAACAGGGAGCGCCTCCACCAGCAGCAGTGCTGCCGCCCCCGCCGCCCCCCTCCGTTTTCGAAAAGGCATTCCAGCTGCTTAGCGATGAGCAGCGTGCCATGGTTGGCTGGGAGGCGTCCAGCGCTCGCAGTCCCCAGGAACTTTTGATCGCCCTCGCCGAGGAGAATCAGGACCACCTGGAGGCTTCCAAATCCCGCCAGGTAATGAGCGCCGTCTCGCCTTTTCTGAGGTCGGTCCAGCGTGGCTTGGATTGGATCAGTCCCGTAACCAATTTGGAAAAGACGGCGTCGACTGCGCTTGTTTGCGTCAAGACGGCCACCAACGTAAGCAAATTGGTGTCTTCGATATGGAGACTGAATGCATTCCGACCTTGCTCTACAGTGCTAACTTTCGTTGCAGATGTTGTCCTCTCTGTGCGAAGGCTCTCAGGAGCTTCGCATCAAGATCAACATGCTTCAAGTCAGATTACCGGAGCTGGAGCTGTGTGATAAGGTCATTCAGAACGAGAGACTTGAGCACAGCGACCTCGTCGAGGATGTACGTATCCACCAGCAGACAATGGGAGCAGACGCTGACTATCAATAGGCTCTGATCCGGGTGTACAAGGACATCTTGGACTTTTACCTCGCCGTCACAAGTCTCCTCCGCGGCTCTACCTTTGTTGTTTCTGTGTTCAAGGAGCAATTCAGCCTCAAGGTACCTGACACTGTCACAGCCTTTGTGGCGGACGTCGAAACGCTCTCCCGCTGCCTCGTCATCGAAACCTACGGAGAGGTCAAATCCATCCGCCACGAGCAGTTGGAACAAAAGGGTGAGACTCATGGGGAGATATTACTGATCTCTGCTGACAATGAATAGTTCACCAGCTCCTCGACACCAACAGAAACAAGGAGAGCAGCACTTATTTGGAACCCCGTGCTCGTGGCACTTGCGAGTGGATCACCAAGCACGACAGCTTTAGGAGTTGGCATGAATGTTACAGCATCCCCCCTCCCGACTCGCCCAGAGCCAACTTTTTGGCACTGATTGGAGACATTGGCAGCGGAAAGTCGATGAACACGGCCTACATCGTGGACCATCTCAAGGAGGACGCCGAAAACACGTACCCGCGGCCGTCCATCCTCGCCTACTTTTGCAAAGACGACGGCGAGCGCAACCAGGCCGAGAACATTTACTGCAGCCTCATCTCACAGCTGCTGACGCACCGCCCGCAACTCCGCCAATCTTTCCTCGCATGGGTCGAGGAGACGAGGACCAAGATTGCATCGAATGCGCCCACGCGGTCTCGGGACGAATTGCTCGAGTTCATTCTGGCCACTTTCAAGAAGGAGGAGAGCAAGGCGTGGATCTACATCGTCCTGGACGCCTTTGACGAATGCAACGACTCGACGCAGACCCATCTCCAAGGCTTGATTGACGGTGTTGCCGCGGCTCAGAGCCATGTCAAGATTTTTGTTTCGTCGAGGCCTGATGGGGACTTGAAGAACAGACTGCCCAAGGGAACGCTTTTCTTGCCGGCGCGTCCTAAAGAGGAGGACCGTCTTATTGCGCAGCACTACGTCGACAAGTTCTGGCCACAGTACAAGCTGGCCAACACCAGGGAACAGCAGGGCAGCAGCACGCCGCGAAAGGGTGCCAAGCGCAACAACTCCTCGAGGAGAATTCCCACGGCCAAGAGGGTCAGCCACGCCAAGAAGCCGTCAATTCCAGTTGCCAAGAAGCCCGACACCGATTCCCAGGGCGATGAGGACGGCGTGAGTGAGGAGGACAAGCGGTCCGATGCCGAGAACAGGAGCCAGATTGTCAAGAGGCTCGCGGAACGGGCCGACGGCTCCGCCATTTGGATCCGCATGGTGCTCGAGTACGTACGCAGCGGAACGAACGCGCGCAAGATTCTGCGCGAGCTCGATGCCGCGCCAGCACGGACTGGCCTGTCGAGAATCTACGCCAAAATCATTGACCGCGCGGTCAAGATGGACTCGGACGATGAGGGCAGGCAGTATGAGGCGCGGCGCGTGATTGAGAGGGCGCTATCGACGCTGGCATTCGCGCGCGAGGAGCTGACCCTCGAGCAGCTGGCGTATGCCGTTTCGGTGGGTGACGAGCCGACGGACCTATCGCCGCAGCGGCTGCAGCAGCTGATTGAGGACCTCGACTCGGGATATGTGCTCAAGCTCATCCGGCCGTTGGTCAAGGTTGACGAGGACGACTCCAACCCCTCGATCCGCCTGATCCACCAGTCGCTCAAGGACTGCATCTTGCGTGCCCCTCCCAGCTCGTGGCTTCTCAAGCCGTACCTCGCCGAGGACCCGGTCGCCAGGGAGCATCATGTCTGGCAGATGAATGCCATGCTCGCTCGGCGCTGCGTCCTCTACGTCCGCCTCGTTGCGTCGGCCATTCCCAGCAGAAACATTGACCCAGACCGCTCGCTGCACGACCAGATGACTTATGCCTGCTCCCACGACTTCTACCACTACGCTGCCGTGTGGTGGGGCTACCATATGGCCGAGTGCATGCGGCCTGTGCAGGACCGGGAGCGTCAGATCCAGCAAGCCGAACTCCACAACATTGCTTCCATCATCTGCTCCGCCGATGCGCAGCCCTACGGCTCGTGGCTGCGGACCTGGGCCTCCAGGCACAGCGAGGGCGACCAGGAACTCCTGTCCAAGGCCGACCACTTCGTCATTGCCAACATCTTCGGCCACTACTCGAGCGTTGAGATCCTCCTGCGCACCAACGACCCCAAGAAGCTCCAACTCGGCGAAGGACTGTGCTGGGCTGCTCGACGAGGCCACGTCGACTGCGTGCAGCTGCTACTCAAGCAGGAGCAGCTCGTCAACAGCGAATGCTACCTCGGAGGCAAAACGGCGCTCGCGTGTGCCGTCGACAGTGAGTCGGTCGAGTGTATGGCAGCGCTTGTCGACAGCGGCCGCTTCAACCTCGACGAAGCTGATGCGCAGGGCAAGACGGCCATCTCACACGCCAGCTTCGCCGGCCACGAGCCCATCGTTTCTCTCCTGCTCTCCCGCGGCGCCAACCCCAACTTCGCCGACGCCAGCGGCCGCTCGCCGCTCGCGCACGCGCTCAACAAGGAGGAGACGGCCGTGATTGACGCGCTGTTGGCGCACCCGGCCGTCGACCTGACCAACGCCGCGGCCTACGAGAAGATTGTCCGGATCGCCGTGTCCGGCGGCGGCATCGACGGACTCAAGAAGCTGCTCGCGCACCCCAACCTCCCGCCGCACTACGTCCTCCCAGCAGGCGCGACCAACAACCCGTTGATGGCGGCCGTCGAAGAGCGCAACCCAGCAGCACTCGAACTGCTCCTCGGCTACTGCGCCGAACACGGCTTGAACGTGCTGCGCAAGGAAGCCGACGGCAAGACCATCTTCAACGTGGCCGCGGGCATGGAGGAGCCCGTCGGCACGCAGCTGCTGGACGCGCTGCTCAGCGCCGAACCCGCCGGCGCTGCCCTCGAGGACGACAACGGCTGGACGCCCCTGCACGCCGCTGTCCACGGCGGCCGTGTCGCCACGCTCGCCGCGCTGCTGTCCAAGTGGCAGGACAGCAACGCCCCGGTCCACGTCAACCACCGCGACGCCAAGGGCCGCACGCCGCTGGCGCTGGCGAAGCAGGAGGGCAGGGACAAGGCGGCGGCGCTACTGGAGCGCTTTGGCGGCAAGATCATTGATCGCAAGGGCAGCCGGTAGATGTTTTGCTGTCAACCGACCATCGCGATGGCCTTGATGTTCCTTTTCTAATCATGAGGAATGGGGACGCCAGATACGAGGAGGCATTCTAATACATTAATTTCGGCAGCTCGCTGGTATCGTAGCTACAGCGGCTGCCCGCAGTGGCACTCGCTACCGGCTGTGGTCTTGGTTGTACATATATTGTACCATATTACTTTGGTTTAGTCGATGGGGAATTGTTGCCTGGCCGGCGAGCTTGGCCACGCACTGTAAATATACGAAGAAAAGACACATGTAGATAAAGACTCTTGCTATTCATCTAACGTTTTCCAGTCCCTTTGGTCAAATTGTGCTATTGGAGACTGACCTGTTACTGTTTGGTGACCCTTGGAGTTCTCGATCTTCTGTTGTTCAGCACACCATGCTGTTTTCGGTATGAGCTGATCCATACTTTGCGTGTCAAGGGTCCAGTACAAGTACTCGACAAGGCATTCGGTACTCAACTGCAGACACCCTTGCCTTCGCAGGCCAAAAGAATTGGAAATCAACAGCCAGTGCTAATTCGGCGCATTTTGTACCTGAGCGAATGAAGTGTCGACTGGACAACCTAAAAACGACCTCACGGACAGACACTACCATGGACAGCGACAACCAAGACGAGCTCGCACGAGCCACACGAGCCAGGATAGCAGAATGGGAAGAGCAGGCCGAATTGCGCCGATCCAAATCCCCAGTCGACAAGAAAGCGCTGTGCTGCGACCAATACACGCCAGTGGCAGTCGAATGGCGCAAAGCCGCTACCGACGCCAAACCCGTCACGTTCGGACATCGTCTCCCCACGCAGAGCACCAAAGCCTCCATCGACCTGTTTTGCGGAGACGGCGACCCGACCTGTTATGGTGAATATCTCCAGGTGCTGGCGTACATCAAGCTGCGCGTCCCCGTCCACCTGGAGGGCTACACGGTGGGCAAATCGGGCAAGAGAGTCGACCTGTTCCTCTTCATCGGCGCCGAGACGCTCAACTCGATGAACCTGACGCTCTTC
The DNA here is from genome assembly GCF_038025025.1 of Phyllosticta citribraziliensis. Classification (NCBI taxonomy): domain Eukaryota; kingdom Fungi; phylum Ascomycota; class Dothideomycetes; order Botryosphaeriales; family Phyllostictaceae; genus Phyllosticta; species Phyllosticta citribraziliensis. The sequence continues at coordinate 3,141,454 of NW_027117338.1, forward strand.
ACGAGCCTCGATACCAACGTGCCAGACGCCTGCTCCGCATGCGGCTGCAGCTGCCGCTCCAAAGGGCCGGCCGAGGGGACGGGCATAGAAGCACGCCGGCTGTCGAGCTTGCCTGCCCACGCCGCGCGCGCCTTCCTCCACGAAAAGTCGTTCTGGAACATGAAGCTGCGGGGCGGCCACGACTGGGACGGATGGGGCGACTCGTTCTTGTACAAAGGCGACGTCGTCAAGATCGACGTCGGCCTCAAGCGGCCGCCGCTGCTCATCGCGCCCAACGGCGACATGCCCATCCCCGCGACGCTGGCCTCGCAGAAACTGCTGTCAACGCTGTGTAGCATCGCCGAGGGTGGCACGCGCCTCACGTTCTACATCCCGCGCAAGTTCGTCGCGTCGTTGAAGCCGCTGGCGCGCTTGCGCCGCGCCGTAGAGACTGGGGGTGGGGAGTTGGCGACGCCGCGCGACGGCGCGAGGTTTGACCGGTTCTACCGCTACGGATGGTCGAGATTCAGAGACTCCAGGGCTTATCGCCCGGATGAGGAGAAGTTGGTCGGGGCCGTTGTGGAGTTCAGCCCGGGCGCGAGTTGGAGAAGGCCCAGAGCACCGGTTCGTCCATCTCAGGCCGCTGATGGTAGGAAGCTTCCCTTGTTTCCCCCCCCTTTTCATTACTCGACCTGCCAGCACCGGAGGTCTTGCTCGAGAAAGGTGTCCTGAAGAACGTGCTGATTTTCAATTCAGATCGCTCGTCGGAATATGACGAGTGCTCATCTCGATCTGAGGACTATTCTTCTGACAACCCCTTGGAATCGCAAAGAAAAAGACAGAGGATGATGGAGTGAGTGATTGCAGATGCGGAAGTCGCCAAAGAGGTTGGAAATTTATTAGTTGAGACAAAGTCGACAGTGAAGGACACTACCCTTGAGGTGGCTTGATAGACTGTGAAAGGCCCGTATTCACCTCCATCGACAAAACAAAAGCATTGAAATCAAACTCTAAGTAAATTCGTAGCACCATAGCCTCCCCAACAATACCTACGTACCTGTCTACCTAAACCAGCACCAAATGACCAACCGACCGACGAAAACCGTAGACAAGACCGCCACCCACGCACCAACACTTGCTCTTGACCCATCGCCTTCATGAAGTTAAACGCAAGAAGAGAAACAAAGTGGAGAAGATGATGAAGATTAAGAAAAAACCCGTAATCAAAAGAAGGGGATCATGAAATCCCGCCATACCCATGCCTGCCAGCCTGCCTACCATCCACGCTCGCTGAAGCAAAAAGGCCCGTCTACGCTCGACCTTTCCCAACCCCATGAGACCGCACTGTGTTCCTTCCTGTCCACACCACCACTCCACACCACCACCACCACCACCGCATACCCACTCCCCACCACCTACAAATACGGCATCCAAAGCGGATCCGTCATGCACAGCTTCGCCGGATTAACCGCCATAGCCACAAGATCAATGACGGTCTGATTCGCCGGCAAATTATTGCTCGTGGGGCACTCGGCGAGGCCCTTAGCGCGCTTGACAATCTGGGCCGAGTTGTGCTCGACCGAGTCGCGCAGCTGGTTCTCGGTGGCGCCCGACGCCGACGACGACAGCGACGACGGCGGCTGCCGGTGCTGCTGCGTGTGCCAGTGCAGCATCTCGTCGCGCACGAAGACCGACAGCTGCATCTCGAGCTCGCCCTCGGGCTCGACCAGGCAGCGCGCGATGGCCATGAGCGCCGGCGCGAAGATGCCCTCCGTGGCCAGCGGGCCCATGAGCGTCTGCAGGTTGGGCGTCAGCCGGAAGGGGACCGGCTCCGGGTTGTGGAAGAGCGGCTTGCCGCCCGCCATGCTAGGGACGAGCTCCGAGCCCCAGATGTTGCCCGTGCGCCGCGATATGTTCATCTTGTGCGGGTATCGCGTGTTCATGTGCATGATGTACGTGATGAAGGTGACGGCTGCCAGCTGGTTGGAGAATTGCCGCCGGAAGAGCCATAGGTCCGCAAACTCGGGGTACGTGGCGTTGAAGTATTCGAGGACGGCTGTCGGTGGGACGTACTTTTCTTGCACCGCGGCGAAGATTTCGAGCCGGATCGACGCGCTGTGCTCCATGTTGCGCTGGCGGATCACGTCGGCGTTGGGATGGCCCGACGCTGGCTGCGCTGTCATGAGTTGCGGTCCAATGCTGCGTAGCTTTTCGATAGCAAACAGAATCGGCTCGTCCTTGTTCACGCCATTGCGTCGGCAGTGGTCCTCATAGATGCCCTGCAAGCTAATGTACGACGAGTCTTCTTGGACCATGCGGACACCGGGCGACAGAGGCACCATGAGGGGCAGCGTGAACTGCAAGTTGCGGCGCCTGCTCTCCTTGCGCTTGGCCAGAATGGTGTTGAAGATGCGGAAGAGCTGCAAGATGCGCTCCTCCCGCCTGCAGCTCCTAGCCGCAGGGTGCTGTATTGCAAAAGGGTGAATGCTGCCATCGTGGCCGCGGATTTTCAACCTCCTGTGGCAGAAGCCCACCGTCCTGACCAAGTCAATGTCTGGCAAGAATCGCTCGATGCGCATAAAGTCCTGGTTCTTGTCGCGATGCAGCAGATACTGCCCGGGCACCTCAATCTCGTCGAACTTTTGGTACTTGAAGTCGCTGAGGTGCGTCGTGTAGGCCTCGAGGTTGTGCGTCAGACGCCGGCGATCCAGCTTCTCCTCAAAGCGGTTGCGCCACTTGCGCAGCTTCTGGATGTACTCGTGCATCGTCGGCTTCTTGTTGACAAAGTCGGCTTCGAACGAGCGGCGAATGTGCGGTGGCAGGACCGACTCGGCGAACCGAGTGATGTTGGCTTCGGTCGAGCTGGGCAACTTGACGTCTTGCGCGTACAGAGCCGGCTGACGACCAACGTAGCTCAGACCGTCGTTGAGCAGCGCGACAATGAGCCGGTAGGCGTCCTCGTCGGGCGGACACTTGAAGTGCTTGGCGATGCCATCGCTCATGGTCTCCATAGACAGCGCCAGCAGAGGGAATGCCGTCTTGAGCGCGGCCATGACCTCTTCGACATAGTCCCACGGCTTCTTGGGGACTGAAGACTGCTCGCCACCCGGCGTGCCTGAGCCTTCGGGCTTTGCACCATTTGCCTGGCCGTTTTGACCTTGGCCACCATTGGCCGTCGACCCCTCGCCATTCTGCTGAGACTGGCCGCCTCCTTGCGCATGCTGCGCCGACTGCTGCGCCTTTTGCTTGAGCATCTTCTCCCTCGCCTCCTTGGCCTCCTGCTGCTTGCGAATCTGGTGGTAGTCCTCGCGGCTGGTGCGGAGCTGGAAGAAGAGGGCCTGCGGATACGTCTTGGCCAGCTTGCCCAGAATCTGGCGGCAGATGGGGGCCTCGGGCCTCGCCAGGCCGCCAAAGAGCTGTGGAATGTACGTGATCCAGTACCAAGACGGAGTGTCTCCCTTGAAGTTCTCAAACGCCTTGGCCAGCTGCCGCTCAGAGTTGTCCAGGCTGAGCAGCCACAGCACGCGGCCCAGCAGCTCGCGCGACTTGTGGTTCTTGTACGAGCCCGCCGCCTCGAGGTAGCAGCTGATGGCATTCTCGGCCTTGCTAAGGTCCTGCGGGTTCTCCTTGAACAGGTTGTCGTTGTAGCGGCCCCACTCCTTCCAGGCCTTGGGAAGCTTGATGTCAAAGTACAGCGCGCTACCGTAGGCGTCATTGGCGTCATTCTTCTGGCCCAACTTGGCCAAGAACATGCCCTTGAGCGTGTAGAACTCGGCCTTTTGCTGCGCACCAAAGTAGTTGAGGTTGGTATTGTTAATGACGTCCAAGCCGCTGTTGAGCTCCGCCTTGTTCTGGTAGTGGCACTTGGCCTGCTCTCTCAGCTTGAGGAAAGCTTCTTGTATCTCAATGTTAGGGAGTGTGTAGATGCGGCTGAGCTGATTGATACAGACTTCCGGCAGGCTGTGCTTGCGCGCCACATGGGCGAAGCGGTTGATGATCCATGCCGTCTCGTGGTATCCGCGATAGGCAAACGAATTGCCACTGGCATTGCCCTGGGGGTTCGGAAGCAGCTGCAAGTACTTGCCATTGATGAGGTGGAAAATGTGCTGACGCCAAGTAACCAGGTCCTGCCAGGCATTAATGTCGTCCCAGAAATTGGGCAGTCTGTCCCTCCAAGTACTCAGGAGAAGCTTAAGCTCCTGAGACTTGTGATCGAGGTTCTGCTGGTTCGTGTTGGCCAAGCTGTTGCAGATGACGCTGGCATCGTGCAGCTCGACCAGCTGCTGGAAGTTTTGAAGCAGAGGGATATGCGCGTTGGTGATGCGTTTGGGCAGCTGGTGCCACTTCCTGATCGACAGCTGGATGGCATCGTCGCAGATTCTGTTGAAATCCTGCGGCGACTCTTGCTGCTGGTGGAGCTTGAGCAGCGACAAGAAGGCCTGGAAGAAGATCCTCCTAGGGGTCGGCGCGTCTGATACGGCCTTGATACTCGATTCGAGCTGCTCGCGCGTCTCGTTGTTGGTCCAGGCATCAAACTGTCGCCACATTGCCTCCAGGTAGAGATCGCTAAAGTTCTCGTGCTTGGCAAAGTCGCTCAGAATCTCCCACTGCTGAAGCTTTTGAGCGCAAAGAACCCAGTGGTCCTCCCAAAGCATGTACTCTTGCTGCGAGAAAGGCAGGGCATTGGTGCGGGCCTTGAGCTGGGCTGATTCATACAGCTTCTGCGCATTGTCCCACATGCCATTTTGCTCGTAGGAGAGGGCAGCGTTGGTCTCGACGAATTGACAGCGCCTCCTCCACGTGCCATAGAACAAGTCTTGCTCCTCAAGCTGACAGTACGCCTGTAAAAGCGAATCGAGGTTGCTATCTCTAATAGCCGGCGTGTCAATGATGGGATCGATGGCGTAGCTCTCCATGTAGCACAGCGCCGTGTACCAAGCGTTGTACGTCTGCGCCAGAAACTTCATGATGTGAGGAGGGAACTTAACCCTAGGCCTTGCCTTGACAATGGCCTTGAGCATCGTCTGAACACAGTTGGGCCGCTCATCGATGGATTGGATGTGGAAGTCCTTGGTCAGCAGCGCCACGAGGCCCTTCTCCAGATCGGCCTGATCATCTCTAGACAGAGCTGACCAGCAGAGCGGAAAGAGGTGGACCCAAATATCGCTCGCGAGATTTGAGTCGACATGCTGGAGATGCACGAGCGGCTCCAGCAAATCTCGCACCTTGACTTCGCCGAGCGACTGGACGAACTGGCGATGCTGTGCAATGAGCGACTCGAGCGAGTCGTCAACCATGACGTCGCCCACGCGCGAGTCTCCCTTGTACGTGTTGTAGAACGTCGAGAGCTGGGTGACATAAAAGTCCTCGTGGTGCCGTTTCGCTGCAGCACTCCTCTCGATCGAGCCAAACATGAGGTGAATGACCTGATTGAGCCAGAAAGACCGACCCAAGATATCCCAGTTTTGACACGCAATGACGTAGTTGAGGCGAGCGCTGGCCGTCCGGCTCAGGCTCTTGTCGAAGATGGTCATGAAGCGATTGCGCATGTCGACGTCCTCTGCCCTCGTGCCGATGAGGAAAGCATGCTCCATGCGGACCGTGAGTTCCGACCGCGTGATCTTGGGGTCCTCGTATATCCGAATGACGAGGTTGAGGAACTTGGTGAGAAGTGTCTTGTCGGCGCGCTGCTCAAACGCCTGCATTTTGGACAGGACAGCCGTCTTCTCCTTAAGAGTCGGGACCGGCTCGCTGCTATCAAAGATCCACTCCTCGGTCAGGTCGACAATCTTTTGGCAAATGGCATTGCTAGGCGAGCGCTCCACCAGGGAGGCCAACACGGTCAAGAACGGCCTTCGCTGGTCACCCAGATGCGGCATGCGCGAAGCCAGGAAATCAATGGCCTTGAGGATCAGGCTGACCTGGACCTCGTGCTCAAAGGACCCAACAGCAGGGCCGTTGGCCTGATCCGGCCGCGGCGCCGTGCCCGCCTGCCCCTGAGCCTGGGTCGGTGCGGTGAGATGCTCCCTGCTCAGAATGTTCAGCACTTTGCACATGGACGCAATGTGCTCGGCAGCAATGTCGTCCGGCCGCCGTTGGCACATGGTCCACAGCAAGTTGATGGCCGCGAGGTTGTTGTTGTTGGACAGCGTTTCCGTAGCCACTTGGTTGCAAAAGGCGACAAACTCGGTGGCAGGCGTCTCCTCCACGGTCCCCTCTTCGTCAGTTTTCGGCTCGGGCAAGACCTCGAGGACACGCTTCAGGAGCGGCTGGAGTTTGAGCTTGCTGTCCTCGTCCGGCGGCGTGTGCAAACAGTCTTGAATCTCGGCATTGTCGCTGCGAATCAGCTTCTCGAGCATCTTCTGCAGCTGCGGGAGGTGTGCGATGATCCAGTCGGCCGACTTGACATTAACGAGCACGCCGAGGATTTGGAGGACGTTGATGAGCCGCGTCGTGTGCAGCTCGGGCTTCTCATTCTCGCCAGTCTTTGGCTCCGACAGGCAGAAATTCTCCGCGCGAGACAGAATACCATCAATCTCCAAGTCACCCCAGTAAAAGGGCGAGAGCATTTCGTGAAGAAGCCATAGTCCCATCTGACAAGCCTCGGTCGAAGCTGGAGGAAGGGCAGGAGGGGGGCTCATCGAGTCTTTCAGCTTGGCCGACGGCACAGGGTACCGCTCATGCATGTTCATGATGAAGTGCACAAGATACTTGATCAACGTCAAGCGCAGCGGAGTGGGCGCGACAAACGACCTCTGCGGCAGGTCAGGCGCGACCATCGTGCCATCATGCCTACGTTTGGGAGATCTAGGCACAGGAGAAAGACGAAGCTGCTCAAGTGTCAAACCCGACTCCTGGGCTGACCGTTCTTCCCATCGGCGGATCAGGTTAATCAGATTGAGGATGATTCTCTTATGATCGCCACTGAGGTTAGGCGGCTGGGCAATCTTGGACAGCGAATGGATGATGGTTTGCGAAAGAGGCTCTCTGGCCTCGTAAAACAGGTCCGGGTGCCGCACGAGGAAGTTGAAGATGGAAATGAGCTGCTGTAGGTTCGAGCTCTCCTCGGCCAGGATTCTCTTAGGGATTCTAGCCCACATGGGCGGCGACTTGTTGTCGACGCTGCCAGTGCACTTCTTGAGGACGGGGGCAAGCACCTCGAGGGCCTGCATCATCAGCGGGCGACCCTCGTTCTGATGCGCTTTGAGAAGCTGCGAGTAGATCTGCATGGCAATCTTCGGTGGCGTGTCGTAATGCGCGATGAAGAACGTAATGAGCACGTAGGCGGCGTGCTTGTTGATAATGTCTTCCGAGCGAAGGTAATTCCATCCAAACTTGATAATGTCCTTTCGCGATTCGTGGATGACCGTGTGGTGATATTTGACAATCAGCGCCGTCATCTGCAGCAGCTCCATTCGCGAGTGATCGACGCCCGGCTGGCCCGGCTCTTCAACCTGGTCGGCAGCATAGACGCGCCACAGGCGGTTGTTGATGGTCTCGGCCATGGCCCTATCCATGAACTTGGTGCCCTTTGTGGTGCCCTTGGCTGCGCCGAAGAGGCTGTCCCAGTTGCGCATGACGTCCATTGCGATGATGGGGTTGACGATGTAGTGGATGACAAACGTCTTGGTCTTTTGCATCGTGTTGCGCCCCGTGAAGAGATCAATACAGCGCGTCACCAACGTCCGCCAGTAGTCGGGGCTATCGCTGGAAATCATTTGCTTGTAAATGAAGTGGAAGAGCGACGGGCAGGCCTTGAGCTCCTCGGCCGTCACGGCTTCCACAACCTCGACGAAAAAGTCCAGATTGTCGGGCTCGTGCGTTAGGTAGTTGGTAAAGACGGACATGATATCCTCGCCTGCCTGCTCGACAGCGAGCCGCAGGTTCGCCTCGATTTCATTCTTCCGATGTCGCGTCTCCAATAACTTGCCTGACTCGAGCAAGGCCTTGCGCAGGTCGGGGTTTTTGACGAGCCAAGTGCTAGTCTCAGGATGCTTGCACACTGAGTGGACCACATGGATTGCATTGATGGCGGCCGGACACCGCTTCTGGTCATCGTCGATCATGAACGAGTTGATGAAACCCTGCGTGTCTTCGACGACAGCTGCCCTGAGAGGACCACTCGCGGGATCGGCAACCAGCTGGGCAAAGAAGCGGCCATTCGGATGATCCCTAACCATCGGTGCGAACTCGTTCCACGCCTCCTTTGGATAGTGGTTGAGGTACTTGATCAACGGCTTCCTGAACGGGCTGTAATGCGTCCTCCGCAACGACGCTTCCAGCTCCATGACTCTTTGGACCAAAGCACCCAAGAAGTTGACTGCCGCGCTGGGCAAGAGGTGGAAAATGTTGAGGATGGCCGTGACCGTCTTCATTGGGCGGTTCTGCTCAATCAGAGTAAACGAGACGGACTGCAACACGCGTTGGTCGGCAATGATCTTCATGTGGTCGAGCAAGCGCGCGCCGATTTCCACCTTGAAGTAGTTGGTCAGGAGCTTCAGCAACCGCGCCAACCCATCCAAGCCCTCGACCGTCAGCTTCTTGGGGTCCTGAAGATTGACCAGGATGGGACGAAGTCCACTTTGCAGCACATCCTTGGGCAGCTTGTTGGTAGTGTGCAGCACGCCCTGCAATCCAGCATTGGCAGCCTCGACCACTTGCGGCGATTTGGAGTAAAGTGCCTTGAAGAAGACGGCAATGACACGGAGAAAAGTCTGATTCGCTGAGGTCGAAGTGAATTCAGGGAAAGTCTGGGCGGTTGAGAGGAGCTTGATGCAAGCCACACGGAGGTTGACAATGGCCTCGGCGTTGCGCTGCTCGTGGGGTTTAGCAGTAAGGCCTTCGTCCTCGGCGTCAGCAAGAGCCAGTGCCTCGGTGAGAAGACGGGTCAACAACTCGTCAAACTTGAGAACTCCGTGTCCGAGCTTAAGACAGAAAGTCACTGCGTCGATGTAGCCGATTTGGGTCGAGAAAGGAAGGGCCCGGAGGGGTTTGTTGAAAATGGGGTCCAGCAGCCTCTTGCTGACAGGCAGGACCAACTCGTGCATCTCCGCGCCAGACAATTCCGCAATGACCTTGAGGTTTTCCTGCGCCGCCTTGCGGACGTACTTGTTCAAGTGCGAAAGCATGGTTACGAGGAACCCGCACAGACTGAGAAGCTTGTTGTGTTGATCCGGAGGCTTGGACAGATCCTCCTTGGACCAAAGGCCACCGCACCTCCGCAGCAGCTTCTCGAGCGTCCGCTGCGCGTTGACGCGTGTTGAACTGGTCAGGTCGAGAGGCATGTCTTGCATGACGTAGATCAGCGCTCGTGCAAACTGGTTGAGACGCTGGCCCTCCGTGACCCAAGCGTCGGTGACGCCGAGTTTTGTTGTCAGAATCTCGATACCGAGCACGCCGCCGTGCTTGATGAACCACTCTTCCTGATGGCAATTGTGGCAGAAGAGGTCGGCCAAGTTCTTGAACAGGGGAAGCTTCTCAGCCTTCTCGGACGAGCCGCATAATGTGACGATAGAGTTGTACAGGGTCTTGAGCGCCTCTTCAGCAGCATCGACGACCAGGGCGTTATCAGAGGCCAAAGACTCTCCAATGGCTTCATGAAGTACCCTGCTCTCGATGACGATCGGGCCCTCCCCAGAGTTGACATCGAACGGTTTCTTCTTGTGCTTAACGAATGCCAAAGCGTGTCCGAGCTCCAAAAGGGCAAAGTGTCGAGAGATGCTGTGAATGAAGGCGTAAGCGTCGTCCTTGAGCTCGGGGATTGATGCGGCTGTCATGTTGGCTTTGAGCAGTCTTCTCAGCGTCTCGTGCTCGTCATTCATCTTGACAATCGACCGCTCCCTCTCCGATGCATCGAGGGTATCGGCGCCGACGTCATGCTTGCCCGACACAAAGTCCTCGGCTTGTAGACGGACTAGTTGTGCCATGTCATCAGGCAAGTGATCCGACCCGAGGATGAGCTTGATTTGCGCGATGATGAACTTGAATGCCTGCTGCTTGTGGAAGATGTCCGACTTCTTCGCGGCGGGTGTCTTGGGAGACTCGCTGAGCTTGGCCATGGCGTTCTCAATGCCAATGGACGTTGGAAAAGCACGATCCTTGGCCGAGCCAATTAATCGAATGTCGTAGCTGGCCTCGTCGTCTGCGTATGCTTTGAAGTCGAGCTCCGGCGGCGCATGCAAAAACTTGCGGTTGCGGCCTCCCAGTTTGCCGAGGATGCGCATGGTTGTGTGTGCGTGAAAGTGGCTGTAGGGCGCAGGCTTCAGGTGCTCCCAAAGTCCCTGCATGAGCTCGTCAATGACGGGCGCCATGATTGGGTCGAGGTAGTCAGCGGTGAGATTATCAACGCAGAGCTCGAGGGTGCGCAACCCTTGGCCAACAAGATCAGAACCTGCTCGTAGAGCCACGACCAGTGGCCGCATGAGGTAGCTCAGATGCGGCAATAAATTGCTCAATCGCGCCGGAACGGTTAGGGACAGCTCCACGAACAAATCGCGGTCTGCAGGCTTTCGTGCGGCCATGAGCAGGTTATTCAACACCTCCAGGAGCATCTCAAGCAAGGGCAGAATCTCCTTGTACAGGAGCTCAAAGCGACCACCGCCAATGCTCCTGAACAGCGACCGCAGCAGCAAAAAGTAATTCATTGGCTCTTCTGCTGTCGTCGAGAGCTCAATCGACTTGGTCACAATTTTGGTGACGTGTGGCAAGAGCACCTGCTCATTCTGCTGCGAGAAGAGCGTGACGGCCATGAAAGAAAGCTTGAACAGCCGGAGCAAAATGACGGATCTCCTAACGTCAGACGTGCCGACCTGGTCAATTTTGCCCATGAGGAATTGAAGCAGCATGCCGGCGAAGCTTGGGGAGGTTGCTTCGCTGGCGAGAAGGAATTGTGGGACGTGGAGGAGCGAGTATTGATCGAACATCATGTCGTAAAGGTGGGGTATCTCGGATTCAAAGACTTCGTGAAAGGTGGCGGGATCGATGTGGTGGAAGACGGTGGCAAACGTCTCCAACAGCTCCTTCTCCTCCTTGCTGCTGGTTGATATTTGCTGCGAGCCCATCAGCTCGCTCGGAGACATGTTTTGTTGCTCGTTCGGCTGCTTGTCGACGCCGTAGTAGCGGAATACTTGGGCACCCTCGCGGAACAGCTTAATGAGAACCTCGACCTCCTCGGCATTGTACCCATACGAGACCTCATGCCAATTGGCCGGCGTCGCAACGCTCGGATCAATTTCTTCCTTGATCTTTGGAGGATTGCATGCCCGGAGCTGGTAGAACAAGTTTTTGAGGCCGTGCAGGAGATTCTTGAAGAGGAACTTGTTGTCGCCAACGGGATCAGAGGCCCGCTCGCGAGGGTTTGTCGGCTTGATTGGCGGTGCAGCAAAAATGTCAATCTCGTCCCAATCCGGGGGACTTTCTTTTTCCGCGAGAAAGTTTTCTGGTGATGCTTCGATCGTGGGAGGGGAAGACGTTTTCGAAAGTTTGACGGCATTGTCGTACTGTCGATTCATGGCAGCAAACTTGTCGCCTATGGCGTTGAGGATCATGATGAGGTAGTAGCGGGCTTCTTCCTTGGGCTCAAGCCTGGCTATGCACTCGGCCATGTTCAGAAGCAACTTCGCACTCATGGTCTGAAAGCTTGCGCCCGGGAAATTGTCGTGCAAGTTCTTGGTGTAGACTTCGATCGTCCTCCGTATCTGCTCGCGAGACAGGCTCTCCCTCAAGTGGTGGATGAGATCGGCCAGCATACTATACGCAAGCGGACGCATAGTCTCATACACGGTGAGTCCGTCTCCAATTAGTGTCCGCTCGTCCAGAAGCTCATCAATCTTGTCGAGGAAGATTTTTCGAAAGTTGAAATTGATAATGTGCCGGATGGCGACGAGCAGCTCCTTGCGCCCACCAGACTTCTCCCGCGGACAGTCTTGCAGCAGCCGTACAACAATTTCCGGTAGGACATGGAGAAAGTCTTGGATATGCTGAGCATATGAGCGGAGCAGGTAGGCCAGAAAGCTCATGGTCTTGACTTGGGCGAGGATGAATTCTCCAAATGCAGCCCGATTCTTGATGTCCTTGCTCACGCCAGCGAAGATGTCGCCTCGCGCCTTCGCTTCAGCATGTGCCTTTTCTTGCGGCGCTGCCTGCAGCATCAAGATATTCTTAATGAGCGGGACAAAGCGCTTCACGTTTCGTTGAGTGCATTGCCGATATGCCTGGAAGATTGAGACGACAATGATTGGACACTCTGCCAGGACCTTGAACGATTGCATGCCCTTGAGCAGATGTCGTGTCTGTTGCGCCTCGCCTCCTATATCGCCCGCAACTGAAGACGACGCCGATGCACCTGGCGAGCCGGGTCGTGGCGATTGCGAGTATTGTGTGTTGCTCGGTGTCGAGGGAACAGCCTGCGAGGCGGAGCCGGTAGGATTGTCAAACGTGTCTTTGACGGTGGCGTCCATGTTCTCAAACATCTCGGCAATGAGGTCGAGGAACGGCTGGACCCTATCTGCCAAAGTCTTGGTCTGATAGCGCTCAAAGTCCATGATGGTCTTCATGCACAGCACGGCATTGTCCTCATTCTCAGTCCTCACCAGCGCCATCAGTCGGTCGACAATCTGCGGGGCATACGGCTCGAGTACTTCGGGGGGCGACATTGGTAACCGATGGAGGATCTCTAATATGCAGTTGCGCAGCCTCTGGAAACGGAGTCATTACTCTGGTCTCAAAAGTGATCTGGGCGCGCCCGCGACATACCTGCTCCGGTGAAGTGCTTATGAAGACGGGTTGTCCCTCAAGCAGCTTGAGGAACACGGGTATAAATTTCTCCAGAAAGACATTGTAAGTCGAGCCGGAGCACAACTGCTCGATGGTGTCGCGGATTTCAGTCGCCGCGCCCGTCTTGACTTTGAGGTCTGTATGAAGTTCCAGTCAGCCCACGACTGCCCTGAACATTACCGGTGACGCTTGCGGAAGGGGGCATTGCCGTACCCGAAGCTGGATCTACCAGCTTGTTGAGGAAGACGTCGAAGTTTCTGTCGGCCATGGTGACGGAGTCGACGGCTTGTCAGCCGCGGAGCAGCGTCGCTCGCAAGCAGTTGGCCTTGTGTGTGTTGTCGCCTTTTGAGGCCGTCGACAGCTTAGCCTTGTGCCGTAAAGCCTTCAGTCGTGGCGGCGCATTGAGGTTGGTATGTGGTGAGAGGCCAGTAGCAGTGTTGCAGGCTATGCGGTTCGCCGTTCAGCAGGTGTGGATAGGTCTTGTTTGGCGAGGGAGAAAGAAGGTGACGGTCGGAGGCAGCTTTGCGAAGTGCGGCGACTTTGTAACGGCGTGGAGGGGCTAATTCGAGCGCGAGGAGAGGGCTGCGCTGGCGGGACGTGGTGTGGGGAGCTTGAGCTGCGAGAGAGAACGGCGCTGGGAACGCGGATGAGCGAACGCGCCGGTAGAAACTACGCCGATCTTTGCTGCTTGGGGCAGCCATCTCAGCCCTAACACCATGCCTTTGTGGTTCAGGGCATGGTTCCCTGAGCACGCGCCTCACTCCAGCACCGCTAACCCGCCCTTGACTTCAGTATCTCTCACTTCGAAAGTCACTTTCAATGCTGCACAATCCAGTTCCTCCCTTTGTCTTGCTCGAAATCTTTTGTGTTCTAGCATACTGATGCTATCGCTCAGTCCTACGCCTTCTTCATAGAACTTTCTACGCAGCGCTCCCGGTACCAGACTGGAAACTCTTAATACACCTTCAAGCCACCGAAAGCAGAAAGAAACGGGTATCTCCAGAACAGAAAACTTTGTTAGCGCCAGCCCTTGGCGCGTTTATTCAACCCTCAACCCCTCAGCTTCGCCTTTCGCGGTCCCTCTCCAAATTCATGGCGCGATCCAGCGAGCTCCTCGTCCTAGCCTTGCCGTTGCTCGGCCGCTCATCTGCACTCTGTCTGCCGAGACCATCGCTGCTCGTATCCTCAAATTCATCCTCGTCGTCATCATCATCCTCATCATCGTCGGCGTCGGGGACGTTTCTCTCGCCCAACTCGGGCATGCGCTTGCGTTCAAAATCTTGCGCATGAGCCGCGTGGAGAAACGTGGTTGTCCGCGAAATGTTTCGCTGCAGCGGAGTACCATGGTCGCCGATGCTGCGCGTGTGCGAGCGCTGCGCTTCGAGATGCGCGCCATCCTGATCAGTCGAAGCACCGGTTCCTGTTTGGGCGCTACGCGCCGAAGGGGGGCGACGGCGCGTCTCGCCATTTTCATGTGCCGACGGCGACTGAGGAAAGCTTTCTTCCGACGTCGCTGGAATGCTGTACGGTAGCGGTATGTCGCGCGAGGCACGGAATCGACCAACATTGGTGCAGTGTTCGTTTTCAACGCGGAAGATGGTCCACATGCCTCGGCGGAAGACTTCCGACAGACCGATGATGAAGGAAAGAATGGCCGAGTGCTGCAGGTCATTACCGTAGATGGCATAAAAGATCCAGTTGAAGCGCAGAATCGGATCCAGGAAAATGGCGACGTAGTACATCCAGACATGTTTGTAGCCAAGATAGTTTCGAAGAAACGGCCTTTTGGCCTGTGGATCCAACAAGCCTGATCAAGTTAGTCACGACCTACTCGGAAACATGGCTTTGACTTACTGAAATCCATGAGGAGGTCCCAGACGCTGGTGTATAAGCCGTTGATTGTGGCAAACGCGATGAATAAACTTTTCATCGACAGCGTCTTTTCGATGCGATACATACTCAACGTCACGTAAAAGAGAATCGAAGCAGTGTATTTGCCGCAGTTGACCAGATGTGGAAAAACATTGCGTGTGTCATGGTAACGTCGGATGCATTGGAAAGCACGCCATATGCTGGGCAGAGTCGTGAAGAAACCAAGAAGTCGTGAGTGCGAAGAATTGCACTGAGCAGGGGCGGTCCACCCCTGCGCGTATAGACAAAAGAAAAGCTCAATGTTCTGAAGACGGGTCAGCCATGACTAGTTAGAGTGGAGCCAAAAGCTTACCCCCATGGCGTATGTCAGGGAACAAAACATGTCGCCGACGAAGAAATCACGGAACTCGACTGGGTAGATTCCTGCTAAGACCAGGCGCCACTGGAAACTGTTAACAGACATCCAAGTGACAGCAAATTTGGTCTTACCAAAGTGTACGCAAACCACTTGCGGCTATGGTGGTAGAGCACCCGTGCAGGGAAGAACATCACAACGAGCGTGACGAAGAAGAGTATGACGGGGTAGTAAATGTAGAGACTGTCCCCGCCATAGCGATTAAAGTTGACCCACATGAATAGGCCCTCGAGGAAGAAGAAGAAGCTTGGTATCTACGCATGTCAGCAAGTCTCAATCGGCTTCCCTCAACAACGATGCTTACCTCGCACAATTGCCGCCAATCGAGCTGTGTCCGCGAATCGAACTCAAACACGAAGCCATAATTGATTTTTTGCGTCGACCACAACCGACAGTCCACACAGAACAGGAGGAAGAGGAGCAGCATCAGGAAGTACCCGGCGTATAGCTGGAGCAAGAAGCTAGTGTGCACTTCGAGCATAGCGTCGGAACTTCTCGCGAGCGAAGAAGCTTGGACAAGCCCTTGGATACCAAACACAGCCCCCGTCGCCAAGAAGATGCCGTTGCGGAACGTGGAGTCGGTGTAGTCACCCGCTCGCGCGGACTTGACCCTCAGCTTGCCAATCGCCACCTTGTGGTTGCCGCTGTAAAAGTACCTGGCGTACAAGTCCTCGGTTGCGTGAATGTAGTTTTCGATCACGTCGCTCTTAACGAACCAGGCCTTGTTCACCTTCTCATTCATGTATCGCATCGCCGGTCTGGCGTTGACGGTCTTGTCGTACTTTTTGTTGATTTTGCGGAATGCGGTGCGGTTGAGGAGAGCATAAGACTTGAGAAGCTCCAAGCCCCGGTAGTATTCTTGCAATGCGACCTTGAGCTTGCGCTTTGCGGTCCGGTATGGGACAGTGGTCGGCTCTTGCCGACGGGTGTAATCGCGTCGGTCATGGAATTGGCGAGGCGTTCCCAGGTCTGCAATCGAGTTGGAGGCTTTGCTGGGCGTTCTAGAGTGCGCGATCTTGTCGGGGAGCTTTTTGGCAGCTTGGACTACCGCGTCCAGAGGATTTGACCAGATCTTGGATTCCGATTCGCCGTTTTCCAGATGCGGACCCACCAACGCATCAGCGGCAGCCTGCTGACGCAGATCGACCGGTACCTTGTGCGACCGAGAAGTGGTAATCTCCTCCAAACGGCGATCGCGCATGCTATGCAGCTGCTCTCGAAGAATCACAAGCCGCTTTGTCGCTTCATCTTCTTTTTCTTTGTAAAAAGTCTCAATCTTTTCCAGCTCTTGGTCCAGAAATTGAAAGAATTCTTGCTGGCGCGTGTCGATATCCTTATAAGCCTCGAGTGGCACATCTGCATCCTGTACGATGGCCGTGGTTCCGAGCGACAAGACCTTTTTCAACTGAACTCGAGATCCCTCGGTGACGGGAGAAATGTATGTCCTTTTCGCCTGGAATATTCCCTTAAAATTTCCCTGCGAGTTCGATCTTGGCGGAGGTATGGCTGGGCTGCTGTGTTGTCGCGGAGGTACGTGCCTCTTGGGTGTGGTGGGAGGCGACACTGAACTTCCCCTGCGTTTGTTTGGCGGCGGGTCAGGGTGGTCAGGGTCGATCGCGGGGTCCGGCAACGCCAGAGTGGATAGATTCCCCCCTCGGGACCTCAGCGGAGGTGAACCTAGAATGCTCCCATATCGTGTCAGAGGGACAGGTGCCTCGTCATTGCCCTCTGACCTCTTGATGAGGGCCTCCCGTGGTCCGCCAATACCTGGTATGTCGCGCGGTCTTGCTGCACCCGCATCTTCGTTTGTATCGTCGGAGTTTTCTGTGTCCTTGATATCGGCTCGATGTAGGGCGTGCGCAGAGGTCACAGGGGCAGAGTGAGCCAGTCGCTTGGGCGGGTCCCTGGGAGTCTGCTGTGTAGCATTTCGCAAAGCCCGTGAAATGGCCTTGAGCTTCTTCTTTCCGAGCTGTCGACGCAAAGTCAGCGATACGCTTCGCGCAAATGAAGCCGCGCTCCGGCACCTTGTAGTTCAAGTATTTGGCTCGCCACTCCGGGACCAACTCTCGCTCCAACTCCCTAATCAATGGTTAGCGTGGTAGCGGTGAGGAGGTAGAGTAACGAGGGGCGCGTACTTTGCGAACTTCATCCGCGGTCAAGGCAGTCGATCGAAGTTTAGAGCTGCAGAGTCTCGCCAGCCGACAAACAGGGCAAACGACAGGAAGGAGAAGATGAGTGGAGTGTGCAGAAAAAAAAAGACATTCGGACGGTTTTGGCCGTCGGTCGTTGTTGCGGCCTTGGCACACCACGCTTCTTCCCGTCCGGGGCTCCCCGCGCCGCGCGCGCCCCACCCTTCTGGCTGTGGCAGATCCCGTCCGATCGCTGCCCTTGGCGACCCAAAGAAAACAAAAACGCTTCACCGACGCGCCCATCAAGGTCGCCAACCTTCTTGTCGACTCTGGGCACCACTCGACACCACCTCACCGTCTCCAAACTTGAAAGGCTCGCGTCCTGGAAAGGCAGTCGGCCCGTCCGGGCTGTGTCTGTCGAATCGGCTTCGTGACCGTCAACCCGGCTTCTCCAGGGCAAGCTGGCGAGGTTGCAACCATGTACGTCACTGGGACTCGCCGACACCACAAGAAATCCATGCCTATCGAGGTGGCATTCCGTGGGACAATGCCCGGCATGACTGCTGCCCGACTTGCCACAGCTCCAGACGATGGCAGTGGTTTCTGGACGTAAAAGCTTGCGCAGGGCTCAGAAATGAGAACAACGCAACAAACACCAAATTTCCTCGCCGATGACGCTCGAAGTCTTCATGAGCCATCTGGATCTCCGGCAGGCGGCTATATTTAGTGTGGGCGTCGATGGCGTCTAGACCTTGCCTTTTCGAGCTCCTGACCGCTCAACCCCCGCTTTTGCTCGACAGCGCAGGATTCCAGGCCTTGGGCGAGGGGCTTGTCGCTTGTCGTCATCACGCTGCCGGGTCAAGTGTTGCTGGGTCTCAAGCTTCGAGTGGGCTGTCAACAGTACTAACTCTTTGTAGGCCACTCAACTATACACCGGCTAACCATGGCGACAAACCCACACATGTTCATGCACAAGTCACAGCACAAAATCTTTCCTTGCTTGAGTTTGAATTTCATTCATTCATGTTGAGGACTGCTTTGGTCCTCTTTCGGATATCTTCAAATCGTATATCTAGAAGCCGCCAAACTCGCGCTCGAGCCTCTCGTTGGGGCCGTGGTCGGGGTGGTACTCGTCCCGGCCACCGTAGTGCTCGTCGTACATGTTCTCGGCGTTCTTCTTGGCCTGGTGCTTGGCCTTCTCGCGGTCAACCCAGTCGGCACCCTTGGATTCGGCGAGCTTGTCGACCTCGGCGGCAGCGAAACCGGCGAGGAGCTCCTTGGCGAAAGCGTGCTGGACGGGCTTCCCTAGTCGGCGTCAGTGTTGTTTTCTGTGCAAGGGGGACATGAGGAAGCTTACCCTGCTTGCGCTGGTGGTCCTCAAAGGCCTTGAAGCCGGCGAAAGCGGCACCGCCAGCGAGCACCTCGTGGCTCAAGCTGGACTCGTTGTGCTCCTGCTCGTTGACCTGCTTATAGGCGTCGTGAGATTCACCTGTGGTTCGTCAGTCAGCAACGGTCTCGCAGTGCAAAGAGGGGCACTGAGCGGGGTAGCTCTCAGGGGCGAAACTTACCCCAACCGAAAGGCATGTTGACTGATTTGTAGAGGGTATTGAAAGAGGTGGATTGGTGTTGGAATTGAGGTTGAAGGAGGTTGGTGAGATTGTTGGATTGCTGATGATGGCAATAACGACGGACAGATGAGGGGGTATAAATACCTCGACTCCTGGGGCATGTGGCAGGCCATGCCGACGTATTCCGTCATCTGGAAGCGTTCGTCTGGGCTACGTCGACAGCCTCTGCTTAGCGCCGGGCGGGCGCGGTCCCTCGAGCCTGAGTGGGTCGACCAGACCTCGAAGGCAACTCCTTGGGACGGGCTGGCCTCACTGCCTACGTGCTAGCTCAGCCGTCGACTTCACCCGGCCGTCCAGCTGGGCAAGGGTCCACCGAAGCTCCACGAGCAAGTTAGAGAACTTGTGCCTGGATCGAGGGCCTTATCGTGGCCACGACAGCAATACGGGCCACATTGACGTGTGGCATTGGAGGAAATGGGCGTCAGGGTCCTGAATCAGGAGCTCGTCCCTGTCTATGGCGCGGCCCACTGGTGCTGATGTGGAGCTCCGAAGGCTTCCGGCCACAGCGAGGCGTCGAATTCGCTGAATGCCACAATAATGCTGCAGCTGCGTGGCGTTGGGAGATGAAACATGGGCGACGCGACGTGCTGCTGTCAGAGCACGTCATTGAGCGCAAGCTGCAGGACAAGTCGAAGTGATTGGAGTCGACGGTTGGGTGTGGCTGAGGTGACGACTGGGGGGTTGCACCGAGCTCCAAGCAAGCTTTCGGCTCGGACGCCAGATCGCCCTCGGCGCTTGGCAAAATTGCTTGGTTTCTGCAGAGAACAACGACAGCCGTTCCTTCGCTTGCCAATCGCTGAAACTGCTGCTGCTTCACCTCGCTCACCTGTGCTCCCTCGTCACCCACCGCAGCTTACGCACTGCCGCCCTTCGTCACGCCTGGCTCGACACGCAGCACCACCAACCAGCCTGGGGTCCTCGACTCCCCTCCATTCTCCAATGGCTCCTCGCCTGCCCACCGCTGACGACTTCCCGGCCGCCGTCGCCAGTTGCCTCGAAATCGTGCCTCGTACGTGCCCCACCAGCTCCCAAAGCTCGTCCCTCAAGGCACACCGCCACCACCGCCCCCTCGCTGTCAACAGCCACCCATTTCGGCCCTAGTCCCACCATGCTGACTGGACCTTTGCTCATCCGCCACACAGCTCCCGCCAACCAACCCGCTACCAATGTGCTGCTGCTCCTCCACGGCCTGGGCGACTCTGACCGTCCCTTTGCCAACTTTGCCCGCCAGCTGAACCTCCCGGAAACCGCCTGCATCGCCATCCGCGGCCCCAAACCGCTTCCATTCGACCTATCGGGCTTCCACTGGGGCGACGACATCACCGTCGACTCGAGCACGGGCGCCCTCGATCCGGACGCCCCAGCCTTCAGTGCCGCGCTCCGCCTCGTGCTCAACGACGTGCTGCGCGGCGTGCTGCTGGCCCCGGAAAAGTGCGGCTACCGTCCCCGGAGCGTCATGCTGTTTGGCTACGCCCAGGGCGCCATGACCGCGTTGCACGTCGCCGTCGAGTTCGCCAACAGCTGTTCGTCGTCGAGCAGCAGTGCCGACGCGGAACTCGGCGGCGTCGTGGCCGTCGGCGGCGGCATGCCCTCGTGCTCTCCGCTCCTCCCCGTCGACGCAAAGGCCCGCACCCCCGTGCTCGTTTGCAAGGCCACGCGCAACTCGGCCGTCTCCCCAGCCCAGCTGCAGCGCGTCCGCGACGCCTTTGACCCTGTCGAGGTGCGCGAGTGGAACCGCCCTGGCGGCGAAGGCATGCCCAGGAACCGTGACGAGATGCTGCCCATCATGCAATTCTTCGCCCGGCGCTTGCGCAGCGTGAGAGGCGTCCCGGCGGGCGCCGTGGAACTGTCGTGAGTCTCATGACGAACTCATGGACGCCTCGACGCCCCAAAGTGTGGAGTGTGGCGGAGCGGAGAAGTGGAGAGTGTCGTCTCATGAGAAGTGTTCGCGACTGACCGGAGACGGCCATCGACGAGTATCGACACCCCGTATCCACAGTTGATGTCGGGGTCTCCGACGATTGCTGTCACGACGCGATGGTCCAGGTGGCGCCAAGCAGCGAATGAAGTCACTGCGTCCTGGCCCCTCGTCGTGAGTTGCTCAGGGGTCCAGCTTTCGGCATGAGTTGCCGGGTTCGCCCGCCCCCAAGTTGCCATCCAGGGCTTCTGCCCCAGTGGAGAGGGCTGGTGAGGCGCAGTCTCCAGGCACAGCCTCACCCACGTAGCGTAGACGTAGACGTAGCTGCTGCCGGCAGTCGCCTCGGATCATCCGAAAGCAGGAATATCCATCCATCGTAGCAGAAGAAAGCAGCCTTCTTGTACCGACCGATAGGTTGCACCGCACCAGCTTCAATGACATGACAGAGCCCCATAAATGCAGCTCATCCCTTGACACTCGCCCGGCGACAATTCACCAGCAACCAGCTTCGTCCTGTCATCTAGAGACGAGGCACCAACCTGAACTGACCATGAACACTGGCAAGCTGCTCAGATAACAGAGTAAAAGTAGCGTTGGCGCGACTTCTGGCGATTACCAAAACGTTTGGGATGAACATGTAAATCGAGCTGTGCAGCTCACGACTTTCATCTCTTCTAATTGTGACGCGGTTGTGTCTCTCTAGGTGTACCTTACCTTGCGCGCAGTACGCATCATCTCTCTCTCTTCATCTGTATTGACTGCTGTCGTTTGAAGAGGTAACAGTGAAAAAATAAAACCACGCAGCCTTTCAAATTTCCTAGCAGCGATGGCTATTCGCAGCTCGCCAGCCCGCTTCACCTCCAACACCACATCAGCCCACACCCTCACTCCCCATCTCAATCTCAATCTCCCAGTCCTCCATCAAAACCACTCCCTCTCCATCCATCCACCTCGCCACCGCGCTTCTGCTCGAGCCACGACTGGGCGACTACCACGCCGCCAACCCGTACCTACCTGCTGTTGACCAAACCCAACGATTGTGCTACGCAAGAAACGGAATGCCGAGAGTCCGACGCTGCACGAGAGCACGTACGTGGCGATCGGAGAAGGTCTAGCAGGCGCAGGAGCGCGCACCCAGCGCAAAAGAGCGCCGGGCTGGGCAGCTGGCATGACGGACGGAGAAATTGCGGCAAGTGACGTTGCTTCCATTGCCCTGCTCAGAAGGCCGTTTTCTTAGGATGCAACGACCGCTGAGGCGCTGAAGGTCCCCCGCGAAGACGACGACGATGAGGGCCGTGGAGCCGAGGCAGACTGGCAGTCTGGGGTAGAGCGGAGGGACGCGCCGACGCGAACTTTTGGGAGCCATGGCCAAAGACGAGAAGGCGGATGGAGTGGAGATCGTGAGTGGCACCTGGACGTCAACAGATCGATCGTCGGTGTCAGAAAGATATCACGGCCCTCTGCTTCTCCTGATCCCTTGTCTACGCATACCTTCTCGCCCAACACATACTCAACGTTCGAAGCCTGGTGCCAAAAACTACCCAGACCGCAGACTGCTATCCCCGACCTTGCCTGGTATACCTCCAACGTACTTAATGAAAGAGAAATGAGCCCTGTGATCTAATCCTTCGACCCGTCCATCCATCCATCCCACCCTGCCTTCCACCGCCCCTTGTCCCACATGCCCTGCACCCCTGACCGACCGTACGGCCCGTGGACAAGGGCAGGAAGAGGGATGCGTGTTTCTGAGACGCTGCGTTGCGGTGCGGCCCGTCCCGCGGCGCTCCATAATGCATGATGCATGCGTGGCTCCCACTTAATGCATTGTGTAAGTGTCTCATGTCTGTCTATCAACCTTCGCCACATCCCGTCTTCATGTTATCTCGTCTCATCTACATGCATGCCTATACTTCTATCGACAGTAGCAGCAGCTAGCACAGATCCAACATCGTCCACTCACCAGGGTATCCCCAGAACACCGCCACCACTCGAACGACCCCAAAACCTCACCACAAACTAAAAACCACCCCTTGCGCCTCCCCCAACACAAGGCACCCCCTCTCCCACCTACGCGCGCGCATCACAACATCTAGATCAAACTCATCCTCAAATCTTCGGCTCGGCGCTGACAAACCCATTGACGACGGCCGCCATGAGCTGGTTCGCAATCGCCGTCGAAGGCGGCACGCGCAGCGCGCCAGGCGTGTACTCGGGCCCGGGTTCCTCGCCCAGGCCGCTCGTGCCCGTCTTCAGCGACTCGCGGATTTCGTCGAACGAGAACCACCGCGCGTCCTCCAGCTCGGCGTCGTGGCCGAGATGGATGTCTTCGCCGCCGGGTATCGACTGCCCGATGGCGCCGATCATCAAATTGGCTGGGTAAGGCCACTGTGCTCACGTCAGAACAACATGTCCGATGTTGAGTTCGCATGTTGGCGCAGGACGGTACTCACAGGCTGTGTGGAGTGAATGACGACGCGGCCAAGGTGGATACCTGACTCTTCCCACACCTCGCGGCGAACGGCCTCCTCAACCGACTCGGCGGGTTCGAGGAAGCCCGCCAGCGTGCTATACCAGTGCGGCGGCCAGCGGCGTTGACGCCCCAGCAGCATCCTTTGCCCGTCCGACGACACGACGGCCATGATAACGGTGGGATCGGTGCGGGGGAAGCACAGGTTGGAGACTCCAACGCGCGTTGCGCAAGGGGGGCGGTCAGGGGCGTCCGCGGCGTCGGCGAGGCGGTCGGCTAGGTCCTTGGGCGGACACGTCCGCTTGAAGCCGCCATTGACAGACAGCGTCTTGTGGCCGCAGCCGCCGCAAAAGGGGTTGCGGGCGTTCCAGTCGAGCAGGTGGCGGCCTTCGGCGTAGATGGCGGCTGTGGGGGGCGGGAAGCGTGAGTCGTAGATGGTCGGCACTGCGGCGGCAGGTTATCACATACCTTCCTCGGCGACGAGGGACAGCTGCATCCGACCTTGGGCAAAGTAGACTCCCGTGTCTTCCAAGCGCTTGATGAGCTGCTCGGCGGCTTCCGTGACGCTCGCCCGCGGAGTCACGTCGACGGCCCAGTACGGCTGCCCGCTATATCTCTCCTTGTACACGAGACCCTCGCTCTTCTTCTTCTCGTCTATGCCGAGGAACACGAGCTGCGGCTGGTATATCGACGAGTTGTACTGCTTCACCAGCTCGTCCTCGGACCGCGTGTACGGGTCGCCGAGGACCGACTTTATCTCGTTGTACCCCACATAGTGCAGCCGCTCCGAGCTCTTGACCAGCGGGTTCAAGTTGTTGTACAGGACAAACCGCGACGACTCGTGCTTCAGGGCCTGGGACAGAAACGCTGTGTCGGGGCGCAAGAACGAGACGCGGTTCAACGGAGATCCTGGCCGTGGAGTGACGTCAACGACCAAACTTTTGGGAGCGCGAGCATGGAAATCCGCCCGCGTCGCAGTCTCTACGCACCGGCAAAGTAGTTGGCGACCTCCTTGCCAAACTTGCGTGCGAGCATCGAGTCGAGCTGGGCGTGCGCGGGCTCGGGCAAGTCTGGGATGGGCACTTTGGCTTTGGTGGCGGCGGCGGCGTTGTTGGTGTTGGTGGACATGGCCGCGAGTTTATACTGCTCGAGATAGGAGGTCAATTGCATGCACGACCGAGTTTCGACCGGGAGACTGGCGCAAGATCAGGGGTCACCGCAACAAGAAGGGGTGGGTAGGGAAACGAGGAGGAGGAAAATGTTCAATCAGAAATGGGAGCGTAGTAGGACTGTGCCTCGGGTTTACAAATCAACGAGCGGAGCGACGTGCAGTGGACGCGGGGAGTTGCCGTCATCGGCTGCCGCTCCAGCTGTCCACGTCCTTATCGATAGCGGCGAGCTGCCTGAGGTGCCCTGCTGGCGGAAAATAGTTAGCTGGAGCTCTTGCGCAGAACACCAACATCCCGTCATCTTCCCATTGCAACGCATCCACCATGGCTATCCAGATTCTGAACCGCGCGCCCGACCTCGCCGACTTTACGCCTCTCCAGGAGCACCAGGAGTCGACGCCCGGCGTCTTCTTCGGCGGCAAGCCCGTCCTCCACCTGCGCGCGCCGCACGCGACGCTCGTCCAGCCAAAGCACATTGGCGCCGCCGCGACGTGGCCGGCCTTTCAAAGCAGCTCGGCGACCAATGGCCAAAGCACGACCAATGGCGACGCAGGCGAGAGCGACGAGACGGTCACGGTCGGCGGCGTCGACGTGTTTGTGACGTCCGAGTACGCCCTCCGCTGCCATGCTAGAATTGATGAGGGTAAAGTGCTGACGGGGCCATTGCAGACGCCTCATTCTTTTCTCATCCGCCTCGTCGACCGGCGCCTCGATACCCTACCCGACCATCAGCCTGCACGCCATCCAGCGCCTCGACACCGGCCTCGTCGCTCAAACGCAACACACGCACGGCATCTACATGCAACTGCTGCTGTCGGAGCCGCGCGGCGTCGACGACGAAGACGTCGAGACGCTCGAATTGACGCTCGTGCCTGGCGCCGACGTCGAGGTGCCCGGAGCTCCCCCGACGACGAGCGAGGCTCCGGCAAGCGCAGAAGGCGCCGCAGCCAGCGACACCGAGACCACAACGACGCCGACGCAGCGGCTCTTTGCTGCCCTGTCTACTTGCGCTGACCTTAACCCGGACCGCTCGGACGACGAGGGCGAAGGCGGTGCTGGCGACGACTATCCCGCGCCTGGCACGGGCGGCTGGATCACGGCGGACAACATGGACGAGTTTGCGGACGCAGAGGGCGAGTTCGCTGGGTTTGGCGGCATACCGGTGCTGGGCGACATGGCCGGAGCGAGCGGAGAGGTGCCGGTCGTCGCTGGGACGGTCAGGTCGAGGGAAGAGGAGGAGGACGGCGGTGAGGGCGACGGCGAGGAGGCGGGTGAGGGCGAGGAGACGAAGTGGAGACGGACGGGATAGAATTGGACGTTGATCATGGGGGAGAACACTGGAGAGAAAAAGAAGAAAAGGTCGCATAGGATGCGTTGGATGAAGCTTGATGTTCAAGCGGTGGTTGGATTTGCGCCGCCGCCCATCCATTATTTCCGCTCCATCCCATATTGCCTGCCGTACAGCACGCTCGCTGAACAGCTAAACAGCTGGGCAGACTGCATGGCAGACTCTATGGCATGGATAGCAGACCACGCGACCAAAATACAGACAGACAGGCAGGCAGGCAGGTAGGCAGGCAGACATACGCGAAGCGCATCAATACCCCTACAACTCAGACTCAGACTCAGACGACAGACGAAATAGAGATGTGGCATCAGCCCACCCACCGCCCCCACCGCGCAGCCCCTCCTCCACTTTCTCACCCCCTCATTCACAAGTCTCACCCCGGTCAAATCTTGTAACCATCACACCTTGATGGCCTGACCTGACCTATGTAACCTGCCTGACACCCCGCCAGGTTGTGGAGTCTCCACGGTCCACAGTCCACAGTCCACAGTCCAGCCCACGCCGCGTTTGGCAGTGACCATGTGGGGCGCGCGCGCGCGGGCGCGGAGAGAGAGTCATGGAGCTAGCTATAAAGCTACCGCAATAATATGTAGGGTGGGGGTAACACCTCAGCCCCCTGCTTCCCTCATCCTCCCTCATCCCCGTCGTCCATCTCCTCCGCTTCGCCTCGCCTCCGTTGTCGGCGACATGTCTGGCTGGCGTGGGGGGAGGAAGCCGAGTCCAGGCACGAGCACGCAAACCTCCCCCCCAAATGTTGAGGCCCGCTAAATTGCTAGGCATGCGCCCACCCACCCACTCACCCACATCCCACGCGCGCGTGAAGAATCTCCAAAAGCAAGTTGACTGACGGCGGGAAAAAGTTCCGGTTGAGGTGCTACAGCAGGAACGGCAACGGCACGCTGGCCGGCCGGCCGGCCGCAAGGGAGACGACGATCGACCTATGTAGGTAAGGTAGGTACCTACCTTAGCTGCGCTGCGCTGCGAACCACTCGTGTCCGCAGGGCAGGCGGGCAGCTTGACAGGGCAGGGCAGGGCAGGGCGGGCGAGCGGAAGGAAGGAAGGAAGGAAGCTAATGCAGCGCCGGTCGTTGCACCGCGTCATGCAATGCACGCCAAGTAGACGACGACGACATCACTTCATAAGAAGAGGGAAAAGATAGGTAGTTTATTGGAGATAATTGATTTGATTCGTGTCGCGTATATACGTTTCTAGATCTCGTGGCCTCGCTCAAGACGAACAATCATGTCTATGTAGCCATCCAAGCACAAGCTTTTTTTGTAGAGAAACAAAAAACGTCCAGGCTTATTTTCCAAAGGGATATAATCTCAATGGTAGTGGTAAGAAACAACAAGAGGAAAGGGGTATTAATAGACGACGAGGAGCTTAAGGGAGGGCGTAGCCACCGTCGACGAGAATGTCGGCGCCGGTGGTGTACGACGAGGCGTCCGAGGCAAGGTACAGGAAGGCGCCCTTGAGCTCCGAGGCCTCACCCTCGCGGCCCATGGGGATCTTGCTCTTCCAAATGTCCTTGGTCTCCTGGGGAATGAAGTCGGAGATTTCCGTGTTGATGTAGCCGGGCGAGATGGAGTTGGCGCGGGCGTACTTGACCCACTCGACGGCGAGGGAGCGGACGAGGTGGATGACACCAGCCTTGGCGGCGTTGTAGCTGGGAGTTGTTAGTGATGGAAGTGGATGATGTGGATAAGTAAAAACTTACGCAGCCTGGAGCTGGGGAATGTTGACAATGTGGCCCGACATGGAGGCGGTGGCGACGAAGCTACCACCAGTGTAGTTCTCGAGCTTGTTGCCGTTCAGGTCCTTGCCCTCGAGGTACTGCTTCCTCCAGATCTCGCCGGCGGCGCGGGCGCAGAAGAAGGTGCCGTCGAGGTCGGTGGAGACGACCTTGTGGTAGTGCGAGACCTCGCCATCGGTGGCGGCACCCTGGGTCCACGGGACACCAGAGTTGGCGACGAAGATGTCGAGGCGGCCGTTGAACTCCTTGACAATGTCGTAGACGGCCTTCTTGACGTTGGCCTCGTCGGTCACGTTGACCTGGTAGGCACGGGCTGGGGAGACCTAGTCAGCAACGGCAGGCATGTGAAGTGAGGGGCATGTAAGCTTACCCTTGACGCCATAGGTCTTTTCGATTTCGGCGGCACGCTCAACGGCCTTCTTGTTGCTGTTGTACCAGATGGCAACGTTGGCGCCAGCCTCGGCGTAGCCTTGGGCAACGGCAAGACCAATGCCGGCGCCAGCACCGGAGACAATGGCAGTCTTGCCCTTGAGGGAGAAGAGGGGAAGGACGCGGTCGTTCTTGGGGGCAATGGTGTTGTTCTGAGGGGAAAGTCAGCGGGGGATGATTCCGGGAGAATCCGGAGTGGTGCGAGACGTACAATGGCGAAGACGCCGGTCTTGGTGATGGCTCCGTCAGACATGATGATGGATGGGATTGGAGGTGAGGATGGAGGTGTGTTTGGAAAGTTGAAGTGAGGAGATGGGGATTGTTGGATTGAGGGTGGTGAAGATGATGAGAAGGAAGATGAATTGTCGGGGAGAGGCTGGCTCTTTAAGAAGGGCACCGCAGGCTTCGGAGGTCGTCTGGTGAGGTCCATGCAGTGTCCTGGTCGCGGGGCGGGAGCTATGTCATGGCGGTGGGGACCGTTGAACGGAGCAAACGGCCAATGGCGTCGCGAGGTGCGAGAGCCGATGACGTGTGACAGGCGGCAGGAGCCCCGCGGCCCAGACCACTGCCGGTGCTCCCCTCGAGCTGCTCCCCCTCATCCATCACCACCACGACAACCTCTGCCTCGCTGGCCCAGCACTGCATCTCGAGCGACGAGAGTAAGCTGCATCGAACGCGCCGTCTTCCTTTCATCCCATTGTCACGTTTTGGCCACCTCACAACCTCTGGCGGGCGCAACAAGCCCTCTCGACCGTCATCACATCGCGATCTCAAGCGTCCCAATGACACAAGCCGCCCCGCCCGCCCTCATCCCGTACCGTACCAGACCCGACCAGTCCTCCGCGCTCCGGCCCAGCTTCGGCCCACCAACTTCCAAACCGGGAATTGTGGGCCCAAATGTCACTGTCGCGTCGCTACTCACGGCCTCCATCATCACCAGCATCGTCATCTCATCGCCATGATCGTATTCCAGCGCCTCTCATCGAAATGATTGATCAGTGCATCCGTCCATTTCCATTGCATCACCACTTCTTCCTCATCTTCACCCTCAACCCGACACCTCCTCCACCCACACCATGCCTCGTCCCTGGCCCGCCCTGAGCCTATCCCGACTCTCGTGCCATTCGCTCCGACTCAACACCATCTGTTCCGCTTTGCAACCACGTCTTCTCAGGCATGCGTCGCCACGAGGCTGCCGGCTCTCAGCTCGTGTCTCACACTGCGACAACCACCCACGGAGACCCTTCAGCTAAACAATCCAGGTAGGCAATTCTCCTCCAAGCCTTGTCTTCTCTTCTCTCTCGAAAATGTCCATCCTCCATCCCTTGCTTTCTCGTCGTTGCTTGGGGTCATCTGATGGGCTTGCATTCCTCGCTCTGTTTGGACCGAGTACATGCCACAGTAGAACAAATTACAAGCCTCAATCTCGCTCGACTCTCCTCTCTTCTTTTCAACTCAACATGTCCTCCATTCTCTGTGCTATTGAATTGTTCCCTTCGTTTCCGCGGCCACCGTCGACTCTACAATACCCTGGAATCCGTCCCTCTCACTAATCCTGCCGGCCTGGCCATGGCTGCTCTCCTGCCACGCGACCCCGAGCCCGCCTCGAGCATCCCGCCCGGCGTGTGGGTCGCCATCGGCGTCTCCGTCTTCATCATCGTCGTCGCCTTTGTCTGCATGGTCCTGCTGCTTATGCGAGCAACCCAGTCCCATCGGAAACTTTTGGCAGATCTCGAGCAAAGGGGCATTCGTCTGGGTCAGCAGGTTGAGCACTTGGGAGGAGATGGCGTCTCGAGACCTCGAGCGGTTTTACGTCGAAATGTTCTTTTGCCCTACAACAACAATGCCGCTTGGGGAACTCTGCCATCCAGGGATTCGCTCGGCCGTTCTCAGTCGTCCATATCCAAGGCCCAGACGTCAAGCACGACAACCACGGCGCCGAGGACACAAGGCAAGAAAGGATGGTCCTTTACCAGACGATCCAAACGTCAACCCAAGCACATTGTACTCGAAAAGGTCCGGACTGGTCACCTATCCGCCATTATCGAAAGTCCTGTTCCTAGGCGCGACACTTCTGTCTCGAATCTCCACGACATTCAGGAAATCACAACTCCAGTAGACTCACTCCCGCCCAGGCTCCAACTCGGGTTCACTGAAGGATCTCCCATTTCGACCCTGTGTGCTCCCAGGATCAGCAGCGCGCCAAACTCGGCACCCGACTTGACACAGCTCAGATTACCCGCTACGTCCAACGTCGATCGCATCTCGTCTTCTGGAACCGTGGTGCGCTCCCCAAAGAGAATGATTCGATCCAATTCCGTTCCTTCCGTGGGATCCAGTCTGCACGATCTCCATGGCACCAGGGGTCTCCGCAATGGAAGCGTCACCAATCGCTACTCTGGAAGTGCACCAGGTGATCCTGTGCCTCCACTGCCGCTCAAGCTCCGTCGTGATCGATCAATGAGCAACATGGAATACAGCCCCTCGCGTCGTTCAGTGTCGAGCTACGAGTCTGCTACGAGCTCAATCCTCATCACTGGAAGCCCGTCTGCCCACCGCAGCCCCCACGCCAAGTTGAAGCAAAGCCCTGGACACGAACTGCACAAATCCCTTGTTCTCAAAGGCCCGCGTCCCCTGATACAGTCCCTTCACAAGAGCAGCCAATCTGTCCCCTGTCACTTTAGAGAAAATTCGATCAGAAGCAACGTTGCTCGTCTGAGCATGCAAGACATGACAACGCACTCGCGCCATGGCAGCGGAGACTCTGTCAAGAGCGATTCCCCCAAGACGGCTGATGCACAGCAACAATCGATTCATAATCGATCCGACAATAGTCTGACTGGAAATACGCCTCGCAGACAGTCCCGCTCCCAAGTTACTCTGGAGGGCTCTCCAACCGAACGCGTTCGATCAAGCGCTCCTGCCGATGGCTTCGAGGGCGCTCCGACCCACCAGCTCTCACGCGCCTCGACAAATGCATCTTCCAGTAGTAGCAATGGCAATCCGTTTCAATGGGATCCCACCCCTATGCAGTCTGGCAAGCCAGCTCTCCCAAGAAAAAGCCCGGACAGGAAAAAGGCACACCGTCGTCAAAACTGCATTCGTGTTTCCATCGGTCCCAACAACGCTGCCGGAGGTCACAGCTCCACGATGAGTGGCATTGAAGAAGAGCCATCTAACAGCTCACATCGCAAGCAACCTTCAAATGAGCCAGAAATGATCTATCTGGACACGCGTCCGCTGCCACGCCCACCAAGTGCCGGAGTCTTTGAGCCAGAGTTACGTTTTGATCCCACCAAAATCAGAGCCGCGCTCTCCACGGGATCTCCCACGTTGTCAATGACCAACTACCGCAGAGACTCTGCAGAGACATCTCCTCGCCGACACTCTGAGATGAGCACTGGCTCAGGCTTCAGCATCCCGACCTTTCCCAGTCCTGGTAGCAGTCAGCCGGCCACGTCCCAATCAACATATGCCCTGCCAGCAGCCAGCGAGACGAGTGAACTACCAGACGCCGGCTTCTTCAAGATGTCGGCAGATGAGATGATTGGCCAAGCCCGAGACAATCAAACCAGGAAGGATTCCTCTTATCAAGGAGTTTTCGATGTCTCGCCGCCCAATGCTTCTCCTGTTGAAGCTTCCTCCAACCCCATGACACCGCTTGAGACGGTTCGGCCAAAGTCGTCCATGCCGAGACTGGTGCAGACACCTCCCGCTATTGCAGACCCGACAACGGCTGGAGCTCAAGCCGATAGTGAGCCCAACTCGTCTCCCCCGATCCTGCCACAGAAGAGCCCCTTTAGATCCAGCGTTCCTTCACCAGAACGCGCAAATGGCCGTCGGTCTGGCGGTTTGATGGGCCCGCGCACCGAGCCAGCCAAGGACCTCCGCAAGACGGTGGCCGAGTTGCGTCGGATGAACAGCGACGCTGATGACGAGCACCGCACGAGCCGTCGATACCGGCAACTGGGTCGTGAATCCACCATGATCGCGCTGGACGCGGATGAGGAGCTCCCAGCAGACAACGAAGCAAGGCGAAAGCGGCACAAGAATGGCAAGATTGGAGGCAGCATCAGAGCTAGCCAGTCACTCGTCATTCCAACATCTGCCTTTCGAATGGTGACCGATTTGGAAGATGTCGACATTGTCGATGCGCCTCGCCATAGCACGAGAGATTTTAGTCGCTCGTCTGCGTCGCTCCCTGCTCTCTCTACCGACACCAGTCCCACTTCTTCTCCTTTGGGCCTTGGAATAGCTTTTGAGAGACCAGATGCTGCTCAGGGGACTTCTACCCCAGGGAAAAGGACGCCTAACCGCACGTCGAAGACGAAGAGCAGGACCAAAAGTCAAATGACAAGCAACAGCTATACTTCGCTCACAGACCTGATGCGCGCCTCGTCCTCGGACATTTTCGACAGACGCGAACCCCGTCCCACAAGTACCAATACGCGAGCCCAAGCAGAATGGGGAGTCGTGCTTGGAGGGGCCTCGTCTGCCGCAGCCCCTAGATCCATTGCCGAAATCACCTCCACGCCCACCGTCAAGATGGTCAACCCGACTACTCCGCATACAGGAGGAAGCAGTCGGTACAGCGGCAGCGTGTGGGAAGACGGCGAGAGTTTCTGGGAGACGCCGTCTGTGCAGGAACAGCGGGAGAGCGACAAGCAGCGGGAGGGGAGCTCGCCAGGCTCACGCGTGCTGAGCGAACTCCTCCCTGAGACGCCCGTTAACCGCAGCGAGAAGAGGGCGAGAAAATCGCGCTCGACAATGGCGGCCGATGACAGCGACGTCGAAAACCGCACGCCCCCCGGCGCCACTTCCACCACACAGTCCGGATCCGCTCGTTCAACAATAGAACACCCCCCCAAACACGCGCGCAGCAAACCCAAACCCAAACCCACCATCTCCATCTCCATCCCCTCCCTCCCCTCCACCGCGTCCCTCCCCGCCTCGCCCCTAACCACCACCCCCATCCGCCCCCCGACGCCGCCCCGCTCGCAGTCGCAATCCCGATCGCGCTCGCAGTCGCGCTCGTCCCGCCGCGCCTCGTTCCACTCGACCCGCTCGCACCGCTCACAGAGCCAGCCTTCCGTGTCGCGCTACGACAAGAGCTCGCCCGTCCCGTCGCCCGCGCCCTCGCTGCACGGGCGAAGCGCCGCCAACGGCTCGCCGCACACGCCGCGCGGCCGCTTTGGCCGCTGGATTGCCGCGGGCTTGGGCAGCGCCGGTGCTGAGGCGAATAGCGGTCCCAGTACGGCGGTGGCAGGGAAGTCAACGAAGGAGAAGGAGAAGCAGAAGGAGAAGGAGAGCAGCAGAGGCAAGCGCGGCGGCCGCAAGTGGCGCGGCTCGAGCAAACGCTCCGACAACGACAACGACAACGACACGGACGCCAACGTCGGCGCCGTCAACTCGCAAACGCAGAAGCCCAAGCCCGCCAAAGAGCGCACCAGCCTGCGCGTGCTCCGCGGCCGGCGCTCCGTCGTCTCGCAGCAGCAGAAGCACGCCGGCGTCAGCATCAGCACGCCCATCACCAAGCAGCAGCAGCAGCGCGGCGTGCTGCCCCTGCTGCCGCGCGTCGTGGTCGAGACGCCGAGTCCGCGCGCGTCGACGCAGTCTGTTGAGTACGGTGATGGGTTGGATGGGAGGGAGAGGGGGGAGAGGCCCAGGGGCAGTCGCGTTACGGTTGTTGGGGATGAGAGTGAGGCGGAGGGCGCGCTGTTTTGAGAGAAGAGGAGAGAGAAGGGGAGGGGAGTGATGCTGGTCAGAGCCAGTGACCGCACGGCACTTACTCACTGAAAGCCGTCGCCTCGTTTCTACAATCTTTTTCGTTTGTTGGTTTGTTTTTCGTTTTACTCACCTCCTTCCTTTCTTTCTTTCTTTCTTTCATCCATCCATCAATTCATCCACTCATCCTTCTATTTATCTATCGACTCATACCCCTTCCGTTCAGTCCAGTCTTTCCGGTATCCCCCCTTTTGTCGACTTGTCTATCTGCCATCTAATAGGTAGCTACATAGCTATCAATTATAATCATAATCCTAATCAGTAGTCCACCGCCATGCTCTCCCCCTCCCCTTCCATCTCCCCCTTCCATCAGTGATTGAATTGATGCGCAGTTCTCACAATATGGATAGTTGGTCAGGGTGTTGTGTTAAAATGTTGTGTCACAGGACTATGTATACTTTTATAATTCTAACAATTGTAGTGGTAGTGTGTGCCTATGGTGGGAGTAATATGCTAGTGGCATCTCTAGACTTTCCATCTTTAACGCCTGCCTGCCTGCCACAGAAGAACAATAGTACGATTGAAAGACATGGAAAGGCGCGGTGTGGCATGGTATGGTATGGTATAGTATACCACAACACAGCACAACACAGCACCTTACTCTCCCTCCCTCCCTCCCTCCTCTCTCCCCCTCACACTTCCCTTCCTCCTTCCCCTCCCTCACACACACTTCCCTTCCCCATGCCCCCCTTTTCTTTCTTCAACTTACTATATAACCCACGCCCACCGCCTCTATCCTCGGTGGTGTTGTAGGAGCCGTACTCTTGTGCCCGTGTTGGTGTATCGGTATGTTCCTGCAGCATCATCACCACTTCTCTTTTAACTTTTTGACATGCACGCACACGCACGTGCGCAAGCGAGGGGCGTGCGTTCGAGTCGGGCTCCTGGCGCCGAGAGAAATGCTTTTTGGAGTTTGGCTTTGGGGTTTTGGTTTGGGGGCTTGGTTTGGTTTGGCATTCTACGATACTGGACTGCTTGCTTGCTTGCACGACGACGCTGATGCTGATGCTGATGCCTAGATTGGTTGAAGTAGACCCTAAACGCCGCGTCTCCTTCGTCATGGTGGTGGTAGAGGCGGTGGTGGTAGTGGTGGTTCAATCGAGGCACGCACGCACGCACGCAGCCGCGGGCAGATGACGGGAGTCTATGGCGTAGGTATACCTGCCCACCCACCCACCCACCCGCCCCAGCCATTCATATGTACAATACAAGTGCCGTCCCATCCCGTCCAGCCCGGCCGCCTTCTCTCTCTCTCTTTCTTTGGTGGTAGAGCCGCCCGTCCGCCCACCCTGTGATGACAATGCAAGTCTTGATGAGCCGGCTCTCTCTCGAGCCATTGGAGGATCCACCCCTTCGTGTATACCTGATTGCTTGCCGGTATAGCTTACTCTAGCGCCGTGTACATGTCCAGCTCCTCGCCGGTCCGTCGCCGCCTGCGGACGGGGTCGCTGTGAGCTTCGACGCCAGGGCCAACGCGGCGGGCTGTTCCTCGCCTTGCGGGGAAAATCTGCAGAGGCAGCAACGTCAGCAAAGCACAGAAACTAGGTAGCAAAGCGCGGTCGTAGCAGCAGCAGCAGCGGCATCACCCACCTTTGTCCCAGACCACCCCAGGCGGAACGCGATTTCGTGGGCAAACAGCTCGCCAAAGCCGAGCATCAGGCCATTGATGAAGGGGAGCACCAGGTTTATGGCGGCGCCGCGCACCAGGCCCCACAGCGTGGGCGGCGAGTAGAGGATGACGGGCGAGTTGCTGCTCGACGAGGGCGGCGATCCCGCCGACGACGACAGCTCGTTGTTGCCGTCGTAGTTTTCGCTGTCGGACGGGATCGTGACCGATTCGGTCATGGCGTTTCGTGCGGGCTCAGGTCCTGGAGAGGCCATGGTGGAGAAGACTGAGGCTGCCGGGGGTGCGTACGCAGTGAGGTCGAGGTCGGGATGATGTTGTCGACGGGGCCCTGGCGGGTGTAGAGCGGAGGGCGGAGGGCGGAGGCGGTGAGCGTATCTTGGCAGGTGGAGCTCGGGCCAAGGAAGCCCTCGCCCGCGGTGACGTTGCGCCTGCGAGTCAGCAAGCTCAACTTCCTTCGTTAGCACCTTCCACCAATCCGCAACTCAACCACTTCCTCTCGCCATCACACATTGGACCTCAAAGCTCCACCTCTTGACAGTCACTCACACCCATCAACAATCCATCATCAACTTTGCGACTACCCACATCTACATTGTCAAACATGGCTGAGCCATCTGGTGCAGAGCGCGATGCTCTCATTTCGGAGTTTTGCTCCGTCACTGGCGTTGGCCCGCAGCAGGTAGTTTCACCCATCTCGACTCTTTCACTCTGTTGACACGCCGTTGCAGGCTGAGAATGCGCTGAAAATGGCCGAGTGGGACGTTCCGAACGCCGTCCAACTTCACTACACCGCGCAAGACGACGCTCCAGAAGCTTCCGCCGAAGACGCCGCCGCCGCCGAGGCCCCATCCGACTACACCGGCCCTCGCACGCTGGGCGGAGCTCCTGCACCTGCTCCCGCACAGGCAGGCTCGTCCAGCTCATCCTCTGCACAACAGTCGCGCTCGCGCGGAGGCCTCAGGACGATTCGCGATCTCCAGGGTGAGGGCGGCGCCGCCCAGGGCCATGGCCACGCTCACGATGACGATGACGACGACGAGGATCAGGACTTTTTCGCTGGTGGCGAAAAGTCGGGTTTGGCTGTGCAGAACCCCAACAGGGACCAGCCCAGCGCGCGCGACCACATCAACAACATCATTGACCGCGCGAGGAGGTAAGCGAGACCGCATCCGACGTTCGAATCTTGTACTGACTTTTTAGAAACGTTCCCCGTCCCGGTGGAGATGATGAGGAGGCTTCTTCCCGCCCTACCGTGTTCCGCGGCGAGGGCCGCACCCTTGGCGGCGACGACGCGCCCTCCGTCACCATTCCTGACCCCACTTCCAGCGCTCCCCGCCGTCCTGAGCGGGTCCGCCGCGTCATGCACCTCTGGCGTGACGGCTTCTCCATCGACGACGGCCGCCTGTACCGCTACGACGACCCCGCAAACAGGGGCCTGCTGGAGATGATCAACAGCGGACGCGCGCCGCTTGACATTCTCGAGGTGGAGCACAACCAAGAGGTCGACCTGGAGGTATACCCCCACAAGGACGAGGACTACGTCGCGCCCAAGCCCAAGTACAAGCCCTTTTCCGGTCAGGGTCAGAGACTCGGCAGCCCCACGCCGGCGGCCGCGAGTGGCAGTTCCACTCCGACTGGTGCCGCAGCTTCGTCTAGCGCCGCAGCGGCCCCGAGCTCGTCTGCTGCTCCTGCTTCTGCGCCCACGCCCAGCGTCAATGTCGACGACGCTGCTCCCACTCTGACCATGCAGATCCGCCTTGGTGACGGCACGCGTCTGCAATCCCGCTTCAACACTACCCACACCATCGGAGACCTCTACGGCTTTGTCAATGCGGCGAGCCCGGCAAGCCTCCAGCGCGAATACGTTTTGATGACGACTTTCCCGAACAAGGATCTTGAGGACAAGAGCCTGGTCCTGGGCGACATGGCGGAATTCAAGCGGGGCGGTGTTGTGGTTCAAAAGTGGAAATAGATGCTGGGAGATAGTTCAAGATTCAAGTCTTGAGTCGGAGGGAAAAGAATAGAGATAATTGAAGGGGGATGGTGGTGGCTTTTGCCCACGGCGGCTAGAAAATCGGGCCAGAGTGCCACGAATCAAGTGCTTGCTCTACTCGAAGATGGAAGTTCTGTGGATAGCTTCAAATCTTCAAAAGACACTCTCCTCTTCCATACCCATATCCGAATTGATTTCTTGTTGCAATGCATGCATGGACTGAGCTCGATTTAAAGTTTGAAGCGCCTAGCCCTGATTGGCCAGCGCCTGCATCTAAAGTCCGCCATGACCGACATGGGCCAGGAAATTCTGCCCCTCCTCCACAAACTCCCCCACACCTTTCTCCTCTACCTTGCAGCTCCAATTGCACCCGCGCTGGGCAAAACGTTGTCGTCGACATGCCTCTGGATAAGCTGGACGGTCTTGAGCTGCCCGCTGCGGCGGACATGCACGTACACCTGCGCGACGGCGCGATGATGGAGACGGTCGTGCCTACGATCCGGCAGGGCGGCGTGAATACGGTCTACGTGATGGTACATTTCTCTCTCCAGCACCAGAATCCAGAGCACGCAGCCGCCACGGCGGCGTGACAGAGTGAGCGACTACGCTAACACCTCATCCCATCCATCCAGCCCAACCTCGTCCCGCCCCTCACAACCGTCGACGCGGCGCTGGCCTACCGCGCGCGCCTGCAGGCCCTCGAGCCCAACGTCACATTCCTGATGTCGCTGTACCTGCACCCGGACATCACGCCGGCCACGATCAAGCAGGCCAAAGCCGCCGGCATCGCGGGCGTCAAGTCGTACCCGGCGGGCGTGACGACCAACAGCGCGGCCGGCGTGCTCGACTACGAGGCGTTCTACCCCGTCTTCGCCGAGATGGAGCGGCAGGACTTGGTGTTGAATCTGCACGGCGAGCTGCCGCCGTCGGCTGCTGCGGGCAAGAAAGACGACAAGGAGGACGACGATATCACCGTGCTGAATGCTGAGGCCCGCTTCCTGCCTACGCTGCGCACCCTGCACGCCCGCTTCCCCAGCCTGCGCATCATCCTCGAACACTGCACCACGGCCGCCGCCGTCGCCGCCGTCCGCCAGTGCGGCCCCGCCGTCGCCGCCACCATCACCGCGCACCACCTGTACCTCACCGTCGACGACGTGGTGGGCAACGGGCTGCACTTCTGCAAGCCCGTCGCCAAGCTGCCGGCAGACCGACTCGCGCTGCTGCGCGCGGCGGCGAGCGGCGAGCCCAAGTTCTTTTTCGGCTCCGACAGCGCGCCGCACCCGGCGGCGAAGAAGATGGGCGGAGAGGGCGCGCCGGCCGCGGGCGTGTTTACGCAGATGAGTGCTGTGCAGCTCGTCGTTGAGGCGTTGGAGAAGGCGGTGGAGAAGGGGTGGTTGGGGGAGGGCGATGTGACGACGGAGAAGTTGGAGGGCTTCTTGAGCAGCTACGGGAGGGCGTTCTATGGGGGCCAGGCGAGGGAGAGGGAGGGGAAGGAGAGGATTGTGCTGAGGAGGGGCGAGGAGAGGGTGCCGGAGCGCTTGAGGCATGAGAGGGGCGAGGTGGAGGTCGTGCCGTTTAGGCGCGGCGAGAGGACGTGGAGTCTGGAGTGGAAGAAGGCGTGAGAGGAGCGAGAGCGATGACCTTGTGCTGAGGATGGGGCGGGCGTTGGGCGTAGACTTCAGACAGGAGTGCAAGATATCCATATGCAGCCGGGGAGTCGGTCAGTCATGAGGGCAGTAGGTAGACAGGAGACCATCCATCCATCCATCCAAGAAAATGCCCTTGCTTGTTTGAAAGTTCGATTTGAGATGATAGGTATCCAGAGACCCTCCCGACCCAGAGCTATTTTCGACACGGGTATGTCCAGTCGCGAACATGAACCAGAAGGCAAAGAGGATCCCACCTGACGCAGCACGTCCACGCAGCCACACAACCAACGCCACTCACTCACTCCGCGCGTGACGTCGCAGCTCAATGCTTCCCGCTCAACTTGCGCTCCCTCTTGAGCTCCTCCTGCCGCATCTCTTCGTACCGCTCGGCCTGCTGCTTGAACTTGGACGTCATACGGCGCGGCACGCCCGTCTCGTCCTTGCGCAGCAGCCCGGTGCTCTGCATGCTCTTCTTGCCCGACTCCTGCACGCTCTTGATGCCCTTCTTCATGCGCCAGTACATGTCCTTGTGCTCGGGCTCGTACGCCGCGCTGCCCGGCGCCGGCTTGGGCGCCTCGTACTTGAACGTCTGCACCTTGGATGACCGCGCCTTAACGTCGATGGTGCCGTCGTCCTTTTTCTTGTACAGCGGCGTGATGCCGAGCAGCTCGCGGAAGCGCGGCGAGCGCAGTAGGAAGGATTGCGACGCGCCCCACACGGTCGTCACGACGAAGGCGAGCTGGATGGCGGCAGGCTGCGACGCTGTGACGGCGACGGAGATGAACGGCATGATCCAGATCATGACAAACTTCATTGTCGGGTTCATCTGGTTGGCCTGTGCCATTTCACCGCCGAGCTGGATGCAAGCTTAGAGTCAGCCGTGTGTAGATTTTAAAAAGTGAAAGGGATTCAACATACCCTTCCAATGACGTGCAGGAAGCCGCCCATGGCCAGCGGCAGGATGAAGTACGGGTCTCCGGTCGTCAAGTCGTTCAGCCACAGGAAAGTGGAGTGCTCCAAGCCGGGCACGGGCAAGCTCGCCATGGCGCGCAGCAGCTTCCAGGTGCAGAAGCCCAGCACGACCTGCGCACCCACGGGCAGAAACTGGCTCAGCGGGTTGACGCCGACCGTCTTGTAAATCTGGCTGATGCGCTGGCGCTCGGCCATCATGGTCGTCAGGTCCTGGCTCATCTGGGCCTTCTTGAGGCGCTCGTTGGCTGGCCCGATGACGTCCACGACCGCCGACATCTTGCCCGTGCTGTCCGACGCGTTGACGGCCAGCTTGAATATGGCCAGCCGCAGCAGCAGGCCCGTTATGATGATCGATGCGCCCCACCCCGTCCCGCTGTAGATGTGTACGTGCTCCAGCACCCACTCGATGCATGCTGTCGGTCCCCAGCCGTAGTCGAGACCTATCTCCTTCAGGTAGCCAATGTGCTCCGGCATGGACGCCAGCCGTGCGGCCTCTTCGCTCGCGCCGGCGGAGCTTGCGGCATTTGCGGCGCTGGCAGCGGCTTCCGCCGACGCCTTGACCGACTCGTCGAGCGCGGCATCGAGTTGAGATTGTGTTGCAGAGGACGTGGAGGAGGCGAAGCGCACGGCGGAGACGGCCGAGCCAAGGGCAAAGGGAGTGCGTAGCGAAGACACAGTGGGAGAGCTGCGGAGGGCCGATTTTCTCGAGGCATTGAGGAGCGCGCTGCTCAGGCGCGGCGGATTGGTGGAGAACTGGAAACTTGTCAATCACCCGAGATGCGCTTGCGGTGAAAGTCGAAGACGGACGGATCTGGGTGAGGAGGAGGCAATTGTGCGAGGCAGGCGAGCGGCATTGGCGGGCCGCAGCCCCCTACTTATCATCATGTTGAGGCTTTGGGCGGTGTTGTCGGACGACCTGAGTGCACGGGGACGGATGCTCTGAAGTCCAAGTCGGCCTGCCCTGCCCTGGTGGAGAAAAAAGTTGGTCGCTGTCGTCCGCCGTACACTGCGCCGTGATCCGTGCGCTCCGCCGGCACTCATCTCATGCGGGCACGACCGGGGAACTTCGAGGGATGGACTGGGATGAATTAAGTGATGACCTGCAGATTGATTTTCCTGAATCATACAATCCGGCTATACTATCCACCGTTTACCTCGACTCTCAAAGACTAAAAAATGTAGAAGAAGAAGACGGCGCGGTTTCTTCCCCATCAATCCTGTATAACCATGTTCATCCTCTCTTTGCAAATACCCCGTCAAGCCGGCCGAGTCGAGCAACGGGTAAATAAAAGACTGATAAAAGCCAGGACGCAGCTGGCGATGCCAAACGAAAATTTTCAAAAAGAGACAGCCGCCAGTACTCCCGTAACCGATGCCCATTGCCCTGCCCGGTATGCACCGTTGGATGCCAGTGCTTTGATATACCCACTTCCGTGTAACCCCTTAGTTTGTGCGCCGCGAATAAGTAGATGGAGAAATGATTGCTGAATAGTGGCCGTTGTTGAGGATTAGTCGTGGGTGAAATCCATCTTGTCCTTGTTGTCTTCATCTTCATCCTCGACCGTCAGGTTCAACGCGTCCTCGGCGTGGCTCGTGGGAGGCGGACCCATGCCTTCACCGTCAGCATCATTGGTGGTGAAGTCGGCAAAAAGGTCTCTGTCACCTTCTGCGCCGCCTTGGCTGCTTCCCATGCTGTTGTTAAACATGTTTCGCACTGGCGACGGCGCCGCCGGATCAGACGTGCCAAACGGAGCATTGCTGCCAAATATCGCCGGATCCATGTTGGCCGGTGTTGCCGATGGAGACCGAGGATGAAAAGGAGGTGAGCCAGCCCCACGGTGATGGGCAAAAGATGACATGCCAGGTTCATAGGCGCTCGTAGTGCTCGCACCAAAGCCGCCGCCGCCAGAGTGAGACACGCCGGAAGGATAAGAAAACGAGGGACGATGCCGCGACGAGTGGTCCGCTGGAGTTGTCCCAACGACGCCAACACCCGGAAGTTCCGTGTAGCCATGAGGGAGTCCAGGCGGTGTGTGAGACTCATGAGAGCCTGAGATTCTACCAAGGCTGCTGCGCTTTCCCCTCTTTAGCTTCGCGCGCTTCTCAGGAGGAATGTCTTCTGGATTGTCAACGCCACACTCCGCCATCAACTTTTGTTGTTTGGTTGGACGGGGCTTGCGGGTCGACAAGGATACCTCGACCATGGGTGGAGGGTCTGCGGTCACGGGGGCCCATCTGTGTAGCTCCTGGCGGAAGAAGTTTGTCTCTTGAGCCAGGAGAATGTCAGCTCCTTCGAGCTTGCGCAGGTAGAAGCGCTGAGTCGTCAGTTCTTCAGGGGTTGAAAGCAAGGGGTTTGCATAGCTTGCGATGAATTGTCGAAAGTCTCTCGCCGAGCGAATGATGTTTGCCAGGCACTCTTCTTCCTCGGGCTGGAATGGGAGACCTGGTATTTGGTCCTGCCAGGCCTCGAGGTCTTCGAGCTTTGGTCGGGTAGCGTCGCGAGGAATCTTGACGCGCCAGTCGCAAATGGGACAAGTGTACTTGTCATCCTCCTTGACTTTACCACGTGCAATCTTCAAACACT
The DNA here is from genome assembly GCF_038025025.1 of Phyllosticta citribraziliensis. Classification (NCBI taxonomy): domain Eukaryota; kingdom Fungi; phylum Ascomycota; class Dothideomycetes; order Botryosphaeriales; family Phyllostictaceae; genus Phyllosticta; species Phyllosticta citribraziliensis. The sequence goes on from NW_027117338.1 coordinate 3,183,944, forward strand.
TTCCGTGATACCTACAATGGTTAGTTTTGGAGATTCCACAGGAGAGAGGTTGCTCACCATTCATGACAAACCTCGCACTCAATCATCATTCCGGACTCGGGTTTGCGGCAGATGCAAAATACGTCTCTTGTCGAGCCGGCACCATTATCGCCGCCGTCCGATGCAGGCGATACATGTCTCGATGCGGGCTCTACTGGCATGCGAGGCTGGTCGTTGAGGTCGAAGCAAGCCTCATTTTTGATACGAACAAGGTCCATGTGCTGTTGTAGAATGTGCAAAGGCGCATTGGCTTTGCCAAAGAGCTTCTTGCCACTACGCATCCAGTCTTCGTGTTTCTTCTGTTCTCTCTCGAGATCGATGGTTCCCATGGGCTTGCTGTTGAGTTCGTTCAAGGCCTCCATGGCATCGCGCACCTCCTTGAACATTGGTCGCTTCCTAAAGTCGGAGTCTTTGCTTCGCTGATACAAGGCCTTGATTTGCTCCTGTGCGTCGCGCTGCTTTTTGAGAATTGCTTCGACCCTTGCAAGCGTGTCTGGCGAAACGGGGAGGTGTCTGGCTTGGGACGATAGGGCGTCAAGCTGCTGGTAGTTTACCATTTCCTGTGCCATGACTTCTCGAGCCGTCTTCTCCCAGACCTCGCCCTTGGACTTCTCTTCCTTGAGCCACATCATGTTGGGTTCTCCATCGGGTATGTTTATCTCGCCGCCGCGTCTAATAGACTCGGCCACGTCTTGGAGAGAATGGGAGCACTCCCGGTAGTTGTGCACTTCCTTAAACCACCTGAGCTGCTGTACCAGCTTGTCAAGTTGGTCCACTTCGGGAATATCGAGATCCATTCGGCGACCCTCATCGATCAGCTTTTCGAATCCTTCGGGACTGGACGTCGGGTAGCGAGCATTTCGTAGAGCTTGCCTAGCCTCATTTTGAAACTCGTTGACCTTACTTTCGAGGTTTATCAGCATTTCGAGTTCCGGGCAAGTGAACGCAATTTCCTCCGCCTCGCGATTCAGCCGTTTCAATTCTTCTACCGTCCGGGTGTCGCGTTCCTTTCCATCTTGCTCGGCCTGATGCTTGCTGGTCGATTTGCGCGACGGCCGGTCCGTTTTTCGCCGATTCTGCTGCTTCCGCGTCGTGAAGGCGGTGGCTTTTTCGACCCATTCATTGCATCGATGGACGTATCGCTTCAACTCGGGAAGCGCGGGCAACGGCCAAGGAATCTTTTCCCCTTCGGCGACAAACCTGCGGAGCTTCTTGAGACTAGGCCGTTGTTTTTCGGAGAGATAATCGTCGAGATCGATCTGCCATCTATCAGGAACTTCCGCCTTGTCTTCCACTCCTTCTGCTAGATCACGGATCGTCAAGGACTGGGAGCGCAGGACGAGAACGTGGGCCCCCTTGATGCTATCAGCCATGCGATCTTCTTTCCTGTCGCTACAACAGTCGTATTCCAAGGCATGCTTGATGCACATGACCTTGCCCGAGTTGTGGCAAATGAATTGTGACCAGTAGGCGAATGCTTTGCAGTAATGACAGATCATCTCTTCTTCAGGCGAATCCTTCGAGTCTCTGACCTGAATAGGCAGGCACTGGGTTTCTTTGTCTCTATCCGTGACCTCATTCCATAGGCAACAACGATTGGATAGAGGGCAAAAAGACAGGTGAACGTCCCTGAACTGCTGACGGGCCCGCCATTCTTTTTTATACATGCTGATGAGAGCAGGCGCAAGCCATTTGGCAACCTTGATGGGCATGTCTTTGCCGCTTGCGGCGGTTCGCAGGAGCTCGTCGTGTGAGAAGCAAGGTTGTCTGCGGAAATCTTGGAGACGCTCAACGCCAGCTTTGCCCCAAGGTTCCCAGTCAGGAGGCGCAAAGTTGACTGCTTCGTTAAAGTTGAATCCGTGGTTGAAGCCCGCGTGGTAAGCTTGTGGAAACGTGACCACGAATTGTCCGGCCCGCTGATCGAGAGCATACACTCTGACTCCTGCCTTTTTCAAGTGTTCTGGGGTAAGCAAAGTGACCAACTGGAAAAGCAGGTCGGGCTGAGTCTCGAAGAGTTCTGGAACTGCTTCGCGCATGGCGTTTTCAAACTTTTCCGCGTCCTCTCCGGGCACTCCGTACCAAGTCTTTGTTGCTCCGAAGTGCTGATAATTTGCCGAGTAGCTGTAGTGGTCCTCATTGTGCCAGCAAAATGTGGAGAAGCACATGCCCACGTAAAGCCATGGCACAGTCATTCCGGAAATGTCAGACCTAATGTGGCGAAAGAGGGACTCGGGATGTAGGGGCAGAATGTTCAAGTTCCAAGGATCGGTGGAATAAGGATTGCGCGGATTCTTTTCGAGCGTGGGAAACCCGCTTCCATGTGTCGTGACGTGGACATCGGCGCCGTATTCGACCTCTGGAACCTTGTCCGTGACATTTTCAACCAATTTCCAAAACTCGCGCTCCACGTCATCTTCGCTGGGCGGCCGCTTGGTGTTGAGGACTGGATCAAACTGCATCTTGTCTCGAAAGTGCTGTGCCCTGAATTCCTGGTCTTTTTGCTGAAACTGCTTAAGCGAGTACACTCCACCCTCGTCAAACCCAAACTCGCCATCGCCGACCAAGCATCTGGGGCAATGCCAGTCGTAGTCGGGCGTTGACTTGAGAGGAGGCTCCAAGCAGTAGCGGTGGTACCCCGCATCGCAGCTATCGCAGAGCAAGATGGATGTTGGATCGCTGGCTTTGCCGCAAGTCTCGCAGTAGTCTCCCGGCTTGTCGCTGGAGTGATCCTTGGGCATGCCTGTGCGCGGTGCGGATGCGCGCGGCTGAGTCATGTGCGAACCAGCCACAGTTGGGGCTGAGTCCTTTTTCAACCGCTTGCTTCGTCGACCAGAGTTGTCTGAGTCGCCGTTGGTTTGTGATGCGGCGTCCTCAGAGAGACCCCGTTTCAGCTGCTGGAGCTGGCCATTGGACAAGGGAGTAGAGAGACCGGGAGGCCGAAGATCAGGGGTATTGTTTGCAGACAACGTTGACGGACTGTCGACAGGATGACGCGGCGACGAGTTGGTCGACTGAGCGGGCTGAGTACCATTGGGGGTGTTGATTGCCGAAAATCCACTCGACTGAGGCACGGGAGTTCGTTGGGGGGCGTTCACAGCCGTAAAGCCGCCCGAGTTGACAGCAGTGAATCCAGAAGACACCTTGACCGGCTGAGGTAGCTCATGTTCCTGGGGCAGGGGCGGGACGTCATTGAGCGAAGCGTTGAGAGCGGCGGATGCGCGAGCAGTCGGCGAGTCCGGCCGGGCTGAACTAGCCTTTGCCGGCTGCTGCGATTTCTTCAAGGGCGATGGCGCCGGCGACGGCGTAAAGGGGCCGCCATTTTCGTACTCCAACATCTGATGGACGCCAGGCTTGGCTATGCTGAGGTACTCCTCGTAGGGGTGCAGCCATTTCTGGTACGAATTCTTGAGCGACGTTGACAAAGAGGACATTATCTTGCCGCTGTAGCCAAGATCGCGACCGATCTCCGCCCATTTCTTCCCTTTGCAAACCCGTTCGAATCCACCGCGGGTCTCGACGGCTTTTTTGAGTTTGAACAAATCCAGAGGCCGCTTGTCGACGCTGGGAAATCTGTTCAGATGGTTGCCCCGTGACCTGTGGAACTTTTGGAGCTGGTCAAGATAGTTGAGGTTGGCTCGCGTGCCTGTACTCGTTAGCCGCGAAAGCCGCTTTCAATGCAGGTGGGGTCGAGATTCACCTCCTTCGACCGAGTTGAGAGCCTGCTTGCGTGTGCGAAAGTGGAATCGCTGTGACAGCCGTTAGTTTTAGGACAACATGACATCAAGTCGTTTCTCGCAAGCCCAAAATCATTGTCGGTGCCAGTCAAGCCGTGAAGCGCTCACGCATCGCGCCACGTACCTCGGTGTCAATCGCAAAATCTGGATTCCAGCCCTCGGGTGGTATTATCTTGGCTATTCCGTACTTGCGCCCTTCCGGGGCAATCTTGCGCATATATTCCATGGGATCCTTAAACTCCTCCGCCGTTGGGGTAAACGTAGGCGCCTCCTCCAACCCGAACAATCGATTCGATCTCGAAACCTCGCGCGCCATTGTGGGGGTGCCACGTCGCTCCACCGTGTTCAAATCCAAGGGCTCTGCCTTGCGCGCGCTCAGTGGAAACGTGGACATGTTGCCGTTGGTGATGGTGGTGCTCTGCGTGCCATGGGACCCGGTGTTGGCGCTACTCGAGGCCGTCGCACCTCCCACCTTGCCACTGCGAGCTCCCGAGGGAGTGGAGGCAGGCTGGGCTGGACTTGCGCGAAAGGTTATCTGACCGGCGGCGGGCCCAGCGGCGACAGAAGAGACCGCCATGGTCGACAAGACCCGTCTCGTCGAGGGATTTCAGCGTCGGAGTCGAGTGGGAAAAGGCTAGCCACGGGCAGGTTGGTGGGACGAGCAGTTGGTCGGGTCCGAGACGAGTGCAAAAGCAGATATCGAGAGTATCGTGCAGCGGTGAAGGGTCGAGGCAGCGGGCCAAGGGCCGAGCATTCGGGCGACGGGCGAGATTGCAGGCGGGATACGGAGCGAGGACGGCGCGTGGACGAGGTGAGGCCGTGTCGAGAGTGAAGTGGAAGAGGATTGCAAAAAGTGCTGAGGGGGAGGCGTGGCAAGTGGGAAGAGAGCGGATATGGCGTCGAAGGTAGGTAAGGAATGTGAGCGGTTTGGGCTAGCCGCTTCAGGACATCACTCGATATTTGATACTCCGGCGCTGAAGCTGCCCGACCTTGCTTGGACTGCATGTCCTCAACACCAACTTCACCTCGACGGTTGTGTGCGCGCCTTCTCCGAACCACGCGCCGTCGTGGTGCTGCACAAGTCGTTTCATGCACTTGGCCCGTCGGTGCTGGTCTGCCTGATGCGCTTCCAGTCCTCTCCCGAGCCTCCGCGCCGTGTCCACCTCAGGTCCGACCTGACGTCCGTCTCACCCTCACCCTCACCCTCACCCTCGCCCTCGCCCCAACATCGTCGAAATGATGAAGCCCATTCCTGCCTTTTACTGCTGCTACCTCTTGCGGTCAACTGTCCGACACCAAGCGACCTACGTCGGCTCAACACCAAACCCTGTCCGCCGCCTGAAGCAGCACAATGGCGAGGCCCCGGGCGGCGCTGTCCGCACCTCCAGACTCAGCCTCCGCCCGTGGGAAATGACGTGCATCGTCTCGGGCTTCCCTTCAAAAGTCGCTGCTCTGCAGTTTGAGTAAGTCGTCACGTGAGGACTGGATTCACTTGCAACGGAATGTCTCCATCTTCAGACGAGTCTAACACCCTGGTCAAGACAATCTTGGCTCTGCTCTTTGACTTGCGCCATGATGCTACCCATCACGCCTCGTGGATTTTGCCTTTTATTTGCTTTTTTCCCTCCCCTGGCCCGTCATGACATGCTTGATCCAACCTAACCTCAGCAGATGGGCATGGCAGAACACCCACCTAACCCGGCACATCCCGACCGGCGACCGAATAACTGCCGCGCGCACAACAGTCCGAGTCTCTCCGCGCACCGGCAGGGTTCGCAAGCGACCAACTCGCCCCCGCATGTCTCTTACAGACAGGCTCTCAAATCTACATCTGTTGCTTAGAGTCAAGAGTTTTGATCGCTGGCCGCTTCGCCTGACTTTTTTCAACGAAGAAGTCCACCGGACATGGGAGAAATGGTTGACGCAGACGCCCTTTCGTTTGCGGGATGGCATCATTGTGCAGCTGGAGAAGCATGACACTCCCAAAGCCTTTCAACGTCCAGAGACAGAAAGCACGCTGGTTGACAAAAGTGACTGGATTGGAAAAGGTCAAGGCATTCATGGCATTGACATCGGATATGCGCCCATTAAAGCATACTTGGACAAGAGCATCAAAGCTTTGAAGAGACCCGAGCCAATGGATTGTACAGTGTGCAAAACTCGAGTGAGCTCCGCAAAGTCGCTGCTTCTTGTCTGTCCCACCCAAGGTTGCAAAATGGTCTCGCATATTACTTGTCTCTCCCGAAAGTTCCTCGAAGAAGAATGCAAGGCTGCAGCCATGGTGCCTCTGCAGGGAAAATGTCCCTCGTGTCAAGAGACTCTACAGTGGTCAACCCTTATGCTCGATCTCAGCCTCAGATCGAGGGGCGAAAAGGAAGTCGCAAAGCTGTTTCGAAAGGGCAAATCGAAGGAGGTCGAGGTAGCAGACGAGGACACTGAAGAAGACCTGAGCGACGGCTTTGCAGATGTGGACGACTGGTGTGATCCCGAGGAATCAGACCAAAGTGCGAGCAAGCAGCGCAAGTCCAAAAGCCCAATCAAGGCTCGAGTCGAAAAGAGCAAGGGCCGCCCGAAGACGAAAAAGGCAGCAAAATCCACCAGCCAAAAATATGGCACGTCTGATGACAGCTGGGCAGACGCTGAGGTCCTTGATTAGCTGTTGTGGGTTGCACCGGTTTGCAGCAGACGTACATAATAATACCCAACTCTTTTCTATTCAGACTAGCCATAGAAGACCCTACCAATGTCGCTGTTTTATTGCAAGGGCTTAACAGCCCGCAAAGGCAGATTTCCCTCATCAACCCTCTTGAACGCGTCCAGCACAGCAGCCTCTACCGCAGCGGCCACACTCTCCTGCTCGTCTCCCCCATCAATTCTCACAAAGTCTTCCTTTTCGTCCTCCAGCTCCTGCATACTCTTGAACAATTGGCGCACTCTCTCTTGCATCTTCGCATTCTCGTACTTTTCAGCGCCGTAGCCGCCGCGCTTGGCTGCGGCCTCGGGCGAGATGTCCAGAAAAACGACAACATCTGGCCGGGGGAGACCTTCCTCGGGCTGGCGCGCCCAAGTCAGAGACAGGGACGGGTTGTCTTTGGCGGCGGAGTAGACGCAGCCCGAGTAGTAGTAGCGATCTATCACAACCGTGACACCCGCCTCGACATCCTTTTTTATCGACGACCTGCCACACACGACATCAGCCCTCTCCCTCTCCCCCTCTCTACCTGTCCCAACCCTTACCCCAGCCTCGCGCCGTCACCCCCCATCATAAGCAAACAAAGCAAAGAGAAAGGAAACACTCACGCTACCTCCCACCGATTCGCCGAAAACAGCAAGTGAATGACGTGATCTTCCTGCTCGCTGGCGCCCGTCAGGTACGCGTTGATCATGTGGCCGATGGGCGTCGAGCGGTCCGGGAAGCGCTGGTGCCGCACGGCGTGGCCGCGCGCCTGCAGCGAAGAAATGAGATGCGCACATTGCGTCGATTTCCCCGCGCGGTCCAGGCCTTCGAAGACGATGAGTTTGCCGCGGGGCATGTTGGTCGTGATGAACTGCTGATGCTGTGCTGTGCTGATGCTGATGCTGGATGGAGATGCGGAAATTCGTTGGTGCTTTGGGAGGCGTGTCGCGTGTAAAGATGAAGGAGTGGAGGTGATGGACGGGTGTGCGGTCAATGAACGTCTTCAACAAATCCCAAACGCCATGAATTTCTCGCAGCCGTATGTCAGTCAGTCGCGCAGTCGTGAAGTCGTGGGCGCGCAGATCGCTTCCGGGATTGGCGCAGGGGACGGGGTGCCTGGATGGCCCCGGCCGCAGCGCCCGCACCCGACCGCCTGCAGGGGGTGGGTGCCTGGTGGGTCCCAGCTGCCGCCAACCAGGCACACTGGCGGTCGACAGACGACGTCTCCCCCCGCAACAACCTTTCTCCTTCGACACAACCTCAACACAATCCCAAGAGCGCCAATTCTGCTCAAACGACCCTGTGCTGTGGTGCTGTATTCTTTGTGTGAGATGAATAGCGGCCTGTGGTCTTGTTTGCGGCCGGCTTTGCTGCGCTGAGCGTGCGAGGGGATCGGGCTGTAGCTTTACCGCCTTGTTCTTCCTTTTTTTTTCTCTTCCCCCTCCATCAACTCGTTCTCTTTTTTTCCTTCTCGTTTCTCGTTTGGTCTTCCTGCTGTTCTAGCTCCCGTCGCTTACTTTCTTCTCCTCTCGTCTCCCGTTCCTTCTGTCAAGCTCTGCTCTCCACCCGTCTCCACTTTCCTCTCTTCCTGCTTTCTCGTTTGCTTCCTCTCTCAAGTCCTTCTCCATCTCTTCCCAACGCAAGAAAAGAAAAGAAAAGAAAAGAAAACAAGAAGTAAAAGAGGGGATGGGGAAAGAGAAAGAACACAAGTCAACTTCCCTGCCACGAACCATGTGCTTCCACAATGCGTGGAAACAATGTCAAACACGCCAACATACTAACATGCCAACAAACGTCTCCTCCTCCATCAAACCTCAGGAAACAGGTCCAATCGCTCCTGCTTCTACGTGCTTCCAAGACAATCATGGAGTTTGGCAAAGCGCACGGCGTCCTTGGATTCTCTCGGGCGACATATCAGCGATGGGGGGACTCTGAATCCTGCTCTTGGTTTCTTGCCTTCCTGCTTCCTGTCTTCTTTCTTCCTGTATACAAAGTTATCCTGTTTCTAAATACAATGTCCCCTCGACGAGCGAGGCTCCTCTGCGGCTCTGTCATCTTGTTACTCACTGCCTCATCGTTCTAGGGGCACTCTCCGCCACGCATGGCGCTGCTATACTTACTTTCCTCTTTACGCCTCTCTGGTCCGTCGCTGTTTAGCTGCTCTTTTTTCCTCCTCCATACTTCTCCTTATACGCCTCCTCCTCGGAGACTACCGCAGTATTCCTCGCTTTGCTGCCGCCGCTCTGCGCCGTCATCTGGATGAAGCAAAAGACCAGGGAGCTGAAGAACTTTGTCCGAGGCTGCTCGTCTTGCGCCTCGGGCTTGCAGCTGTGTCAGGCTGAACAACGAGCTCTGCCTAGGATCCAACCAAGGTCCACGGGTAGATCTGTATACCACGGCCCCCCTCTCTTCGATTTGGTCGGTATATTCCCTTGGGTCGTGGCCGCGGTCGCGGTCGCATTGTCTCCTGCGTCCGCGGTGGTCCCCCACAAGAGCACGACGTCTGCAACGACCATTCCGTTCAGCCGCCGCCTGCTCGTCTACAGCTCAGGCGTGACGCTGCATTCCAAGCAGACATCGAAGCTGCTCAGCAAGCCGATGGAGGTTGCCCAGATCCGGTCTCTTCTGCTTGCCTCAACACCGTCGATTCCGACGGGACGTCAATTGGCAACGCATTGATGACTTCCAAGCGCAAATGGAGTCTCTGGTCATGGAGGAGTGCATGCTCCCGGGGTCCGTTCTGCTGCCGCTGCACTGCCACGCCCCTGGAACGCCTCGCTCTTTGCACCGCATTGCTCTTGGAGTTGTACTCCTGTATGGAGACGTGGTAGACGACCCAAACTGTCCACGCGCTCTCCTTAGCCATCAGCCCCCGAGGCAAGCAAACCGCTGACAGAGAATTCGGAAGATGAGCACGCGCTCGTAACGGTCGTCGCGCGTTGGTCGAGACACCGAGGAGCTCAACTGGGATTCACAATGCTTTGCGGTGCTTCCCACAGCCAGGCGACTTGGCTCCGTCGGCCTCTTTGCCTGGTAACGCTGTTGGCGAGGATGCGCCGGGCCCTCTCCATTGCCTGGGAATACCCGCGGGTACCTGATTTTGTCGAGGTGGCGGCAAAGAGCCTGAATGGTCTCGCCGAAGACGTGCGCTGTATACGCTCATTCGAGTGCGGTGTCTCTCCTGGTTCATCGGACGCGTGCGGACGACTGAAAACTTCAGGTCTGCCACATGGGCCGCTCTTCCCTGGCGCTGGAACTCTTGATCTGCGAGGAGCTTGAGAAGCGCATGGCGCTCCTTGTCGGGCCCGGCTCCTCTGGAGTTTGTTCAGCGGCGCGTTGGACGTGGATTGGCCTTGTCGCAGCGGAATCCCCCACCGATGGCGTTGGTGTTGGCTTGTCCAGAGAATTCGAACCTTTCAGCTGGAGCAACGGGCGGGCATTGATGTTGCTTGTCGGGGCTGGACTCGCTGGACTCACTTGGCCGCCTGGCTGGTCCTTCTCCAGCTCTCCGCGAGGCTGGATTCGCACTGGGTCAGGTTGTCTGCACCTCGCCCACGCTTGGTTCCTTCTCTTCGGCTTGCAGCAATGCAGTCATGGCGTGCTGCGCGGCAGCCTGCGGCAGCACAACGCCAGGGACGTGGAAGCGGCCCTGGCATTGGGCCACGGGATACTCACTCCTCCACCTTCATCACACTGCGCGCGCTCTTGGACGCCTCGGCAGCTTCAAGCAACCCAACAAGTCTGTCTGGGCAGTTGAATCAAGGCAACAGACGCACTGCAGCGCTGGCGCTGCTGCGTCGCCCCAGTATCCCCTATTCCCCACGTCAATCATTATACACTACAGCCTACCTACCGTATACATGCCCCCTATACCTCACAGTATATACGCACCCTGCCTGTGCACCTGCGATTGCTGTCGCGGTGCGGAGTGGACGGACGCAGATTAACACTTGTGGCGTCGAGGTGACTGGCTGGCTGGCTGTTTGGTTGCTTTGCAGCTCAGTATGGCGTCATTCGACTCGAGGTGACTGCCACAGTCACCTCGAGGTTGTGCGGACGCGTTTGGCCACGCGTGGCTTGCTTGGCAACGGCCGTCGCCATGCTGAGTGCCGAGTGGCTGGTCGCGGTCGCGGTCGTGATAGATGTCTTGTTGTCTTTCTTCCGCTCGACTTGCTTCCTCTTCCTCTCTTTCTCTCCACCACACCCTGCATCTTCGACACCAGCGTCACCACCGTGACCTCTGGTTTTTCGACGATTCTGCTGTGGTTTCAAACATCTACCTTTCCTGCTTCTAAAGTTTTTCCCTTCCTCGCTCGCATCTCTCAAGATGCATCTCCTTCAAGTTATCCTCTCTCTGCTTCTCCTCGTCAATAGCCGCACAGCATACGCTGTTGCAGAGCTTTCCGGCCTTATCATCCACCAGAAGACGCTGAAAATACTTGACTGCGCATTCGAGCCCTGCGTATTCATGGCCTTTGCCGCTATGGAACTCCACAATGGTCTATTCACCATGAACGAGCAGCGACTCGGCTCTGGTCTGGCGAACGGTTCGTACTTCCTGCTCAGCAAGCCTTGTTTGGGAGATACTGATGAGACGACAGACGTGTTTTCATTCTGTTTCATTCTCGCCTTCCTGATCGGAAGCTACACCATCGGCTATTTCTGGGGCTCCAACATCGACCTTTTCGAACACCTGGCAGCAAACTTCATCAGGTCCACGACTCTGGCTGTCGCAGTGGTCATACCTTGCATCGACAATGTCGCTTCATATGCCATGGGCCAGCTCAGAAAACTATGGGAACACAGGCGAGCCGTCCTCTCCATCGGCGCTGCCCTGGCTCTCGCCTTCCCTTGTTGCCACCTGGTGGCTACCCACATCAAGTCAATCCTCCTGTACGGTCTTGTCTTCGCGCTGGTGATCGCCTTCGCCATTTCAGCCTTGGTCTTGGTGATTGGCGTTGCGAAAGGCTTCTTCATCCTTGCATCGTGCATTGTTTCGGCCTACCTGAATCCCTCCAACATCTCGGCCAACAGGATTCGACCCTCAGAACATACTCGGGTTCCCGTCACATCTAGGAACGTTTCCAACTCCAAGGTCCACGGCAATTCGCACGTCAATTTGCAGGATTCAGAAATCTCTTCCAAGCATGATTGCTCTCCCTCGAACAACAATGGCCATATTGGGAGCTCTCCCGTTAGCAATGGTCAGAGCAGTGCGCCCAAGCCCTCTTCCTCTCCACAGACCGATTCTGGCAAGTCTTCAGGTTGCTCAGCCGCCAAGAGCAATGGCCACACTCGCGCCAATTCCGGTTCATCAGGATCATCCAAGCCCTCGGTCCCCCGATCAACGAGTTCTGACCAGCCTTCTCGCCCATCAACTCGAACCTCGGTCTCTGAGCCCATCGACCATGAACAATGTCTCCACAACGTAAGGGTCTTTCAGATGGCGCTTGAACAGGTGGCAAACGAGAACACCCAACTTGCGGCAGACAAAACCGAACTTTCGACTGAGAATGCTCATCTGAAAAGCGACAACGAAGGCCTGCGTCGCCAGATGTTTATGGCAGAAGAAAACTTCGAGGAGCACCTCAAGTCATTGAAGTATCTCGAAGCCGCCAATGCTGAACTTCGCATTCAGCTCGAGCACCAATGCCGCCTCAACTTGAAGAAGGATGCCGAGTTTGACGAACGCATCAAGACCTTTATCAACAATTTCTTCCCGCAATTCGATGATATCGCGAGCTCCTCGCTTCCCACAACACCATCTAGTGGATACTATCTGCCCTCGTCGTCTAAGACTCCAACTAATGCAACGGGATCTCCGGTCTCTCACTTGTCCATCATCACAAATGAGTCGTCAACCCCTCGTGGTCCTCAGTCACCAGCAACTGTCTCGAGCGGTCCATCTCTTCCATTTTCACCAGCTACTCCATCGACGTGCTCCCGTATTGTGTCGCCCAACTCGTTGAGAAAGCCATTCAGAAATTGCACGCCTGGCCGTCCTGGTCTCCCAACTCCAGAGGCTCTGAATCGCAAGCCGGATCCAACGGTCAAGATGGTCGGTCCTTCGACCCCCGCAACGGTCTCCAGCGGCTTCTCGCTACCCTGTCCTTCCGAGTTTTCAGCTCAGAGCTCATCCGCGATCTCGCCAGCACTTCTTGTTCACCTCCCAGCGAGAGTTGGCAATGGACCGGGACTAACGAGCCCTCTTCCCATGTTAATCGGAGACAAGCTTCCTCGGCCCGAAAGGCTCTCTACTCCCTCTACAGTATCATCCGGCACGGCTCTTCCGGTTCCTACTCCGACGACGAAATCCTCCAGCACTAAACCTGTCCCTGTCAAATCTCTTCTCAGACCCAACGGAGCCCGATTCTCGAGGAACAGCCGATATGAGAGCCCGCTCGCCAGGCTTTCGAGCATCAAACGAGCCTTATCTTTGAGAAGGTCTGGCTTTGCCACGCCCGAAAATATTGACCGGCCTCAACGATTTTCGAACTTTCTCGACTTCGAGGATTCTCCGGCGACCGTTTCTTCCAGCTCGACGCTGCCAATGCCGTCGCCGGGCAACAACTCCTCCACTTGCGACCCTTTCATCTAAATGATGGAGGTTGGGTTGTAGACCAGACAGCAACGCATGCCGCCTGATCAAGCACACCTTCATACTGCTTGTGCCGCCGCAGCATAAACACCAACACCGCAACGACACAACAACAAAACATCAAAAACAAACAACAAAAAACACCCTCCACCCACCCCCATCCAAACACAAATCTCCCATTCCAAACACACCCAACAACTCCCCACCCCCCCAAACAGCCCCACCACACCCACCCACCCCCTCTCCCCCAACCAACCACGTCCCCAACCGCGCTCCGCTCTCCGCGCTAGAGGCAGCAGGCTCGAGCTTTTCAGTTCGCCTACCTCAGGTGCGCGGGCCGCGAGCGAAGCGCCGCAGGGACGTGTTTTGCCTCGCCCACCCCTCTCCTTCGTCTTCCTTACGCATCCCCCTGCTTCCGCGGCAGCTTGAGCGAGCCTGGGCGCTGGTCTGAGGTGCTCCTCCCAGTGCTCGGTTAGGCTCTGCTCGTCGCTGCGGAGGCGGGGTGGTGTGTGGGTCGGCGGGGGAAGGGGTGAGCTGGCGTTGATTGGCGGGGAGGTGGTGAGCGGTGGTGGTGGGCGCTGGGTGCGGGCGTGGTGAGTTTGTCGGCTGTGTGGGGTTTGGAAGTGGTGGTGGTGGGTTGGAGCTTTGTTGTTGTTGCGGTTGGCTGTCTGGGAGTCGAGGAGATGCGAAACTTGAACACCATTTTTACGACAACGAGATGTGTGAGAAAACAAAACGACAAAACAACAAAAACACCACAGCGGACGCGCTTCCCCATTCTTACGCCATTCCTACATCGCCTGCGGGCCACGGCGGACGCGCCTTTCACGACAGCCTGCGGGCACACTCAGGGGACGACGGAATGGGGGCAGTCGGAGGGATCTTGGACTTTGCGGTTGTTGCTCTTCGTCTGCTTTCTGCTTTCTGCTCCTTGCTTTCTGCTCTGCTTCTTGCTTTCTGCTCTGCTTCTTGCTTTCTGCTCTGCTTCTTGCTTTCTGCTCTGCTTCTTGCTTTCCTGCTTCTTGCTTTCCTGCTTCTCTTTTCTTCTGCTTCTTGCTCTCTTCTCTTCTGCTTTCCCCCTCCTGTATCCACCCCTTCTTGTGTCGCATTATACCCGCGCCAAACGGCGCCTGCAGCCGGCCGCCGCCGAGTTCTCATTTTAGTCTCGGCCGGCCACATCGCCTGCCTGCTCTGCTCTGCTCTGCTCTGCTTTTCTTGCTTTCTTGCACATGGCTTTCGGCGAGGGATGGATGGATGGATGGATGGATGGTTGGCTGGTAGTCGTTGGAGGAGATCGATGGGTCCTGTATCTAGCTAGTTGAGAGGCACGGCGGGTTAGGTGGGTGGGAAGGTGGTCGACCGTGCTGTACTCGTCGTCTGCAGCAAATGAAACTTTCAAATCACAGCATGAGTATTGGAGAAGATGTGGTACGTGGGCAGGTGCCAGTGAACATAAGCGCCTGGAGCATTCATACACAGGCTGCCTTGTCTGTAGTGGTCAGGTCAAAAACGCAAAATGCAAAAGAACCGCACAGCCATCCAGCAGCTCAAACTCAGAAGAAGGGACTCCTGCTTCCAGGGAGTGCGGAGGTGCGAATGACAGGACAGCTGGCGATATGACTGCGCCGGGTGGTCGTCGAGTCTGAGAGTTGGGAGATGTGGGGAAGAGGCTCAGGTTGTGGTTGTACATGCATGTACAAATACATGTCTTGGGGAATACTGGGAGCAACTTGGGAGGGAATGTTGCTGGAAAGAGGGAAGAGAATAGGTCGGAATGGTGAAGTCGGGGCTTGAATATTGTCTGGATTCTTGGGTTCTGGGTATCTTCTCGATTGTCTACTGATCAGAGATGCTCGTCCCCGTGCCATTTCTTTTCTAGACAAGTTCCTCATAGAGCCCAAACGCCGAACCCAAAGCCTTTTCATAGTTTAAAAGTACACGCCCTCCTTGTTCGCCTCCTTGCCCCTGACCGTCGCCGTATCCGCCTCCTTCTTCGCCTTCAGTCCCGGGAACTCAAACGTCTCGCTACGGCCGCCGTCCAACTCCTTCCATGCACCACCAAACCCCCTGACCGGCGGCCAGTCCGCCCAAGTCAGCAGACCAACCCACGGCTGCACATTCCAGCCCAGCTCGAGGACGGCGTCGGTCCGGTTGGCCAGCTTGCCCTTGTAGTCCGTGATTTGGTACTTGGGTCGCTGCTTCGAGAGGTGCAGCTCGCCGGGTGGGTAGAGGGGTTCGTCTTGCTGTTGCTTCCGCGACCGTTTGGTGCGCGCGTCTTTGGGCTCTGGGTGGATGTAGTGGTTTTGGTGCCAGGGCGCCGAGGGCGAGGCTAGGATTGAGTCCCAGATGATGGCTTCGGAGGGGGGTTCGGCCGGGTTGAGGGAGGGGTACTTGGCGACGATGTAGACAAAGACTTGCTTGGTGTTCCAGGTGAAGAGCGAGGTCAGGTCTGGTCGAGCATGTTAGGACAGCGCTTTGGTTGGAAGAATGCAGCGCGTACCAGCGTCGAGGTCAAACTTGATGTGTGCGTATTCCTCCTTCTTGGTGCTGTAGTAGTGCGGACGGCCCCGGACTCTGGCGCATTGTTAGAAGATCTGCGTTGTTTGCCGGATGCGCGCCACGTACACTTGGACATTGTGCAGCTTGATGGCGCCGGAGGGTGTTTGCGGCGTGATGAAGTCGGAGAGGGCAATGAGTGCAGCCACGCAGGCCACTACGGTGGTGAAGTAGCCAAACACATTCTGCGCGCGAACAAGCGTAGAATGCATGTTGGCGGCTTGTCGGGGCTGACGATTGGCAGCTTGCGCGTGGGTTGATGGAGAGGTGTCGCGGAGCTTCCGTCGGCCGCAACGCTGCAAGGGACCACGTTGACGGAGCTCGGCCAGGACTTTTTGCGGTGCCGTCATCGACCTTGTCAACACCACTGTCTCGCGCTTCTCTCTGCCTATACAACTGCTCGTGTGGACAGCCAAAGCTTTCCTTTTGTTCAATCGAATCATCACCATGTCCGACAATATGCAACCAGCAAAATCCAAGAAGCCGAAGAAGCCGTACCACATCAAGAAGGCCGACCTCCATCTCGACGAGTACATTGAGGAGCAGAACTCCAAGAATCCGTCTCTTCTCTTCAGGAGGGGAGTTGACCATTTGAAAAGCTCCCTGCAGTTCAAGCTCTACCTCGTTCTCCAACTAGTAGCGGCACTCACCGGCTTCGGGCAGGTCTTTTTCATCTTCGGCGTCTTTTGGGCCATGATTGCAAATACCGGAAAGAGGAAGAAGGGCGAGATGAGTGCATACTCGCTCTTCAACGAGGATGTCCAATCGTAAGTAGTCATGTCGTTGCTTGGTTTGCAACCCAGAGCTCTAGAGCAACTCCCTTGAACTCGGGTCTACTGTTGGTTCCGGACCAAGACTAATGCCTGGTCTCTAGAATCGCGGGCAGCACGGATATGGAAGCTCTGGAAAGAGAACTGCGCACGAGGTCCATGTGAAGCCGTTGTTCAACAACGTTGGCATCATACGTCGTCGCAACTCAGTCGGATTTAGCATCGGACTACGACCCCAGCCCGCCTGACAACTCATCCCGAGCCAGCTGCACGCCCGGTAACGCGGGGAATGATCTTCCCTTCCGTTGACAACTCCCAAGATCCACCCACCTCCATTCGAATGCGAATCCGAGCATTGCGTCGCCCTACCTGGACCGCACAAAGCTCTGAGT
Organism: Phyllosticta citribraziliensis; assembly: GCF_038025025.1. Taxonomy (NCBI): domain Eukaryota; kingdom Fungi; phylum Ascomycota; class Dothideomycetes; order Botryosphaeriales; family Phyllostictaceae; genus Phyllosticta; species Phyllosticta citribraziliensis. The sequence goes on from NW_027117338.1 coordinate 3,200,710, forward strand.
CGCGAAGCACAAACGATAAGTGGATTAGTTTACAGGAATCAATCCGCGCTGTGCCATTGGCCACAGATTTTAGTGTCCGAACCCGTACGGAATAGCAGCGAGCACCAAACGGCTTCCCCGCCACTCCGCAGGGACAACCCCACCTCCTCCTTCGGCAATCAACTGCCGCAAGCTTACTTGTGCGGATTTGGGAGGCCAAGTCTCCAGACGAGTTTAATGTCAGCTACCAAGGCCAGGCCAAACCATGGCTATAGCCCCTGGTTTGCGGTCGTACTTCAAGACTCCGCACCAAACTATAGAAGGAAACTAGCACCGCCTACTACATTCCACGCTAGCAATTCGCTACTCCTTTGAACTACACCTCTCTCCAATCTACCGCATTCAAAAGCTTCTTGTCCACTCTGCCAACACCATGACGGGTCCCGAGCGCAAGATCCAGCTTGCCAAAATTGCACACGTCTACTACAAGCACAAGGATTTGGAAAAGGCCCACGAGTTTGCGATCGACTTTGGATTCGAAGAAGTCGCGCGCACCAACGACAAGATCTATTACAGAGGCTATGGCCGCGAGCCGTTTGTGTACTGTTTGGTCAAGGCGGACGAGGACGAATTTGGCGGCACCGCCTTTGCCGTCGAACACGAAGAGGACCTCGAATACGCGTCCAAGATTCTGCCCAACGCCACCGAGGTCTACGAGCTGAAGGATGCGCCTGGTGGTGGAAAGTGTGTGACATTCAGAGAGCCCGTCGATGGTTTCCTCTGGCACTTGGTGTATGGACAAAAGCTGCGGGACGACGAGAGGACTCTGCCGACGCTCAAGTTCAACTTTCCCACCAAGAAGGAGAGAGCGCCAAACACCTTTCAGAGATTTGAGCAGAGGCCTGCGCCGGTGCACAAGCTGGGCCACTTTGGATTTTGCCATACCGACTGGCAGAAGGCTTTTGACTTTTACCACTCCCACTTCAACCTCAAGCCAAGCGAGGTAAGTAAAGGCACTCCTGCCACGCATCCCAAAGTCCAAATCACCCTGAACCCACTCTGACCTGCCAAGATTCAATCCGACCCTAAAACCGACAAGCCCTGCATGGTGTTCAGCCGCCTCGACCTCGGCGACGAGCTCGTTGACCACCACTGCTTCTTCTTTTTCGAGGGACCCAAGGCCCACGTCCACCACTCCTCTTTCGAAACGCACGACTTTGACACCCAGGTGCTTGGGCACGACTGGCTGAGACACAAGGGATACGAGAATTTGTGGGGTGTCGGCCGGCACATCATGGGCAGCCAGATCTTCGACTACTGGTACGATCCTGACCGGTTCGTTCTGGAACACTACGTCGATGGCGACTTGTTGAACGGCAAGGAGGACACCAAGCTATCAAAAGCTACCTTGGATACGCTCTACGTGTGGGGTGAGTATCAATCGGGTCTTCTCGTGAAGTGATATGCTGATCAATCTTCTTTGAACAGGACCAGACGTCCCAGACACATTTTTGGTGTAGGGTTGCCGACTTCCGAGAGCCGATTGGAATGGTTGCGATTCTCCACTGCTGCTATTCAGCCCCGATCTTTAGCGGGTACCGCGGTTTCTTCGCGGGTTTGGAATACTTGATTTCCTCCACAGAATGTAAACTACCCCTGGAAACCCTACATGCAGAGCAACATCCGTTTGTTACGAAAGCCAGAAAATTCACGTCGTCTGAGAGTCAAGCCTGATGTCCTTCGCAATTACATCATGTCCAAACCTTACTATCCATGTTCTAGCAAGGCTTGACTGCACGTGGTGATGCCTACCGTAGCCTGCGTCAACAGGCAAGCAACAACACGACAAAAACAAAACAAAAAGTAAAACGCAAAACAAAATGGCAGAACGTTAGCAGAGGCCGCGAGTTGAACTCTCGACCTCCGCTAACGCCCCCCAGCCCAAGCACTCATTATTAGACCTATATTGTAACAATGCAAGCCGAGTGCCCCTAGAGGTCGGTCACGCTGGCGTTTCCCAGCCTCGGATAACCTTCACGCAAGCTCTCTCTGGGCCAGTTGCTGACTATACGCTCGCGGTTTGGATTTATATAGGTGCGTAAAAGGTGGATCGTGCGTTGGTGGGTAGCTCCCTTCGCACGCCGCCCGTTGCTGCGTCAAACGTCATACCACCGTGGAACATCTCTCGCGCCTTTGATTCTATTACCGTCCCCTCGGTGATGGCACCGCGGTGACAAGTAAGTCGTACTCGTTGGATGCTGCTCGAATCCAGGCAACGCCTCTCGCCCAACCACCGTGAGCGGAACTCTTGGAGTCAGATCGCCGCCGTGTCATTTGAGCACCTCTCATTGACGCATGACAATCACTGCGGCGCCGTCCACTACAACCCATTGAACAACAACCCGCGTACCTCATCGCCCATGTCTCACCTCCTGCACCTCGCCGCCAGACAACATCCACACGTCCACGCCCGCATGCCGTGAGTAGCTTGTCAATTAACATAGCGGCGGTTGACGTCGCGCCCGGCCCCTCTGGCTTTTTGTACCTCCCATTACGCCGCTCTTTCCACATTGCACACTTTCTTTTCTCCTCCTATTTACACCTAGCTTGGTTTGTCAAAATGCCGTGGCTGCGCGGGCGCCGCCGCTGTCCATGCGCTTGTCTTTCCACATGAACTTTCCACGTCGACGTTGTGTCCGCCTGTCAGCCTGCCAATCAACCGCAAAGCAAGTGTAAGTTTGGCCTCGCTTTCGAAGCGCGCATGCTACATTTGGGTATGCTTCGACCTGACTTGCCGCTCATCCGCTCACGCGCACTACCCGCGGCTCAACCAACGACAGCATCTGGGATCGCTCACAGCATCGATCGGAATCCATCTAGCAACGAGAACGCACCCAAAAGAAGCCCACTCAACCACCTCAGACAGCCAGCGCCACAGGCGTCCCGCAGCCTCGTCATCCTCGCACAACCACCTTTGCAGGCAATCGGCAGCCCGGCAACGTCACTCGCGTGCTTGCGCTGTGCCTAATGGCGCCCTGCTCCTATCCGTCCACCACCGCATCTCCACCACAAGCGTGCTGTAAGCACACCGTGAATTTCCTCTGCTTTTGTTCTTCCTGTTTTGCTTGCTTGGCGTACCACTTCGCCCGCCTCGCCAGCTTTGGACATGCCCTCTGCTCTGGCTCTCGCTTCTCGCGCAGTACAAGCCGCAGCTGCCAGCCTTGCTCTGCCCTGCTCTGTCCCAACACGCCTCTTCTGGCGGGCGTTGTTGGCTCTGCTGACGCAGCTTGCAGCATGCAGTGCGTAGTCACGCAGTAGCGCCGGCAAGCGGCGGCGCGTGCCGATGACACGGTGGAGGGTCGAACGTACTTGGCAGCTGGTGGGCTGGAAGAAAATAGATAGAGACAGATCAAGGAGGTTGGGGTTTTCGGGTTGCGTGGTGGGATTCAGTCAGGGAGTCTGAGGGACGCGGGGGAACTGGTGGAGCTGACTGGTAAGTAGGCATCGAGGGGGAAGATGTTGGGTTGTGAGTGATGTGCTTTGGGCCAATGTCGAATGGCAGACTCAATCGACAGAAAAGAAAAATGGAGAGACAGGCAAGACACAGCGCATGTTTGGCAGAGTTCCGCTCCACGCCTCTCCGTCGTCGAGGCTCCACAAGGCCTACATGTCCTAAGGTTGCAACTCGAAGCCCACCCCCTCTTCTTCTCTTTCCTCATCATCATCTCCTCCCCTCATGAAAACACGCACCTAATCACCTAATCTGAGAAGTGAAATCCACAACACGCCCCTCATTTGGATCCCATTCTCATCTCAATCGCTCATCTCTCATCTCCCCGCCCCGTCCCACCGCATGCACGCACGCAGCAGCTGACATGCGCGCGCCACTGCCGCAACGACCGCCACCATAGTATGCATGGCGCACGCACGCGAGCGACAAGACAGCCTTGTCTCGTGGGCATACGTATGTATGGACGTGCTAGCGGCGAGATTGCCTGCTTTGACTGGTTTTGCGTTGTTGAGGTGGCTATCCATGGGCGTATGATGGTGCGGAGGCAACTCTGCTCGATTTCTACTAAAGTCTTTGTCGCGGTGCGCCTTTGCGCCTTATCTCGCCCTCTACGGGCCAGTATAGTACCGCACAGCACAGCACAGCACAGTCCATCCGCAGCCTACCAACCCAACTGCACCCACCACTGCGCTGCGCTGCCCATCTCAGTACCTAAATCCAGCACCTGCTATTTGCGCGCCCGCTCAAAACGGTGGTGTCTCAACGTCAGAAGGCTGAGTTGGGCGGCGGCGGCGGCGCAGGCTCATCAGCGCAACGGACACATGCACACCTCCCTACCGTACCTCCCAACCTCCCTACCGTACCTCCCAACCTCCCTACCGTATCTCTCAACCTCCCTACCCCAATTACGGCTCAGGGACTTAGGGCCACGCACGCACGCCTTTTCCTCCCTCTCATCCACGGCTCAACTTCTATCGCTACCACTCACCAACCAACAGAGCAGGCAAGCAAAAAAGCAAAAGCGATCCGTTTGTTGGCCAGGACGTGAAATTGAACCCGGGACTTGCCGTGGATGCGACTGTTGCCGCGGCATGCGTTGCCACTACACCACCAACACGTTTGCATGGGTCCGCTGTATGTGTGTGGTAAGGATTGCACATGTTTATAAAAAGAGGGAGGGAGTGAGAAAGAAAGGTAGAAAGGAATGAGGGGGAGGCTTTGCGCTGCTGCTGCTGTGCAGATTAGCCTGCGGCCATGCGTGCGACGGTGGCGCCGGCACGACCCGGTGGCGTGCTGGATTGGGGGTGAGGTCGGATGGGCTCGCCGAGTACCGGTTGTGTGTCTGAAGAATGGTGGGGTGGGATGGGTACGCGATGTGGAAAGGCGATGTAGTGATGAAATGCAGTATTGATAACTTTTCTACAAGCTGTACAGTACAGAGATATACACACGACAGAAAGTCGAAACAAAGGACATACGCCATAACCAACCAACAAAAAAGCAAGCGAAAACCATAGTCTACACAAAGCATACAGCATACAGCAAACGCCAAACCCAACCATCAATCAAGCATGCCAATCCATGCTCCGCCGCCGAATCGGCTCCAGCGTCGTGTTGGCGACCTTGCTGTGGTCGCCCGTTATCAGAGCACCGGACGGATGCCGCTCAAACTGCCGACAGCTCGCCGTGTCCAGCAGCCGCGGCGAGCCCGCACAGTTGCCGCTGGGCGTGATGTCCTGCCTGCGGCACGCCGCCAGGTGGTCCGACGGGATCTCGATGCCGCTGCGCTGCAGCTGCTCTGGAGCCTCGATCATGACGGCGGCCATGCCCGCCGACAGGTGGTACTCCAAATGGCAATGTACTGGATGGCAAAAGAATCGCGTTAGAAGCTGTTTGAGAGGGTGTAGTATATATAGAATGGTTGGGGTGGGGTCAGGGAATCAGGGGGTGGAGTTTGGGGACGGGACTCACGTAACCAGGCACCTGGGTTGTCGGCGCGGAAGCGGATAACGACGCTGCCCGAGGGCGCGACATTGACTACGTCGCGGACCATGGGGGTCTCAGACCACACGGCCGTCGACTCGTCAAAGGTGGTATCGGAGCGCGAGACTACCTGGAACGTGTGGCCGTGAAGGTGCATCGGGTGCCCGACGCCGCCGAGGTCTAAGGAGGTGTTGGACGCGCTGTTGATGACGATTTCGACAATGCTGTCCGGCTGCAAAACGTGTGCGTTCACTTGGCCGTAGATGAAGGGATTCGAGGCGGCCGGGCCAGTTGTGAGGGCTGTGTAGAGAGAGGGCGTCTCGGGAGCGATGTACGAGTCGTTGCCCAGCGTGATACTGTAATACTTTAGCAAGTGAATTTCGATGGGAGCGTTTGGCATACCGGCTTCCAACGTCCTTGTAGTACAGCTGCCGAGAGTCGAGGACAATCCTCTGATCCACGGGTTCAAGAATCTTTTCTCCCGTCGTCGGCTGCAGCGTAAAGTCGTCACCAGCAAGAGACTCATCCACGGAGAAATTGTTAGGAACAAAGCGTCTTCCGCCGTAGTTCAAGACTCCCAAGGTCTTGGTACCAGTGATTGATTGCTGTACGGCAAAAGCATAGTTGCCAGAGGGCTTGTCCAGACCGGTCAGGACAATGTCGTATCTCTGGCCGGGAGTAACCTTGAGGCCTTTCCAAGTTGTTGGTTTTACTGTTGCTGTTAGTGAGTTTCTTCGAGTCTTCCATGAATAAACTTGCCTGGAACACCGTCGATTGCAACTACTTGAAAGTCGTGCTGGTCTGCAAAAATCAGCCTTGAAAAGCATTTCAAAGACAACGGTACATACCAAATTCAATGTTTTGAAATGCGAGCGCTCCCATGTTGACTATGCGAATATAGACCTTTTCCCCTGGTTTCATGTCGATGATGGTGGGCCTCGTAGTGTCGTTCACCAAGTTAGAATCCGGTGATGGCATGATTCCCTGCCTGTTCTCGGGGCCCAGATACTCTCGCAAAAGATATGGTATTTCCTCGTTGTACCTGAAACAGTCAGCGGCGGCATTTATTCAGACTACCGTCATCCTCACCAGTCCGAAACAGGCAAGATGATTTCCCTAGTAGCTCCCGACTGAGCTTTGGACGACTCAGGGCTGTTGTCGTGGACAATCATCGGCAAACGCAGTCCATCCGGGTATTGGCCTTTTTCGTGGCTATGGCACCAATGCGTGCCCGCCGGGTACGCAACAAACTCGTATCGAAAAGTCGATCCGGGGGGAATGCCACACTGGGTAATTTCTCCAGCACCATCCATCTCGTTGGATCCGCGTTGCCACATGCCGTGCCAGTGGATGCCAGTGGTCTCATTGCCGAGAGAGTTGCGAACATTTGCGATGATGGTGTCGTTGACGTCGACCTCGAGAGGCGGAGGCGGCCATTGTCCATTGATGCCAATCACAGCACGCTCGTGGCCGTCTGGACTGGCATTAACCCAAGTGATATCCCAGTCGAGCGTCACAACCTTGGACAGCCCGAGGCTTGCAAACGAAAGGAGAAGTAAAGAGAACATTTGAGAAGATTCTGAAAAAAGAACTTGAAACTGAAGCGAGTGATGGCAAGAAAGGCACGATATCTTGGACCAACTTGGCTTTTAATAAAGCAACTACAGAGATTTCGATAAGGGCCCCCGGCAGCACGGCACGACGTCCGTACATGTCTGGAGTGGATCTGCTAATCAGAGCAGGCGGTGGGCGCTCAGCCATGGGTGTGTCATGAGGAGTCGAGTCGTCAGATGCGAGACTCATGATCTAGAAGCATCAGTCGAGGTAGCTGGAATATTTTCCGACCATCAAGCCGCGCCTGGACGAGGCAAGAGGCGGTACGTTGGGATAAGCAGTTTGAGGCTGTTCGACAGCCGCATGTGGCGGCTGTGATGGACCACACGGGCTAAAAAAACCAGACAAGGCTCTGACAGCATGACGGCTACAGTATGGAGATCAGCTGACGGGAGAGAGGGCTGCCATGAGAGGACGAAAATAGATTGCTTTTATTGGGGCGCAGGTGGAGAGGCTCATGAAGCAAGTCGGCAAGGATCCATCGACCGTGGTCTTGATGTCATCCTGGCCTGTGGATGGCGCTGCCGGTGTCGTGGAAAAGAAAAGGCATGGCAATCCGCCGCAGACAGGGAGGCCGCATGCAGCCGCATCAGGTGGCAGAAGAGAGCCGCTGGGCAGGCCGCCCACGAGCGCCATGGAAATGAAGCTTTTGCTGCAGGGGTGAAGACGGCAGAGCGCAAGGTGCGCATTCAGCTGCAGCAGAGAGTAGATGTAGGGGAAGAGTTGAGGTTGCCGTGTCGATGCAAGCTGAGCTGCTCTCGCTTCGCTGACCAATGGCCTGTGGCACGCCTTGGACATGCCCTCGACGCGCTCCACTCTCCACCCTCAACTCTCCGCAACCACCGGCGCTTAGTGCTCCAAATTACCACCTCTCTGCGCGATTATCAATCTGAGCTGGCATAATTGTCAAATTGGCAAGAGACTTCGGCAGACAAGCCAAATCAGGACCACAAGATTGACCCTACCCACATCGGACGGCTACTGGCATCTCATCCGAACCACGCAGCTGGAACCTTTTCATCTCCAACTCATCTCAGCTTTTGTCCAGTCTCTTGAAACTGTGTCGTGAGTGTGGACTGCAGGCGGCGTTTCCAGCTCTCGGGGAAAATCTCGACATCTCAACCCGAGCCGCTCTTCATGCCGGTCCGGGCAACAAACCAACCTCACCAAACTGAGAAAGGAGCGACAGACTGCCACGGCTTGGATCATGACGTTCAAGACTACGCAAGTACCACCCCAGGAAAAAGTGAAAGGCATGGAAGACCAGTCGCATCGGCAACATCAATCAACTCCCGACAAAGTGTTAGACGCGCATACGTCGCACAGCATGTCCAATCCATGCTCCCACGGGCCATACGCTGTATCAGGGGAGCACGCGAGCGACCTCACCCACTCACTCGCTTGGCTGCGTGGCTCGGAGCATTAGTTGTTGACGACTTGCATATCTACTAGGCTGTGCGTACAACGCACCCACAAACGGCGCGGCAAAAAGCATTCTGCAGGAGAAGAAGATTGAGCGGATGCATTCACGCTTTCAGTCACCCATCTGAGCACTCTCCGGGGACAAGGACGAGGAGAGAATGCGGGTCTGTTGATCCGCAATTCATGTGCCTTGCCAGGACTCTGCATTGAAGGTATGTGCCCATAGCGGAGAAAAGCAGCACTCACGCACAAACGCATGCCCCGTTGAAATGATGCGCAATTCTCCGACCGTATTCGCGACGCCTGCGATGCGAATGATGGCCTATCTCGGAGAGAAAAGTCGGAGATACAGAGGCAAGCAATGGTTTGGCCAAAAGGCGTGACTTCTTCGCTGAGCCCTCTCTCTCACCGCGCGCAAAGCAAACGAGCGAGTAAGTGAGCGCGCCCGCGCTCTCAATACTCAAACCCGTACACCACATCCCCCCTCTCCTCCCGCGTGATCTTGCACAGCAAGTCCTTTTCCCGGCCTCCATCCGCAACGTACGCCTCGATCCAGCATGCCAGCGCGCAGACCCGATCGTCGACTGCCTTGCGCCACCCATGTAGCGGCTGGTTGAAAACTGGTTTTGTTGATGTCGACGCTGCGCTTCTCCTGGCACTTGGCGTGTTGGCGTTATGAATTCGGTTTGCAGTGCAGGATGAAGAGGAGGAAGAGCACGACGCGAGACTCAGGCTGACGAGCGAGGCCGTGTCGTCGTCCTCGCCACCATGTTGGTGTCTCTCGACGCCATAGTCGCGGCACTTGCGCTCCCAAACGTCGTCGACGTCGTCGTTGATGCCATCGTAGCCCGCGTCGCCCCGGCCCCACGACCCAACGCCCAGTCCAGCTGCTGCGGTCAAATCGAGACGGAGATTCTTGCTGTTCCGCTTGGCGACGGCGTCGGCGCGTCGATTGTCATTCAGCTTGGAAGGCGCGTCGCTGAGGAGTCTTTTCAATTCGACAGCGCCGTCGCCCTCGTGCTCGTCGTCACCGCTATCCCACTCCTCTTCCAATTCTTCCTCGTCTCGTTTTCCCTCCCACCACTCCTTCTCCTCTCCTTCGTCCTCCTCGCACCCGCAAACGCAGTCGCCGTCACACCCCGCATACCGCGGCGGCGAACTAATCAACCACACGCCCACGCCCATGACCGTCGCGACGAGCGTCAACGCAAACGCGCACACCGTCAGCCACAGCGGCGGCCACGGCAGCGACCCCATGTCGAAATCTTGATCAGACGGCGGCGGCAAACCCGTCGTGGCTGCATTCGCGGCACTGATGGATGGCGTTGCGAGCGAGGAAAGCGCTTGTGTCAACGTCGGCCGCGCGGGCGAGAGGGAGGCGTGCGTGAACAGGCTGAGCGTCACGGTCTGCATCGTCGACGCTGCTGCTGCTGCTGCGGTGGTGCTGGCGGAGGGCGGTATGCTGGCCATCGTGGTGATTGCGCGGTCGTGGTGATTGATTTTGAATTCGAACACGTTGGGCGGTCCAGAACGTCCTCTGGAGTAACGAATCGAGCAGCGGCTGGTGTTGAAGAAGGATAACGAAACACTCCAGCAGTCGTTCAGCGCTCGGCGCTCAATCAACCGACCAGTCAGTCCCGCCAGGCCGAGGTAACAAATCCAGGGGCCACAAACGATGACGATGACGGTGGCGCGGTGCCAATGAGCCGGATGGTACGACGACAAGACCTGCTTGCTTGCTTGCTGATTGTGCAACAGAGACGGCCAGATGTGTTTGCTCTCTCGCTGTCGCTGGCGTTGGTGTGGTTGATTGATCGATTGCTTGGACGGACGGATAGAGGGATGGCAGAGCGCTCTGCACTCGAGAATTGGAAGATGGACAGGAGGGACTGCTGCGGCGGTCGAGCAGGGAGAGAGAAGGACAGAAAAAGTGAGAGAAAGATAGAGCAGACAAGCGCGCTACATGCCTACAGCCACCCAGCTAACCGACGAATTATACGTCCCATCGCACAATATGAGCGTATTGCGTGTGGTGTGGTGGGACAATCAGGTTCCACAGCGAGCGGGCAAGAAAGCTAGCTACCCTACACTAGGAGTTGCGGAGCGAGCGAATTTTCCAACTTTCCAACAATACTAAGAAGAAAAGTGAGCGGGTGAGCGGGTAGAAGAGAAAGTGGGTTGTGAAGAAGAAGAAGAAGTATAATATGAGTAGGATGGGCGGCTTGACGGCTTGACACGATACGTAATGCATGTTAGCATAGGGAAGAGCAGGCAGGCTGCTGCTCAGAGCGACGGTAGGCAGGTAAATAGGTGGCACGATGAGCAAACCGCCTCAACAGCACTACTACTGTCCACCTGCACCCCTCTCCTGTCCTCGAGTTATCTGACTTGAGGTACCGAGGTAGGGAGGTAGACGTCACTTACGCCCCGCCGACTTCACTTTCGCCGTCCGCGTTGCTGCTGCGCTCAGTGTGATCAACTAGTGTCCATACTTGTTCTATCTCTATCTATATATCATCTATATCGCCGTCGAACTATCTATCTATCTAGCCGTCAATGCATCCATGCACCAACCGTCCATGCATCTGTCCATCAGGCAGGCCGTCGTACTCATAAAATGCGCCCCTCTCCCTTTCTCTCCTTTCCATCATCTTTTCCTTCGCCTCTTGTCTTCCTCATACCACGCATCGTCCATCCGTCGTCTGAATTAAGAAAGTAATGCAGTAGCTAAAAAACCAGAAAGGAAAGGAGAGAAAAAAAAAAATATCCGAAAGACGCCAATTTTTGTTGATGAAGGGGTGCCATGCTGTGCCTGTTCAGGGCAGACAGGGACGAAAGGGCAGGGTTGAAGTGTCATGTGACTTTTGATTACGTGCGTGCGGTGCGGTGTGGTCAGCCGGTACGTTAGAGATGTAGAGGAGTAGAGGATGTGTGTGACAGCAGGTCGGGTGTCGAGAGGAATGAGACTATGAGACACCCTGCGTCGTGCTATAGCGCGGAGACGAGGCAGGGCAAGAGCGTGTGTCAGGGGATTTCGAGGGCCACGCCGTGGTGAGGGAGGTATGCACAGAAGGCCGCTCTGTGCCTGGCCGGCCCAGGATGGTAGGTGGACTGCGCTCCCTGGCTGCTGGCTGGAGAGCGTCTGCCGCAAGGGCAGGGCAACCAGGAAGACAGGCGGACGGACAGACGGACGAATCGGCGCAGACGGCAACGCGGGCGTTGGAATGCGCGCCAGCCAGCGTCTCTGCGCAACCGACTGACCATCCAACCAATTGGCAGACTAGCGGCGGTTGAAGTTGAGGTAGCGGGCCTATCGTCACACAGCACGTCAGCACTCAATCTCCGATGCACACGACGCCTTATCTTGTCGTCAAGGAGGGAGTGAGGAAAGAAGGAACTTACCGCAAGCAACAGCAGGATAATGTTGCTGCCGATAAACGCAGTGAAGATGCCCAAGTCGCGCCAGCGCGTCGCAAAGTCGTAGCCGAGCGGCGTGTAAAACTCGTCGCCGACAGCATACGCGCAGTACTCGCAGCTGCTGGTGTCGTTAGCAGCGAGGTAGCCGGGGCCGCCCGCGCTGAAGAAGTCGGCCATGTACTGGCCACACGACTGGCCGGGCGGCGCGGTGAAGAGGTTGTACTCGGCGGGCGTGCACTCGACCTTGCGGCCGTGCAGCTCCGTCACGACCATGCCGCCGATGAGGCGCGTGAACGGGTCGAGCTGGTACAGCCAGGCGCGCCAGAAGCCGGGGATCTGCGGCTTGGGGATCGTCACGCCGCAGAAGAGGGCGAAGATGATGATGACGAACGGGTTGCAGAGTGCGGCCGACACGGGCGACGCCGTCACGGCCGCGATGAGCTGGCCCAGCGTCACCGAGAAGATCTCCGTGATCAGCACCATGAAGAATTGGTAGCCGGCGCGCGACGACGCCGCTTGGAAGCCCGGGATGTAGTACAGCGGCAGGAAGAAGCTGACGGCGCAGAGGATCGAGTACGGCATTTCGGCCAGGATCATCGAGATGCCGAAAGGCAGCGTCTTGTACGTCTTGGCCGACTGCTCGCGGAAAGAAATCATGCGCGCAATGGCGTACTTTGGTTCGATCTGGGCGAGAATGAGGGCAGGAAGGACGGTGACTTGGAAAATGACGAAGATGCGGTACTGTAGCGAGGCGCGCGAGTCGTCGAGCTGCAAGAAGAAGAGACCGGTACAGACGGCGACCATGGCGTGCGAGTAGAAGCGAGTGAAGCCGTAGTTGGGCGTGCGCCAGAAGGACAGTTGAGCGCGACCAGAGACTCTCTTGATCTGATACCAGAGAGGGGTGGCGTACTCCTTTTGCTGGACCTCGGGCACAGAGCCGACCTCGGCGATGCGCTCCTCCTTCATACGAACAATGTCCTTCTTGACCTGGGCAAACTCTTCCGACTCTTTCCAGATGTCCGCCCAGTCCCGGTCGCCGATGCGAGGGGTCTGGCCGGCTCCAATGGCATCCAGCATCCATTCGGCAGGGTTAAGGTTGGGCGGGCAGTCGGCTCCACGGCGGTGGAAGTATTCGATGAGCGTCGAAGCATCCTCGCCAATGTCGCCAAAGTAGACACATTGTCCACCGCGCTGGAGAAGCAGCAGACGGTCGAAGCTTTCGAAGAGGGATGAGCCCGGCTGGTGAATGGTACACAAGATAGCCTGGCCAGCGGCTGCCAGCTTCTTGAGGAAACGAACGATATTCCATGCGCTTTGGCTGTCCAGACCGCTAGTAGGCTCGTCCAAGAACAACAACAGCTCAGGCTTGGCCGCAAGTTCTACACCAATGGTAACACGCTTGCGCTGTTCAACAGCGAGACCAGTGTCGGCCTCGCCGATGATGGCGTCCGCAATGTCCTCCATTTCCAGGAGCGAAATGACCTCTTCAACGTAGGCATACTTTTCAGACTGAGGAGTTTCGAAAGGCTGGCGCAGATCGGCCGAGAATCGCAGCGCTTCACGCACAGTCTGCGCGGGCTCGTGGACGTCGAGTTGTTCAGCATAGGCAGTACCGCGCTGGAAAGCAATTCCAGGAGGCTTTCCGTCGACCAGCTTTTCTCCGGTAATAACTCCGATGTTCTTCCTACATGGATTATTAGTAAAAGTAGTCATGAGAATGATGAGGTTAATCTTTACCTGGCTGCAAGAACGTCCAGCAACGTGGTCTTCCCAGCTCCTGATGCGCCCATCAGTGCCGTGAGTTGACCGGGCTTGACATAACCGAAGATGTTGTTGAGCAGGCGGAGTTGACCATGACCGGCTGGGTGGGGAACGTCGTAGCAGAGGTCCTCCCACGTCAGGATAGACTTGGACTCGACGAGGAGCCCCGAATCCTCTTCAGTCTGCGCGTTGTTGTGGCCCTTGTTCGCCTTCTTCTCCACAAGCCTTTGGTTGAGCTCCTTGCGCTCCGCATCCTCCTTGGCGTAAAAGGTAACAGTCTTTCCGCCGGCGCCCCACTTGACGAGCTCACCAAGGAATGCGTTGGCACACAAAAAGCCAACGATGAGCGCCATGATGATGCCAAAGTTGCGCCAGAGCTCACCCGGGCTCCAGGAAAAGGCGGACTCAATGTACGAAGTTCCCGAGACGATTCTGGATCCAGGCGTGCTACCCTGCAGGGTACAAGTCTGGTGGTTGATGTCGTTGTAGTTCCCGCCACTTGGGACAAGGTCCGCTCCGCAGGTCAAAGAGATTCGTTCAAACTCATTCATCATGAGCGCGGAAAATCCGAGACCGAGCGGGTTGATGTAGAATATCCACCTAAGCCAAACTTGCATCGACTGCCACTGGATGAGGTAACCGCTCGAAAGGACGAAAAAGGTAATGACTGTTCCGGCCGCACGAATGGCAACATCGAAATCGGGACAGACGCAACCCATGGTACGGAAGAAGAGCGTCATGGACAGGTAACCAGTGATGATGAGCAGCACAAAGGTGAAGAATGCGCCTGCGTCTCTGACAAGGTCGCACATGAAATAGACCATAATGCTAAAGACGAGAATCTGGACGGCGGCGAAAACGGTATCTACACCAATCTGGGCGATCCACAATGCTGAAGGCCGGTGGAACGTGTAGGCTCGATGCTTGTTGATGATTGGTCGACCCAGCATGGTAGAGACGAGTTCGGAAAAGGCCTGGAAGGAGTTGAAAAGGAGCGAAATGAACAAGAGACCGCCGCGGGTAAAGGCACCCGAGTCGGTTCTGGGGATATCAAGCCAGACAGTACCGAGAACAATGGCGACAACGATCGAGGTGGTCCAGGATACCGTGAGCTGAAACTTGTCCTGCCATTTGAGCAGGAACTGACGCTTCATCAGCGCCCACACCTGGAGGTAGAATGGAATGGTGTAGACGGATTTTTTGGAAGCATGTCTCTTGCCCTGGGCGACGGCAGTCTGGAAGTCATCAAAGACCTGCTTCTCTTGCTTAATCTGGTCGCGATACTCGGCCATCTCGGCCTTGTTGCGAGCAGCAATGTCGGACTTGTTGAAGGCTTCGGCAAGAGCCTCGCCAGTGCTGGGGACGTTGTCTGCGCTCCTTCCGGGTTGGTACTCGCGCTCGAAAGGATCGGTGCAGCCAGTCAGATAGTCGGGGGTGGTTTGGCGCGGCTTCTCCAGGAAGCCCAGGCCCTCAAAGTATCCGCGGGCTTCCTGGATGGGTCCGTAGTAGGCCATGCGGCCCGAGTCAATCACCATGACCTTGTCGAATTGCTCGTAAATCGATTCCGATGCCTGGTAGAGAGACACAAATGTCGTGACTTTGTGAATGTCGGTCAAAATCCTCAAGGACTTGGCGTAATCCAGAGCGGTGGAGGCGTCAAGACCTCTGGTTGAGTTGTCCCAACTGCAGACAGCCGCGTTGGTGACCATCATTTCGGCAATGGAGACACGCTTTCTCTCTCCTCCTGAGACTCCACGTACAAAGGCGTTTCCGACGTTGGTACGCTTCGTGTGCTCAATGTTGAACATCTTCAGGAGCATGTCGATGACCTTTTCTTTGAATTCGTGCCTGCCGATGCCACCGGGGCGGGTGCCGGGAACCTTGCAGTCCAGCGCGAAGTCGAGGGTTTGGCCGACGGTCAGAGTGGGGTGGTGAACGTCGTCTTCTTGGTTGTAGACGGCTTCTCCTCGGTAGCGTTTGCCAAAGTGTTCTGCATCAAAGGGGCCGTACAGGACCTCGCCATCAATGCCAGTGTAGCCAACACGCTGGTTTGCAATGACTTTGAGGAAACTGGTACAGCCGGAACCGGGTCTTCCGAGCACGAGGACCATCTCTCCAGGCTTGGTGACTCCGTAAAAGTCCTGGAGAATGTTGAACTCGGTCCCCTTTCTGCCGAGTCCCAGAAGGTTCACGGCAGTCTCGTACACATTGAAAAAGGAGACAAAAGCTTGGGGAAACGTCTGTCACGTCATCAGTCGGCTGTTGACTAACTGATACCCCATACGGTATTGTTGTGTGCCACTTACCTTGACATATGTCTTGACGCCACCCATTCCCTTGACAGTGAGGTTCTCCCAGATGACACCGATGCGCTTTCCCTTGATGCCAGCCTCTTCAGCCTCGGACTTTTGGCCTCTCAACGCGGCCTCCAGGTCAAAAGGACCAGAGGCGTTGGCGGTGCCTTTCTCAGTATCCGTGCTCTTGTCCTGAGAAACGGAGACTCGCTTTTCGCTCATCTTGGTAAACTCGCGGCTGAGGGTGCGGAAAGCAGCCTCGGCGCGGTCGACGTCGACGCCATCATTGATGTTGATGGAGCTCTCAGACTTGAGCGTGTTGCCATCGTCGCTACCCTTTTCAGAGGCGCCCGAGTTGACAACAGTGCGCTCAACAGTGGTTTGGTTGCCTTCAAAAGCGGTCGAGGAAAAGGCAGTCGAGGTGTTGACCGAAGTGGTCTGAATTTCCCGCTCAGCGTCCATGACGCCGAATGACTTGATTGCAGATCCCGCTGTCAGGCACCCTCACGCACGGCCTTTTGGAACTGAAAAAACTTGACAAGAGGACGAAGCAAGGAGGACGACGAGCGGGCGTCGGGGCCTCAAATAAGAGAGTCGGGGAAGAAAAAAGAAGTACGAGAGCAGGGGCTCATGGGGGAGGGGCACGGCAAATATGCACTATAAGGACTCCCTGCATGGTGTGTAATACCTGGAAAGTCATGGAGATTGGAAGTAAAATGGGGCTTAACGCCGCGTTGGTTGGACACATGGGGCAATGTGGGGCATTGGATTCTAGAAGACTGCATGGACACGACCAGCTGGCAAATGGGCCCATGGTGGAGGTGGTCCCGGGAGAAGAGAAATCCATGTCGCTGCCGCAACCGGGTGGGAGGTTAAGCTTGAATGTCTCAGCATGCTAAGCAAAAAGCTTGGTAAACGGCGAGAGAAGCAAAGTCAAACAGAGCCTCTGGCAAGCAGCGCAGACAAGTCCGCGGGGGACGTGTCGACGGGTGTTGTCCGAAGTGGCGGAGGGTTGACTGTTGCCGAGGGCGGCCTGTGCCTGTGCCAGGGCCAGGGCCAGGGCCAGGGGGACACCGCGGCGGGCAGAGAGGTCGTCGGTGTCGTGCGGTAGGTGGTTTGAGCAAATCAGAAAGAGGCCGCGAGGCTGATCCCCGGATGTTTGTCGGCATGCGCTGCGGACCGCCATCCCGTCCGTTGCAGCTGCTGATGAATCAAGCTGCACCAACGGAAACATTCCATTGCCCCATCGTGTGCTCTTGGCTGCGCTGTGCGGTGACACGCTGATAAGAGAGAGGGCCCCTTTGCCATTCGGGTGCGGGTGAGACAGTTGCCGACGTTGTTGAGACGCCCGCTCGTATTGCCATGTACATTATCAAAACAGACACCGCCGTGGACCGGAAATGTGGTGTTTTCTGCATGCGGGTCGTCTGGGACCGCCAAGGGATTTGACCGTCTCGACACACACAGCACACGTGCCATGCCTACACCAACAGGCACCTCGTCTAGGTACAGATGGTGTGCTTCTGTCGACTTCCGAGACCAACTCCTTGCGTCACCGACAGGCGAGAAAAAAAAGGTGGAGCCCGGCGTGTAAATCCGATCCACATTTTGCAAAATCGCATGGCGAGCCAATGCGGGACAGGAATCGCCTTGGCGCTTCAATGTTTAGCCTCGAGTTGGATTCGCAACCACCGGAGCTTACAGTCGTTTGTTCCTTCGCCCCTCTGCCTTGACCGCAAGAGCGCAGGCTAGGCGTGTGGTTAGATTGTCTAATCTGCACCATGCGCCCACCGGATGCCAAGTCGCAGCGCAGCGCAGCGCTGGGTTAGCGCGTGCCACGCAGCATTGTACGGTGTTGGTGTACGGAAACAGATGCGACTCTTGGTGTAGAGGCCAAAACTGACTCGAAGCTTCACATGTGGACAGGCGTGTGATTGGCAAGGTGGTTGTTGTTGGTTGTCGAGGAGCGGCCTCCAGCTCATGTGAGTGGGCCGTCCCCGTCGGCAAAAGGCGACCTTCTTTCATCTCACATGCCGCGCTAAGCATGTGATGGCCTAACCTGACGGGACAGACGCCCAAGCCCAACCCAAGCCTGTCTCTCCCCTCATCTCCTCCCCATCATCACCACCACCGACATCGCCCTCAAGACCCTCATCGCCCCTGCAGCCATTCTGATATTCTGTCAACTTTCCCTCGCATCGCCCACCATCGGCAACCCGGCATCAGTGGGCGATGGAGCTGGGCCAGGAACGGCCGCCGGCCTACGCCCACAGCGACCCGGATACACTGCATCTGCCCTCCGTTCCCACGCAGGACCCGCAACCCACCCCCGTGCCAAACGGCCTTCACCTGCCCGACCTCAAGTCGCTCGGTCTGCCTGCCTCGACCCATTCGCGCAACATTTCAAACGCCTCGGACAACTATCGCCCAACCCTGTTTCCGCCCTCGTCTGCCGAATCGCAACAATGGCAAAACACAAACCTCCACGCCCTCTCCTTTCCTCGCGTGCCAACCGCCGCTCCTCGCACCGCCGCCGATCTTGAGATTGGCAGCCCCATGGACACGGAGAGCATGGTCAGCATCGACGACCACCTAAACAATGCCGCGCAACCCGGGGCGCTCAACTCCAAGGAGCTCCTGGCTGCCGAAGCCATAGTAGGGCTCGGTAACCCAGGTATGGAAAACATGCGCTCCTGCCGACCACCCATACTAAGTGCCGTAGACTATGCCATGTCGCCCTCGGGTCGCACCAACGCCCTTCCACCGCAAGCAAACGGCTTCCACGAAGCTGAAAATCGACAAGAGCCACTTCTCTCGCTGCTGACGTCCAGCCACCCATGGATTGGTGGCACCATCAACGGCTCTTTGAATGCGTACTCTTCGACCAAGGCGTATTCGCCTCGCTTCGTCCAGTACAGCGCCGATTTCCTGGAGCGCAATGTCGCAAACACTGTGGGGTCGGTCGGCCGTCGCACCGGAGTTGAAAGAAGCCTTCGCCGCTACTTGGGAGACCGCCAGCCCAATGGCGAACAAGACTTTCACGGCCACAAGAGACGACGCACAGATACCGACATGATGGACATTGAAAAGGGTCTGCAGACGCCGCCAGTAAGAGCCGCCCGGACTCGAGGAGATTCCGACATTTCATTCGCCCGGAGCGAGGATTCTCTGCCACCGTACGACTCTAACCGCTCGCCTGCCTATGAAGAGAGAGCAACCAACGGCCAAGGCCAGCTTCTCATGGCAAACGGCCACGAAAAATCGCAATCCGAGAGCCACCGGCAACCTCACTGGTCGACAAGGATGATGATTACCACTTCCGGCCTTGGCGCTGCCCTGTCTGAGACGTCGCTCCGGAGCCTCAAATTCTGTCTTGGAATGATGAGCAACGCGTCGAATCACTTGGCCAAGGTCATGCGCGCCTTGAAGATGGTGCTCGAGGATTATGACAAGACCACCAACTCGTCCACCGCACCCGAGCAGCACAGAGATGAAAAGGGCGTTGGCTCTCGCCAGCTCATGCGCGACTTTGAAGAGCGACAACGCGAGGAACAGAGCAGGCGCCTGGCCGACAAGATCAAGGCGCTTTGCGAAGATATTTGGAAGACGGTCAAGAGCGTCGTCGAAATGGTTTCGACCTATGCCGGAGGCGCACTTCCCGAAAACGCGAGCAACTTTGTCCGCGACCAACTCCTCTCCGTACCTGGCCGCTGGCGGGCCACTGCGTACGCCGAGGATGGCCACGCTAACAATGGTGCCGGCGCCGAAGTGAGACGCGCAAACAGGATGCTCGCGTACGCCAAGGAAGGCCTCGACATGATGGAACAGGTCAGCATGGTCGTTACGAGCACGATTCAGAGCGCTGAGCAGTGGCTCGACACGTTTGGCAAGAAGAGGAAAGAGGAGGATGGAAGCGCGCCGCACGACGAAAAGACTGCAAATGGGGTGGCTCTGCCGCCGATGATGCCGCCGCAAAACTAGGTGCGACAAGCCCGACTGTCGCTTACGACTTGTTTTGTCTTTTGCAATGCCTGGTTCCGGACTGGTCGATTTCCTTGGACTGTCGTTACGGCGAGTTTTCCGACCGGAAAAGTTCTCATTCTGATGGGGGTTTTCCGATATTGTGGTTCATATGTTCTGGTGTCTGGTTGTCTGTCATTTGCATTTCCCACTAGTTGCATGATGTCTTAGCGAGTGGTTCATTTTCAGACTGTTTGGCGTCACGGCTACATTTCTTTGGCGATTTGTTTGAACGAGGTTGCGGGCTGCTTTTTCTGCTTTCGGTCGATTGATTCCCTCTTGGTTCTTGGAGTATACGATAATGACCAGAGCCAGGCTCAACATGGAGCCTACGCGTAGGTTTGCGGGCGAGCGGTGAGGCGGAGTTGCTTTTTGATGAGAATGGAAGCAATTTTGCGTGCGCTTCGAGTGCCTTTGACAGAGTAATGCGACGCCATTTGAGCATCGCCATGCAATGATGGAATCCATGTGACGATGTCCGGCGTGGTGTTTCGCCGGCCCGACGTCGCTCACCGCCCATGACTCAGGTCGAAATGATTCCCAGTCACTGGCGAGACACATGTAGCGGGGCAGCCCTGTAAACATTCCTCGACCCTCACCACAATCTTTCCTCTCCCTCCTCACCACCCTACAACTCTCCAAAATGCTCGACATTCAAGATTTCATTACCGAGCGCGGCGGCAACCCTGAGAAGATCAGGGAGTCGCAGCGCAAGCGTGGCGCCTCGGTCGAGGTGGTGGACGAGATTATTGCCATGTGGGAAGATCACAGGAAAAGTGCGTCTCGAGCCCTCCACCGTTGTGACAGTCCAGGCTGATCCATCCCACAGCCAAGTACGAGGCGACGCAGATTAGCTCCCAAATCAACCAGACGCAAAAGGAGATTGGCCAAAAGAAAAAGGCCAAGGAGAGCGCCGACGACCTGCTGAAGCTCAAGGAGGAATTGACCAACAAGAAGAAGGCGCAGGAGGACCTGGCCGCGGAAAAGGAAAAGGCGCTTTTCGGTGCGTGCGATGCTGCTTGGGTGACGGCCCAATGCGACTGGTGGACTAACGGCGCGCAGCCAAGGTCAAGACTGTCGGCAACTATGTCCACCCCTCGGTGCCCGTCAGCAACGACGAGGACAACAACGAAAAGATACGGTCATGGGCGCCCGAGGGTGTGACGGTGGAGAAGAAGGACTGCCTCTCTCACCACGAGGTGCTGTACCGCCTCGGTGGTTACGACCCGGACCGCGGCGTCAAGGTTGTCGGCCACCGTGGTTACTGCTTGACTGGCATGGGCTTGTTCTTGAACCGTACGTCTCTCGCTACAATGACGCTACGCAGCTAATCTCGACAGTGGCTCTCATCAACTACGGCCTCGAGTTCCTGTACAACAAGGGCTACCAGCCCAACGCTCCCCCCTTCATGATGCTCCGGGATCAGATGGCCAAGACGGCACAACTCGAGCAGTTTGACGAGGAACTGTACAAGGTCACGGAAGACGAGAACAACAAGGACACGGACAAGTACCTGATTGCCACCTCGGAGCAGCCCCTCTCGGCCCTCCACGCGGAAGAGTGGCTCCAGCCCGCGGAGCTCCCCATCAAGTACGCCGGCTACTCGACGTGCTTCCGCAAAGAAGCCGGCTCGCACGGGCGCGACGCGTGGGGCATCTTCCGCGTGCACCAATTCGAAAAGATCGAGCAGTTCCTCATCACCAAGCCGGACGCGTCGTGGGAGGCGTTCGAGAGCATGATGGCGACGGCCGAGGAGTTTTACCAGACGCTGAAGCTGCCGTACCACGTCGTGGCCATTGTGTCGGGCGCGCTCAACAACGCCGCCGCCAAGAAGTACGACCTCGAGGCCTGGTTCCCCTTCCAGGGCGAGTACAAGGAGCTCGTCTCGTGCTCCAACTGCCTCGACTACCAGACGCGTGAGCTGGAGATTCGCTACGGCACCAAGAAGCAGACGGCGGCGCGCAAGGAATACGTGCACGCGCTGGTACGTCTCCTCCCAAACCCTTCCCCCCACTAATCTCCTTACCTCCCCACCTCTCTATTTACCCATCCGCATACTAACACTCACACCCTCCTCCACCCAGAACTCCACCCTCGCCGCCACCGAGCGCTGCCTGTGCTGCATCCTCGAAAACTACCAGACGCCCGACGGCTTCACCGTCCCCGAGGTGCTCCGCAAGTACATCCCCGGCCAGCCCGAGTTCCTGCCCTTCGTCCGCGAGCTGCCCAAGGACACGACGTCGGCCAAGGCGGCCGGCAAGGCGGCGCCGGCTGCTGCGCCCAAGCCCAAGGTCGCCGCGCCCGGCGAGGCTGCTGATAAGCTTAAGGATCTCAAGGTTTAGATGGGTCTGGGCCTGTGAGTGAAGATTGGCATGGATGGAAAAGATGTAAAGGAAGGGAAAAGTTTTGGGGATTGGCGCTGGATGGATGGATGTACGGACAAGGTACGGTGGATCAGAAGGGTCAGGTCACTGGATGCATGCATGCATGTGGGGTTGCCGATTGAATTGAGCGCGTAGACGAACCAACAAATCAACCAACGTACGAACGAACGAACGAAAGTTGCACTGCTTTTCTCTCCTGCTTTTCCTTTTATTTACCCTCCTTGCATTGCCCGCCCCCTGATTGCCGCGGTGACATCCTCCATCATTATGCTGTAATGCTATAATGGAAGTCGTCGTCGTCGTCAGAAGATGCATGTGAGCGGAAGCCTCCTTAACCGCCTGCATATAAACGGTAATGGCAGAAAGAGATAGAAATAAGAGAAGAGAAGAGAACAGCAGAAGAGACGCAGCAGTAGGAAGGAGTCGACGCGTGTAACTGCTCTGTAGGCAGTGGCCGCGGAATTTGAGTGGAGCGGCCTGGAGTAGAGTAGAGTATGTGCCGGCGGCGGCGTATTTATGTACTCGCGGCCGGCCTGACCGGATACGGTGGGTTTATCACGCGGTGCGCGGCCTCCTGACCGACACCCTTCCTTGCTTGCCTATGACATGCCAGGCATGGCGTATCTTGTGACGTACGCTGCGCTGTGCTGCGCTGCCTGAGCTTCTGATTCTGAGTGTGATATAGTTGTGATTCCGACGCACGTGGAGGCTGGGCTGGGCTGGGCTGGGCTGGGCGCTGTGCTCTTGCTTTGATGACAGGCGGCGTGGGAGGGAAAAGCTCGTAGGACTAGCGGCCAGTGTGAAATGGATGTTGAGAAGTGATGGAGATGTGTGAGGAGTTGGGCCGTGGAAGAGGAACAATGATGGCACTCAACACTTGCAGAAAATGGCGGGCGCCAATGTACGGGAGGAGGTGGAGGTAATCTTTTTCTATGTATTTGGCATTTGCGCTCCGTCTCTTTTAGTTTTACAGCTCAGCGTGAGCAGTGAGTGGGTGAGGTGCGCTTCTTTGGCGTGTTCTCGCTCTGGCCTGCTCAGGGGCATGTCTGCCCTGCCTGTCCATCCACCTCCCTCCCCCATGGTGCCTCCACGCTCCCTCCGTTCCTCTCGCAACAGCAGCCCGCTTACTCCGTGGTCGTCTCCGTGGTCGTCTCCGTCGTCGTCTCCGTCCTCTTCTTTTTGATGCCCTCGTCAACCCACTCGCACGCGCGCCACCCCCTGACGGCCCAATTCTCCTCCAAGGTCTGGCCAGGCGAGAGGTTCTCTCCGATCGACTTGACATTCTCTTTGATCAGGGCGTCGCACTCTTCGAGCGTCTGTGCCGCGAGCTGCGGCTGCGGCATCTTGTCAGACGGGACGAGGAGGCGCTGAGCAAGGGCAACGGCATGGTGGACGGGGATGACGCGCATGAGGCGATGCTCGGCGACCTTGAGGCGCTCGTAGCGGACCTTGATCACCTCCGTCGACGACGGCTTCTGCACAGCGCCGCCGTAGATTTTGATGTTGTTCAGCAGGCGCTCGGCGCCCTGGCGCAGCTCGTCCAGCGCCTTTTCGCGCTCCTCTGGGATCTTTGGCGCGTAGCGGATGTGATGGACGGCCAGCAGCTCGAGGGGCGCGGCGATGGTGAGCGGCAGCGTGCGCAGGTCGCCGGGCTTGACGGCGCGCTCGCCGCCCGCGTGCTCCGGCGCCTCGAGATAATCGGCCACCTGGCGGACGCCGGTGAGGGCGCGCATGAGGGCGCGGCGCGACCAGCGCCCGGCGACGGCCAACTCTCGCAGGCCCCACAGCAGCGTCGACAGCAGCTCCTCCGTCTGGATGCGGATGCCCGTCTCGTGCGCGCGCTCCACCATGCGCAGCACGGCGTCTTGGTGGCCCTGGAACCATGCCTTGCGCACCACGCTGAGCACCTGGCTGGGCGACAGCTTGATTCCCGCCTTTTGGTAGCCCACGAGCAGCCGCTCCACGTTGGCCCAGTCGCTCGGCGTCTGTGCCAGCGTTATCACGCTCTTGAGCGTCCCCCATTCCGATGGATGGTCCTTTTGCGGGTCGAGCGGCTGCAGTCGGACGTCGGTGCCGCCAATGTGTGCGACTACGGGCTCTTCTTCGTTTTCGAAGAGCTTTCGGTGTTTTGAGCCATAGACGATTCTGGTTTCCCGCGGCGTCAGATGCTTGGGGATGATGATGCGGTCGCGCGCGATTTGGAGTTTAGTGTCCAGTTCGTCACTCGAAGACCGGTCGAATTCGGGAATAGCTGGTAGTCATTCGTTAGCCGTGCTCCCAGGACGTGATTTATCATTTCGTGGTTCACCGAGAGGGTTGGTGAAATTGGGTTGGCATACTGGCTGGGCGAGCAGCAGTGCTGCTAAAGGTTCGCCGAGTCCATTGTGACAGGGCCGTGCGGCCGAATCTTGCTGAAATCCTCATGTCGAGGTTGTGCGGGTCCTCAATGATAGATTTCCGGAGAGCGAGGTCAGTTCAAGTCGTCCGCGAGCTTTCGGCGGAGCGCCCGGTTGCCGCAG
Organism: Phyllosticta citribraziliensis; assembly: GCF_038025025.1. NCBI lineage: Eukaryota > Fungi > Ascomycota > Dothideomycetes > Botryosphaeriales > Phyllostictaceae > Phyllosticta > Phyllosticta citribraziliensis. The sequence goes on from NW_027117338.1 coordinate 3,225,614, forward strand.
TTTTTCCGGCAGCACTTCATGCCTCAGGCCTTTATTCGGTTCCGTCAAAACCTCAATCATGGCACGCACTGCATGACAAGATATTGAAATTGCTAGTTGCATGTCATGTACTTAGAAAAGTCCTTCTTCTACCCAAGGTAGCTACCGCCTGCAAAGCTACAATTACAAGATTCCGCCCCCTTGATTGACCCTCCATCTAAACCGTCTCCCTAAACTCCAAGTCGACCCTTTCATAGTGGTCCAGGAAGCCCTGGAAGATAGCAACCCCGAGTCCAGGGTCCAAGCTACCCGTGGTGGCGCGGATGCTGTGCATGCTCAGCTGCGGGATACCAGCGTCAATGGCTCTGATGCCAGTGGCGGCGCTGAGCATGGGCCCAACGGTGCCGCCGCTACGGCTGTCGTTGCGGATCTGGAAAACCTGCAGCTCCTGCTTGCTCTCTTCGGCAATGCGCTGCATGAGAGCTGTCGACACCGAGTCGGTCGTCATGTGGCCGTTGGAATCGGCGGAAAGCACGAGACCAACGTTGAGGCGAGGTGAGTGATGGTCGAGGTAGGCGTTGAGGAAGTTGGGGTTCACAGCGTGAATGACGTCGCTGGAGACGATGAACGAGTTGGCAAAGGTTTGCGAGAGAAGCGAGGGCGTCGGGAATCCCGCGAACGAGTCGATGATGCGGTCGATGGTGGCCGGGAGGAAGTTGGATCTCGCGCCCTGGCGGAGAAGACTGCCAATTTCTTCGTCATCAAAGAGGCCAACAACCTTGATGCCCGAGGAGCTCCTGGTTGCTTGAGAAGTTTCGGGCTTGACACTGTTCAGAAGAGCCTGGACGGCGGCCCATGAACACAGCTTGTCATCGACGCGGGGAGCAAAGATGAACTCCTTTTCAATACCGCCCACTTGAGAAGGCTGTGTGTCAAAGAGTTCCAGCTCCCAGTTGACAATACTGGTCGACTCGATGCCCAGCTGTTTCGAAATGGCCTGAACAAGCTTTGGCGGCTGCGTTGCAACAAAAGATCTGCCGGGGCGGAAATAGGGTTCAGAGTCCTCAACGCTCTTTCCTCCGTACAAATCGCTGTTGTCGAGCCCGATGATGGGCACCATCTGCGTCTCCTTGTTGAATGGTCCTTGCGCCGCAGCGCCAAAGTGAGGAGCCAGTGTGGGAATGCGAGCAACTGCAGTTGTCAGCATTATCCTAGACTGCCCCAGATGTGTTTGAAAGGATGTCTAAGCACAACGAAGAATCGCCAGGAAGTATTCAGCTCCTCGCGTCAGTGGTATGAAGCATCTGACGACACTTTGAGGTCATCGTTGCGTGTCACACGATATTTCGGCACATGCGGTGTCAACTTACTTGGCCAGTCAAGCTTCACCAGCTTGGAGACAATCTTGCCCGAGTCTTCCTTCACCAACACTCTTCCGCCAACACCCAGGTCCCTATCCCACCACGTGCTGTTCAGCGCACCCGCATAGGGCGCTACGCCCAGCTGGACGTATCCAGACTTTGTTCTTAGTTGTGGGACAGGCTTGAGCCTGGCACACAAAGCATCGATATGACCTGCCAGGATGGCTGCGCCGTTACCTGGCTCGTAGTCCGGTCCAACAGCGAAGGCAATGAGCGACGATCCATTACGCTCGACATAGTATAGACCGCCCTTGTTCAGCTTCCAGATATCGCGCTCCGACAGCTTCTTGAAGCCTGCAGCCTCGAGGTCCTTTGCCACTGCGTCGACGGCGTGAAAGACGGTAGGGTTTTGGGTCAAGAAGTCGCAGAATGGCTGCGTATATTCCTCTGGCTTGACTGTCTTGATCTCTTCGGAGGTCTTCCTGGACGGTTCCAGCTTGGTCGGTGGCTGATGGAGCTCGGGGATAGGCGTCTGGGGCACCTTGGGAGGCACCGCTGGCGGCTTCGCTTCGGGGACAGGAGCGAGGAATGGCGAGTCCCTGTAGAGAGTTTCGTGGTCGAAAGGTTCGGGGAAAAGGTTTGGCCAGGCGCGCTGCTCGCGATGGGTCATGTCTGGATGCCAGCTGAACCTCTGGTAAGGCAGATGCATCGAGGCGGAGGACTGGGTCTTGCGGAGAGTGGGGTGGTTCCTCGTCATGGTATTAGATTTCGAAATGGTCTGTCGGTGCGGATGATGTAAAGCCGAAAGGTACCTGGAGAAGAGGCGAGGAGAGGAAGAGAGGATGGAGTGAATGAGGAGGAGTGGGTTGGGTACAGTAGGGTGGGTTCTTGGGCGATGAGAGGGTGCCTGGAGTTGCTGGGGGAGCTGCACGTGGTGGTGTGCACGGGGCATCGGGCGGATTTAGCTTCGAGCTCCCCGGTCCAGGTCACCTAATCCGATTCCTCGACCACCTCTCCTCTCCTCCGTCCGACTTCTCTTCACCCACCCACCTCAGCATCACTAGACACCCAGACCATCTGTCACAACTTGACTCTGCATTCTCAAACATTGCCCATCTCTCTCCCCTCAAGTTCATGCACGCTGCCGACCCTCAAACGCCAACACCACCAATGACGAGCAAACCTCTCAGCATTTCGTGATGCGACCTTCTACATCGGGCAAAAATGAATCATCGAGTCAGCCCCAGTTTGCGGAGCAAAAGTTTGTTTTCTTTCATCATGTCTCCTTTCATTTTGTAACACTGGGCTACTACTCAGAGCTTCCATCCCTTCCTCGTCGCCAGAGCAGTTTCCTGTCTCACGCCCAAGTCTTCAAGAATCTCTTCACTTCCTCCTCCTACTACCAACATTCTCAAGTCCCGTGAAATTTGTTCGACAGTCGCGCCCACGCCGCTCCTTGTGTATCCGGCGCCGCCAAAAATCTGCTGGGCCTCCCTATTCGCCATCTCCACCAACCTGCCGCCTTGCACCTTGATCAACGCAATTCTTCCTGCAATGTTGGGATCTTGCCACTTCATCTCGGAGCTTTGCACATGGTACGCAATCTGCTCCAGCCAGGCCCAGTGCGCCTCGACCTCGCGGGCCATGGTGGCAATCTTGTGCCGTATGATTTGATTCTCAATCAACGGCTTTCCAAACGTCTCTCGCCGGCAGGCGTAGGTGAATGCGTGCGCTAAACACGTCCGCGCCTTTCGATTCATTCCCACGGCCATGGTGAACCTTTCGCGGTTGAAATTTGTCAAAATCATCTTGAGGCCCTCATTCTCTCGTCCGATGAGATTCTCCGCAGGAACCCAAACATCCTCCAGCTCGACCCAACTTGCACCTCCGGCCTTTTGCCCGCTGTTTTCGATGCGACGCCAGGAAAGCCCCTGACTGTCCATTGGAATCACCAACACGGAAATGCCATTTGCTCCGGACCCTGGCGGCCCGGTCCGCACCGCCGTCACCATGTGCGTCGCCCACGGGATCCCCGTAATCCACTTTTTAACCCCATTGACGACATACCACTCTTTCCCATCCTCTATCTTCGTCTTTTCTGCCGTCGTCGTCAACGCCGCGACATCGCTTCCTCCTCTAGGCTCTGTCACGCCAAGCGCAAACGACGTGCTCCAATCAAACAACCTGGGCAACCACTTTCTCTTTTGCTCCTCGCTACCCCAGTGGATGATGGGCGGCGCCGCAATCACGCTCGCGCCCTCGAGACTCGTCCCTACGCCACCTTCGATCCGCGAACCCTCGTCCACCATGATCAGGTAGTGAAATGCGTCCAACTCTTCCCATGGGATCCCCGCCGGATTTCCTACCCATCCGGGCCGGTACGCCGGAGGCACGTCGCTGTAGGCAACGCCGCTACGTGCCCAGGCAAGTGCTGCATCACGCGGCGCCGAGCCGGCAGCCTCCCAGTCTAGAGCATAAGGCAAGACGTTGCTGTCAATGAAGGTTCGAAGGGCTGCCTGAAGGCGGTAGTGAGACGGCTTGTAGTAATGCGACGAGAGGCTGTGGAAGGCCGGTTCCGCCCATGGGCCATGAGGCGTGCGGTTAGAAGTCTCATGCCCTCCTTCCTTGGTGGGTGACCCCGCTGGTTTAGGAGTCATGGTGGTGTTGTGGGATGAAATTGGGCGATTGACACCAAAAGAGTTGTTGAAAGCGACTGGTGAGTGGTTCTTCAACACTGACTGACCGCAATAAGAGAAAACATCTGGAACGATACCCTGCCTCGGGTGTGACGTGCAAGCCGGCAGCGAAGACCCCGCCGCCCCGCACTCCACTTTGCCGCTCCAAAACAGGAAATGAGCGACGATGGGCTTGAATGGCCTCGGTCGAGGCTCTACTATCTCACTGCAAGGTCGATTGATTTCTTCTGGACCTCGTTTGGAATCTTGAAAATTCGCTGAATTAAGCATCATCCCTCCTTGGTAAAGGAGGAGTAGTAAGTTTATATACAAGGTTTTTTCTTCTTCTCCGTCTCTTACAACATATCCATCCGTACAATTGACCTCCCAAACCTTTTCATATCACCCCTTAGGGGCACAGCGTCAGCGTAAACGACGCATCCGACGTACAAGTGTACAAATCAGGCTGCACAACATCAAAGTTGCCCTGGCCCCCCTGAATAGCATGGCACGCAGAATCGGTACTGCTCATGGAAAACGCATCGCCAACGGGGCTTCCACCATCCTCGTACACATCGTAGTACACGATGGTGCGCTCGAGCCTCGTCTCGTAACCCAGAATCTGACTGGGGTTGTCGCCCTTCCACATCTTGATGCGCCAGCCGTCGGTGCTGTGCTCGCCGGCCGACGACGAGCCGCCGGACGGGATGCTGAATTGGTTTTGCAGCGTCCGCCCCGTGCTGGTTTGCTGCGTTATCGCCGTCAGGGCGTACGCGCAGTTGTTGACGACGTTGGCGGTGCCGACGGCGGCGACGGTGGCTGAGAGGGCCGCGGTGAGGAGGGCGAGGGCGCGGGGAACAAACATGGCGATGGTTTTGTTGTGTTTGTTGTTTTTCGCGGAAAGGAATTGTTAAGTCGTCGGGGGGTGTAGAGAGAATGCCCCAGCGGATGCGTCGATTTGAGATGAGGAGTTTGTTTCGAGGTGAGGTACTCAGAGGAAACCCAAAAGAGGAGACTGATTTGCTTTCTAGCTTGCTTGCTGCAGAACACCCACCACCCGACCTCCCTCACACAATATATACCTCTCCTCCCTCCTCCACATCTTCCCCCAAACCCCCCAAAACGGCCTCTGCCCTGCCGATCGCGTCCTCCACCGCATCTTTTTTCGCCTGGCTTGGCTTGGGGGCCGCGGCCAAACCTCTCGGCCCCTTCCGCCCCATCGACCATTAACCATAACTCAAACGAGCTGCCGATCGTCCAAACGAGACGTTCTGGCCCCCAAAGGCCGAGCGTCTGTGCCAGAAAAGCGGAGGGATCGTCCGCAAGGCGCCGAGATGGGTGACTCGCGAGTCGTAAGGCGCAACCGAACTGTTGCTGTGTTTGGTTCTCGGCTGTGGGGTTGGGGCGTGAGGTGCGCCAGGCACTGACTCGACGTCGACGGCTTTATAGGGTCGCGAAAAAGTGCTGACTGGGTTTGTTCTCTTGTTCCTGTTTTCTCTGCTGATAATATATCTAGCTCGAAGTAGTATTATGTCGTTTGTCTCTTGCCAATGGCGTCGAGTTAAGCGGCGACGACACCTCAACGAGGACACGGAAGTCAGATTTCGCAGCGAAGAAAAACACGCAAAAGGAGCTGTAGAAGGTGGCTTTGGATGGCCCATTGGACGAGAGCAGAGTGACATAGGTCTCTTCCAACACATCTGCCTATCCAAAGCGCGCATCAATCTCCCGCGTTCCCTACATACACATTTTACAAATCGCCGCGCCTACCAAACCAGAAGCAAGGAACCGATCATTCGCACCACCAATTCTCAATACCAGCCTCTCTATCCCAGGTCCCTCCACCCTCAGCCAATCATCCACACAACGTCCACGTCAAAGACGCCCCATCCGCACAACTATGCGACGTACTATCCCCAGTCGTTTGATACGGCGTAGTACACGAAGTAGACTGCGCAGGACACGTTATGGGGACGCAATCGCCATTGCTCGACGCCACCGTGTACGACCCGACGTCGTTGCCGCCGATGCTGGCTACGTCGTAGTACACCATGCCGCCCGCGGCCGTCGCCTCGAGGATGAGCGGCTTGGCCGCGTCGGTGTAGACGCGCACTTCGAGGGCGTCGGCGCCGTAGGTGATGGGCGCGGCTGTGGCGCCCGCGGCCAGCGTAAATGCGCTGCCGGCGTCGAGGGTGAGGGCGTTGGAGCATTGGTTGATGACTGTGATGGTGCCGGTGGCGTGGGCGGTTGTGGATAGAGCTGCCGTGAGGACGAAGAGGTGGCGGAGAGAAGACATGGTGTAGTTGTGTGAGAGGAATTGGTTGGTGGTGGGTTGGAGAGATTGAAGGTATTCGTGCGGTTGGGATGATTGCTCCATGGGGAAATGCACGAATTTAAGTACTGTTTTTGGATTTGCTGACTGCTATCTTGCCAGACGCCCCCAACTCGCCAGGGGCTGAAAAGTCACGGCTTGGTGTGACAGTCTCATCCTTCTTCTCTCCAAATAGACCGACCTCTTCCCGGCGTCTCAGAAACCTTCAGGAACAAGAGCAGAGATGCCATTGACCACAGCGGCCACGACCGAACTTCCAAAAAATAAACCGTCCGCCTCGAATAATCCAATCACCCGCACAGCGTCCAAGTAAAAGCCGTCCCCGGCGCACACATGTAGGTCGAATTTTCGTCCGTCGGCGTGATATTCACATCCGCGCCATCAACGCCCGGACAATCGGCACTGCTCGTCGTCAGGACAAAGTCATTGCCGATGGCGCTCCCGCCGACGCTCTCGAGAAAGTCGTAGTAGACTTCGTTCAAGTTGATAAGGGCCTCAAAGGCCAGGTAGTCGATGCTTGAGTCCGTGTAGGCGCGCAGGTGCAGCGCGCTGTCGTTGTACTCGAAGGCCGCGGACGTGGCGCCAACGGCGAGTGCCGATGTCGATATTGCGCTGGAGCCGCGGAGCTCGTCGATGGAGACTGCGTAGCTGCACTGGTTGACGATGGTGATGGTGTTTGCGGCGTGGGCCGTTGCGGAGAGGGCCGCGGTGAGGAGGGTGAGGAAGCGGAGAGATGGCATGGTCGTGTTGAGGTGGTTTGTTGGATAGATGTCTTTGGTGGAGTCTGTAGAGATGTTTGAGGTTGATGTGATGATGAGGAGCTGTATGCCCGTTTTTGCATGTTTAAATATGCCACTGGACTTCGCGCCGTTGTTGTGCAGTGCTGAGGAAGCGTTCGGTGTGCCGACCTTGTTCTCTTGCCCTAGCCCCTACCTTCCGCGGATTTCTGCCTACGCATCAACTGATAACAACTAACTATGTCCGCATGGAGCAAAGCAGCGGCCGCTAGATGGTTCAATTGGGAGCTTTGAAATGTTTTTGTGGGTCATGGTCTGCTACTCCACCTCTAGCGGATGGGGCCGGGGGCCAAAGGCCTTTTCTATTGCTGATCCGGCTATAGGTAGCAGAAGCGAGGTCCGGTTTTGTCATGGATCTTCGCTGTCTCAAGTCGGGTCGGTGGACAACAGGGCGCTGCTGGGACTACAGCCCTATCGAATGGGTTTGGCCCCCATGCCTCCTGGCAGGAGCCGGTCGGTGCCTGGCGATCATTAGGGCACGAGTTTGCTCGGCTCTTGCCCTCCGCGGAACCAGTAGCTGGTAGCCAATTGATGAGGGTAGCTTGGGAGAAGCCCATCTGCTGCCCTGGAAAAATGGTGTAGCCTGGAAGTGTTCCCTCTCGAGGTCGTTCTGCGTTGGAGGCAATCATGGCGAGATTTTTCTCGCGGCGAGTCAACGTAATAGTTGTGATTTCTCTCCAACCGTAGAGGATAGTGGAAAAAACATGAAAGTCGAAATTGCGATGTTGACAAACGACGTGGTAGTGGTATGACGTTCTGCTTCACGGGAAAAGGGCGCGATTCAGCGCTAAGCATTAGCGAACCAAACCTGACTAGCATCGCGAACCGCGACAACAACTTCCAGCAGCGACCAAGTCCACGACGGCACAACGGCCCAATTTGATTTCCGACAAGTAATTTCGACGGTACCCTTTTGGAAAATGGCCGTCTTCGAGGTCTTGAAGCCAGGGCCAGTCCTGAGCCCACGTCTCGGCTCGCTTTCCCTCCCAGGGAAATCTGCAATCCCAACGCCTCACTACATCGCCAACACTTCACGCGGCGTGGTACCGCATCTCTCGCAAGACAATCTCGAAAAGCACACAAACATCAATGGACTCTACCTGGGTCTCGAGGACTGTAAGATGCCGCAGCAACCCAACTTCCGCAGCACACGACACTGATTCCCCTGCTCTCGCGAGCACAGAACAGTCATAGAAAAAGCGCCGCAAGAAACACCTCCCGTCTTCTCAACGCCATGTGAGAAGGCGCAAGACTCGCCACTGCGCCGCTTCATCGCCGTGCGCGACGAGCAGCTGCTGGTCCTGGGCCCGCGGCGCGTCCCCGCGCTCGACTCGCCCGGCTCAAACACCAACGCGGGCATCCAGATCCACACCTCCGTCGGCCACCGCGCGCTGTCGTCCGAGTACTACGCCTCGGCCGCCATCAAGCTGTGTCCGGATGTCGTGGTTGGATTGGGCGATGTCATGCCTGGCCACCCCAACCCCAGTTTGAAGCGTGTCGAGAAGATGGGCGATCGCACGGCCAGGTGGATGAAGGATCTCGTCGGCGCCGTGTCGCACGCCTCGCGCAACGGCGGCGAGCGCAACGGCAGCAATACGAATGGCGACGGCCATGCTGATGCCAACACCAACGGCATCGACGCACCCTCATCTTCATCCCACAGCCCCGCCATCTTCGCGCCCATCCTGCCCATCGAGCCCGAACAGCAGTCCTACTACCTCTCCGACCTCACCTCCTCCCCCCTATTTCCTCAACTATCCGGCCTGGCACTCTACTCGCCATCCTCCATCGCCTCGATCCCCGCCAAGCTCTCACACCTCCCGCGGCTCTCCCTCTCCAACCCGCCCACGCCCGCCAAACTGCTGCACGAGATAGCCCAAGGCGTCGACCTCTTCACGCTGCCGCTCGCCGACGCCGCAACCGACGCCGGCATGGCGCTGCTCTTCTCGTTCCCCGCGCCTGCGCACCCTCCCACCCCTCCGCACAAACTGCCGCTCGCCCTCGACGCCTGGTCCCCCGCCCACGCAACGGCGCTCACGCCCCCCTCCCCCTGCTGCCCCGCGCCCCGCTGCTACACCTGCCGCACGCACTCGCTCGCCTACCTCGCGCACCTGCTCTCCGCCAAGGAGATGCTCGCCTGGGTCCTCCTCTCCATCCACAACCACCACGTCCTGGCGCACTTCTTCGCCGGCGTGCGCCGCGTCCTCGCCGCGCCAGACGGCGCCGCGGTATTCGAGGAGGAGCGGCGGCGGTTTGAGAGGGTGTATGAGGCGGAGTTGCCGGTGAGGACCGGGACGGGGCCCAGGGTCAGGGGGTACATGGTGAGGAGCCGCGGGCCGGGGGAGGCGCGGCGGAATGAGAGGGGGTTTGCGGGGTTGGCGTTGGGAGAGGGGCAGGGGGAGGGGGAGGGGGAGGGTTCTCAGGCAGTCGAGCAGCCAGACGAAAACGACGACGTCACGACGCCCGGCGAGGCGGGCGCAGGCGAGGCGCGGCAGCTGGTCGACAGGGGGTTTGCGGTTGTTGAGACGTAGACATTTCTCTACCTACCTACCTACCTACTTACCTGCCTACCTTATCTAAACGTAGGCAATTAGGCGCAGATGCATGCAGAGCACATGTAATAAATATTCAGCCACCCATCCGCCTCTCGCCACACATCGCCAGCAGACCGACGTTCGTTTACATACAGGTTGGCAAGGCAGGGCAGCGCAGGTATGGTGGGAGGGAGACCTAGGTCCTAGCTCTACAAACGGCAGTTTGCCTTCTGCATGCCGTCCTCCTGCCCAGCGGCGGCGGCGGCGGTCGTCTGCACTTGGTTGTAGAGTCTGGTCTGCCTGTCTGTCTGACTACGGACATGTCCTGTCTGTGCCTGCCATCGTCCTCTCTGATGCCGGCGGCGCCCAAACTAAAGCAAAACAAACCAAACCAGACCCACTGCCGCCACCGCCGAACAAAAAGCGCGTCATGCATGCCACGGCATCTCCCGCAAACCGACCCAACTCACTCACCAACTGTGTCTCTCACCTCCGCCCCTTACCCCCCCGTCCAGATGTCCATCGTCGTTGCCGTCCCCAATAGCCGGGCAGCGCCGCCCTCATCGTCATCATCGGCATCATCGTCGTCACCGAGCCCTTTCTGCATGCATGCATGCATGCATGCATATGCAAGCAGCGACAGAAACCAAACCAAAACCAAGACGCAGATGCAGACGCAGACAGCAGCTTGGCCTTTGAAGCTTTCCTTGTTTGTCGATCCGCCGCGCGCGGGAGTGGCGATGTGAGACTGATACCGAGAGTGAGACAGTGAGGTGGTGAGACATGTCAGAGCGCTGTCATTTGATATGGTGACGCGCTTTGCTTTGCTCTGGGAAAGGCAGGGTAGGGCGGTTGCGAGGTGAGGCGTTGGAGGACATGGCTAGGTTCTGTATGTAGGCGAGTAGGAGAATGCCTCCAGTTGCTTGAGATGACCCTATCTGTCTGCGCGCACTCCCTCGCGCTCGAGAGCTTCGCCTGGCGCGTTTGGGCGTCGTGCGAGCGTCTTGGAACCGGTAGGGTGACATATTTTGTTGTTGTCGAGGTGCGAATGCCGTCTCGTAAGCTCAATCGCATTGAACAAGTCAATCTTCATCGCCGTCTTGCTCGCCCTCTGCAGCCATCTGGTCGTCGTCGCTGTAGTCGGGCCCCATGAGGTCATCGACGTCGTCGTCCTCGGCGTCCGAGTCGCTGTCGGTAGCGCCAGACGCGTCGCTGGCGTCGTCTTCGCTGTCGGCGTCCTCCGCCGCCGCCGCCGCCGCCGCTTTTGCTTGACTAACAGAAGTCTGCTGGGTCGATTGCTCCGGCGAGTCGGCGCCAGACTGCTCTGCGGCATTGACGTCGTCCGGCATGTCGTCGTCCGCTCCGTCGAGGGCGGCAATGTCGGTCGGTTCCAGCTTGCTGACCCTGGCCTTGGCGAGGTTGCGAATGTCGCCGGCCAATTTGGTCTCGTACTCTGAGATGACCTTGCGGCGGCCCACCGCGATATCGGCAATGTTCTCTGCCGTGATGGCGTCGGGGAACAGCTCGATGCGCGTGTAGTCTTCGTCTCGCGGGACGTTGCCTTTGATGATGACGCCAATCTTTTCGCGCATCAGGACTTTGATCTTGGCCCACGTGCCGTTGAGGAACCACCCGTCGGACTTGATCTGCCGGGCTGTTAGTTTTGCGTCTGCGATGAATGTACTGTCGAGACTTACGTTGCATGTTTTTCGCAGTTTGTTCGTGTCCAGGATGCGCCGCAGCTGGCGGTCGGTCACGTCGCACACCTGCCACACCTTGCCGTCCGGGACGAGCTTCTTGCCGTCAAACATGTGAGTGAGCTTCTTAGACCCCTTTTGACGGCCCTCGCGCCGGAAGACGGTCCTCGAGTCCATCCACTTGTTGGGATCCTCGTTCGACTCTTTGCCCTGTGAGACGGGAATCTTGAACATGACGGTCTGGTACATTCTGTACTTGGGGTCGGTTCTGGGGTCCACGCCGAAGCGGATCAGAGTGTCGCGCCAGGGGCCCGAGTTGAACGAGTAACCGACGTAGCCGTACGAGCTGCGGATCGAATCATCTGTGGGAGCTTGAATGTTATTGTGCAGGTAGCGTTTGGTCATGATGGGCCTCTCCTCCAACAGCGCCCGTATGTTGGCAATGGTCTCGCGGATGTGGGGTTCCAGCGACTCCTCGCGCGGCAGGGGGACAGGAGACTCATGGGGCACCTTTTTGGCATCGATGGAGATTGTGTGCAGAATGAACTTGCGGCCGGCGGTGGGATTGTATGTAATCTCACGGCCCTTGTCGTCTTGGATGAGCTTGACTGCCGGATTCTGGCGGTACGAGTAGTTGTAGGGCACATCGACGCCGGTGAATTGCGGCGAGGGGCCCACGTCTTGGCCGGGCTGATGATTGTCTCTACCGTCGTCCAGCTTGAAGTGCTTGAGTTTGGAGTACTGAAAGGGCAAGATGGAGTGGCGCAGCGACTGGGCGAGCGACAGCTGGGAAGTGGCATACTGGAAGTCGGGCAGGGTGCGGAAGCGGTGAGTCTCGTGATTGACGCCTACAGCTTGCACCGAGTAATTGTCAGGATGGTCGCGCAGGCTCTGCAGCAGCAAGAGGGGATCAGTGTGGGCGGCGTCATGCGGGCGCGGATCGTCAATCCACGGGTCGTCGGAGCCTCTCTTGCGCTTGCGGCCCGTACGCTTGGGCACAGTCACTTTGATCAGAAGGTTGCGCGTCTTTACGAAATTGGACATGACGGGCTTTGCCATGACATCGCCCGGGCGCAGAGACGCGCCAATGGTCTTTTGCCTGTTTCTGGTCTGCAGGAACTGGGTGGGGGTTAGCATCGATCAAGCGAGAACGAGGGCATGCGCAACTCACCTTGTCGACGACGACAGGCCCGCCCAGCGACTGGAGGCCATTGTCAATGTTCTTGACGATGCATGGGTGCTCCAGACTTACGACATGGTCGCGAGGCACGGCGAGGGCGGGCGCAGGGGCGTCGGCAGGACCATGGAGGGCGGCAGACGGGCTGGGCTGGAGGGCGCCATCGTCGTCGTCGTAGAGGTCGTCGAGCAGCTGCTGTTCGTCGTCCATGATTGATCTGGAGATGAGGGGCCTGTAGCTGTAGGTGTTTGAGAAGTGCCTGTCGCAGCAGTGGGTGGTTCGGGTTGCGCTAGGCCCGCATGGACCGGACCCTACCCTACCTATGGACATCACCACCTCCTCGATTGCAGTACCGCCCGGCACCTGGACCTGGACCTGGACTTGGACCTGGACCTGACCTCGCCCTCCCGACTCGGCACTGCACTCACTGCAAACACCACCTCCACCACGACACCACCATCTCCATCTCCATCTCTCGTCTGCTCCCTGCCTGAAACCTGTCCATCTGCACCCGACCCGACCTGACCCAGCGCCCCTCCCTCGGTGCCTCGTCGGCCCTTTGCCGTCACCCTACCACCCATCAGCGCAGCGCAGCGCACCGCACCGCAGCCGTCCCGTCAGGTCGCCTACCTACCTACCTACAACCTACAGCACCTACTACCTACCTACAACCGACCTACCTTGCTCTGCCTCTCCTCCGCACTGCACCGCCTGCGTCCAATCCCCTCGCCCATGCCGACCTCGACGTCCTAGCAATTCGAACGATCCAACCCTGCGCCAGTCGCACGTCGCCATCCCCCCGTCTGCCTGCCCTGCTGCGTCGGGCCTCGAGTCCTTTGACATCTCCACCCGCCGACTTCCTTGGTCCTCGCCCGCATCCTCCAGCGCGTCTGCGCAACCTCTAGCCATGAAAGGCTTCCGCCAGAAGTTTGTAAGTCGTCAATGCCGCGTCCCGTCCCTACCCACCTCCCTCGCCTCTCGCCTCGCTCCGCTCCGCTCCCATCTCATCTGCCCCGGCTGACGTCTGCCGCCGCCAGTCCGACAAGCTACGTAACCACGAGTCCAAGTCGTCCTCAAAGAAAAAAGACCAGTCCGGCACCGCCTCTCCCTCGCACGGCGGCTCTGGCACCCACTCTCCTGCCGGCTCCGCCCACGCAACACCCACTTCGTCAACCACACAGCTGCCAATCGACCCGCGCAGCAAGCCTCTCCCCGGCGCTGGCGACAATGCCGCCTCGGCCAGCCATGCTGCTGCTGCTCCTCAGCCCGGTCAGCCCGGCGCCCCCAACTCCCTCACACCTGGATCGCAGTACATGGCCGGACAGCAGATGGCTCAGGGATCCACCAATAACGGCATGAGCGGCGGTGGCCCTGGCACACCCACCCGCGCTGGCCAGCCGCTGGCGCCGAGTGTTGTCATCAGTCCTAGCGCTCCTGTAAGTACCCCATGTCTTAAACACCCTGCGCTTCTAGACTAGCCCACCACCTCTCCCGCAAACATTCAATCGCCTGACTGGACTCATCTAGCACGTCCCTCCTCCTGGAGCTGCCGAGACCATGCCCGGCGACCTCTTGCCCCCCAAGGCCGGCAGCAAATCCTTGCTCTTCGACCGCCTGCAGACGACCCCAAAGGACGTTGCCGAGGGCATTAGGACGCCCAAGCGCCAGCACTCGTCTCGCTTCGACATTTCCGACCAGAGCAAGCGTGAGCTGGAGAAGCTGCCCGGATTCCACGAGGTGGCACCCAACAAGCGCGAGGAGCTGTTTATGCAAAAGATTGACCAATGCAACATCATCTTCGACTTCAACGATGCCAGCGGCGACATGAAGTCCAAGGAGATCAAGCGCCTCGCCCTGCACGAGCTGCTAGACTATGTCGCAAACAACCGACAGGTCATCACCGAGCGCATGTACCCCCGCGTCGTCGAAATGTTTGCCAAGAATCTTTTCCGTCCCATCCCTCCGCCCGTCAACCCGCAAGGCGAAGCGTTTGATCCCGAGGAAGACGAGCCGGTCCTCGAGGTCGCTTGGCCGCACATCCAAGTCGTGTACGAATTCTTTTTGCGATTCATCGAGAGTCAAGACTTCAACACCAACATTGCCAAGCAATACATTGATCACTCTTTCGTGCTCCAGGCAAGTTTGCGCCGCCGCTGGAAATTGGGCACAAGCTAACCGATGGCAGCTCCTCGAACTGTTCGACTCTGAAGACCCACGGGAACGCGACTTCCTCAAGACCACCCTGCACAGAATATACGGGAAATTCCTAAACCTCAGATCCTACATTCGGCGGTCCATCAACAACGTATTCTTCCAATTTATATACGAGACGGAACGGTTCAACGGCATTGCCGAGCTGTTGGAGATTTTGGGTTCCATCATCAACGGCTTTGCGCTGCCATTGAAGGAGGAGCACAAGCTCTTCTTGACGCGCGTCCTCATCCCTCTGCACAAAGTAAAAAGTCTCAGCATGTATCACCCGCAGTTGGCCTACTGCATTGTGCAGTTTTTGGAAAAGGACGCGGCATTGACTGAGGAGGTAGGTCACGTTTAGCGCGATTGTCACATGCACCACTAACGGCTTGGCAGGTTGTTTTGGGTCTTTTGCGCTACTGGCCCAAGGTCAACAGCACCAAGGAGGTCATGTTCCTGAATGAGGTCGAGGACATTTTCGAAGTCATGGACCCCGCCGAATTCGCCAAGGTCCAGGAACCGCTGTTTAATCAGCTGGCCAAGTCTGTTGCCAGTCCTCACTTCCAGGTTTGTTTGAAGGGTTCAATTCAAGAGACTTCGCTAACGGTGGCAGGTTGCCGAGAGAGCCCTTTACTTTTGGAACAACGAATACTTTTGCAACCTGGTCAGCGATAACGTCGAAGTCATCCTCCCCATCATGTTCGCCCCGCTTTACGAAAACTCCAAGGGACACTGGAACCGGTGAGTCGTTTTGCACCAGTCAGAGGTCATGCGCTAATCCAGACCAGGACAATCCACGGCATGGTCTACAACGCAATGAAGCTCTTTATGGAGGTCAACCCACAGTTGTTTGACGAGTGCTCGCGCGAGTACGCGGAGAAGCAGCAAAATGCCAGCAAGGAGCAGCAGTCGAGGCAGCAGCGTTGGGACAAGCTCGCCGAGCTGGCAGCATCCAAGAAGACGGGGAAGGTGAACGACAAACTTCCCCTCCCTGCCGCGGGATCAAAAGGCGCATCTCCACTGCGGGTCGAAGACTCTGATCCGTTGAGCCAAGACAGTCAAAGGAGGTTAGAAGCTCTGCGATTGCAGGACGACGCCATGTCCAACCGGGAGCGGAAGCCCAAAGACTATGCGGTACGTTAGTCTGTCTTGATAGTCCACACGATGCATTCTTGGGAGCGTTTCAATTCTTCATCCAAACCCCGCTTTGTATACACCTTTAGAGCAGTTTTTAGAAAACATTCCGTTTCTCGAGACACCGCCTGTAGGGAACAGATGTGAAAAATTGTTGTTTTCGTTGTTGCGGGCGGGGGGACAGACGGCAGCGTCACGGGGTGGTGTGGGACCAACTAACTGCGGCCTTTTCGAGCAGAGGCGCCACCGTCAGTCGACGTCCGCAGACGAGAGCCGGCGGTCAGGAGGAGGAGGGGGGCGGCGTCGAAGCGGCAGTCGGCCCGGGTCATCATCTGGGACGGCGACGACGACGACTGCAGCCGCAGCCGCAGCAGCCTCGAGCGGATCTCGGCCCAGCTCTAGCAGCAGCACAACAAAAAGAGGTGGATGACGAAGGCGGGCAGGCAGGCAGGCAGACAAGGGGTTCAAGAACGGAAAACGTGTATTATTTCCTTGAAGACATTCGGGGCGGTTTGGTGGTGAAGGTGGTGAAGGTGGTGGGTTGGCGTCTGGAGTGTCTTTTTTCTTTTTCCTGTTTTCTTTTCTCATCTCATCTCATCTCATCCCATCCCACACATTCGGCATCACATCATCACCCACCCTTTTCGCAGGCAGGCTGTTGAGCTGTGGCCTGTCAGTCTGTCAGTCCGTCAGTCTCTTTGGCCATCGACTCGCACTCGCACCCGCACTCGGACGGACATGAGGAATTTTGTGAACCACCAAACCAAGGGAGGCATCGGCATGGACGGACGGACGGACGGACGGATGGGCAAAGGTATCGGATGGTCGGTCGGTCGGGTCGGGCGGTCGGGCACTTTTCTGGATTGCTTGGGTCATCATATCATGGGGGGGACAGCAGCAGCAGAGGCAGGCAGGCACTGAAGGAAAGGGTACCTAGGGACAGCAGGCAGGCAGGCAGGGGCATCTTTTTGTCGTCTTTTGATGGCCGTGGCTTTTCTTTTCTCGCTCAAACATAATGTCGTCTTGTCGGTCAATCAGTAAGTCGGTCTGGGGGCGGGGGGCGTTTTTGTTTGTTTGTCTTGTCTTGTTTGGGCGGAAAGATGGACGCAAAATGATGGATGGGAGGATTAGGGAGGAAGGGGAGGGCAGGGTCGGGCAGGCAGGGGTTTCTAATAGGTTTTTGTGTCTGTTGTTTGTTATCCGTCCGTCCGTCCCGTTGAGTATCTGTCTGTCTGTGTGCGTCTCTCTGTGTATGTGTGTGTGGGGGCGCAGAGAGAGGGAACGAGAGAGAGAGAGAGAGAGAGAGCATTATGTAGGTCATCTTGTTGTTGCTCTCTGCTTGCTATTAAACACGCCCCTCGTCCACTCGTCCACTCCATCTTCTTTCTTCTTCTGCTTTTGTCGAAAATGATTGATTGGTTGAATTATTTGACAAATAAAGAGAGTGATTGGCTCGGTGCTGTTTAAGAGATAGACAGGCAGGTAGGCTGGTTAGGTATGCACGTATATATCTAGTATCATCGCATTCTTTCTTTCTTTCTTTCTCCCTTCCCTCGACTCGCCCATGCCATAAAAACTACGTGCGTGTTGCTGCTGCGCCTCACCTCCGCCACCGTCGTCTGACGTCCCATCATTTCTGCAAACAGCCCCCAGACGCGTCCCCGACTGCAGGCGGCAGCTAACCACGTGCGGCAACCCAACACAACGGTAGCAGGGGGGGTGGCTGTGGGCTGTGATGTCAAGAGAGTCTTGGGAGAAGGCGGTGGATGGATGGCGTTGATTGGCCACGCTTTTGCTGCTTTGTTTTTTTCCGAGGCGCGGATTGTTTGGGGAGGTGGGGATAGAGGGAGGAAACGAGAGGGAGAGGGGAGTGGTGGGTGGGTTTAGGCTAAGCTGTTGGTTGGTTGGTTGGGCGTTAGGACGGGCGTGCTGTTGGTGCTGCATGTAGGGACATGGAGGTAGTGAACAGAAGGAAGGAGAGGGAGGTGCCTCGGCTGTTGCAAGCGAGAGGGCGGCGCCCATTGGCTGCGCTGCGCTGCCTGGTGGTGGGCGGTGAGGCGATTCTGCCGCCAATGGATGGGCCGGGATACACGGGCACAGCAACGCTCTTGTTCCCAGTCCGAGCCGCCAAGCGCCAATTTATGCTTCACGTATCCTTGGGTTCCGTTCTCCTGAGCCCCCGGGCTGCACTGCGGACTGCGGACATTCGCAACGCGGAGGGAATGGCAGCGGAGTGGGCGGACGGGAGGGAGTGGTGCGGTGGCTCAACGGCCGCGTCCAGCTCAACCGACCCGACGCAGCCGACGGACTTGACGGCCGAGTGGACGGGACGAGATTTTGTTGGCCCAGTGCAGCCAGGGGAACTGCAAAAAACGAGCATAGCTGCCAATCTCCGCCGCCGGGCACCCCTTAAACCGCCACCCTTCTCTTTTTTGTTGGTGATTGTCTGTTGTTTGTCGACCTCTGACGTCCTCCGTCCCTGTCCCTGTGCTGTCATTCCTGCGCAGAAGGAACGTCTCGTCTCGGCCTACCGCACCCTGCCCGCCCTGCCCTGTCGTCGTGTCGCTGTCTGTCTGTCGCAAACACCACCTCCCAGCTCCAGCAGCCCACCAGCTCGACGCTATCTTAGCACCCGCTGCTCCTCCCGTCTCCCGTCTCCCGTCCCTCAGACCTTGACGCCGCCCTCTCGTCACCTTCCCTCGACGCCGCAAAAAAAATTCCCACCTCCTCAGCCATGTCGACGCCCGATTGGATCCAAGTCGGCCTGCCGACCCTCGACCGCCCCTTCGGCATTGCTCTGTGGCCCATTTTCGAAAAGGCCTTTGAGACGGTCCAGGGCTACCGGCCGCAGGACTTTCGCTTCGTCGCCGGCGAGACGCCCATGTCGACGGTGACGGCCACGGTCGCGACGCTCGCCTCGTACTACATTATAATCTTTGGCGGCCGCGAGGTCATGCGGAGCCGGGAGCCGCTGAGGCTCAATGGCCTGTTCAAGGTGCACAATTTTTACCTGACGGCCATCAGCGGCGTGCTGCTGGCCCTCTTTGTTGAGCAGCTGCTGCCCGAGCTGGTGCGCAACGGCGTCTTCCACGCCATCTGTAGCTACGATGGCGGCTGGACTGACAAGCTGGTCATTCTTTACTACGTGCGTGCAGTTTTCTCCCCTGGGCACAATCGCGAGGAATGCTGACGCCCCCCACCCGCTGCAGCTCAATTACCTGACCAAGTACCTCGAGCTCATCGACACCTGCTTCCTGTTCCTCAAGAAGAAGCCCCTCAGTACGTTCAATGGCGCGCCAATTGCCACGACCGCTCGCTAATCCGATGCCTCTAGCGTTTTTGCACACTTACCACCATGGTGCCACTGCGCTGCTTTGCTACACCCAGCTCGTGGGCCAGACTGCCGTTTCCTGGGTCCCCATCACCTTGAACCTGTGTGTCCACGTCGTCATGTACTGGTACTACTTTCAGAGTGCCCGCGGCATCAGGATCTGGTGGAAGAAGTACATTACCATTATGCAGATTATCCAGTTTGTGCTTGACCTCGGTAAGTTTTGTTTCCCCCCCCCCCCCCCCCCAAAGCGCGAGAAGAAAAAAGCTGACGGCCGCAGGCTTCGTGTACTTTGCTTCCTGGACCTACTTCACCTCGACCTACTGGCCCTGGCTCCCCAACGCCGGCCACTGCGCCGGCAAGGAGTTTGCCGCCTTTTCGGGCATCGCCATCCTCAGCTCGTACCTCGTCCTCTTCATCCTCTTCTACATTGCGACGTACAAGAAGCCGGTGCCCAAGACGCGCGGCCGCGCCAAGAGCGCCCTGATTGAGATGAAGGACGAAAAGGTGCCCACGGTCGGCGCGGTCCGCCGCCGTCTGAGTGGGGCCTCGTCTTCTTCCAATTCGCTGGCTAACGGCTACTCGTCACCCGCAGAGGCCGTGTCCAACGGTCGCGTCACCCGGTCCCGCAAGGCATAGATTCGCTTCTAGATGGCTGGCTGGCTGGCTGGTCGGCTCTTCGCGGTTGCCGAGGAGTCTTGTTTTTAGACGATGGGCGCCGGGTACCAAGGCAGGCCATTGATGTCGTATGTGTGGGCGGGCGACCCCCTCGCTGGCAGGTAGTCGCGGCTTGCCTGCCGTTCGTTGGCTTTGGATGATGGCTACGGGTAGAAGAAGGTGGACAGCGTGCGTGTGTGTCTCTAGAGGAACGGAGGGGAGTTACGGAGAACAAGGCGCGGCACTTGTCCGCAATGGCTGTCAATTCTTTTCTTTTGTTGGCTCCTTGTTTGCGTTTGGGTTGCGAGTCGGCCTGGCATCACTACATGTAGCAACACGATGATGGGCGGTGGCGGCGGCTGGTTTTGAGAGTTTCGAAACATCAGCACAGCCAGCCTGCTGCTGCTGCTGCTGCTCCATCATGAAAAGGGGACATGGCGGCACTGCTTCTTCTTCTACTTCTATTACTCTAGTACTACTCTCCTACTACAGCAGAAGGTACAGCTTTTGTAATCGAGGTAGCATATGCATAGATTTGGGATGGGAATGTACAGGCATGTATAGGACGAGCGGAAGACAAGGCGGATAGAAGGCCGGGGAAGACGTCTGTAACTGTAAGGTATGTAATGCAGAATGATTGGTTGGCAGTTGGAGAGCCAATTGCGTGGTGGACGAGTGGATGACAGGTGCACGTGATGGGGTGTGGGCAAAATTCCGGCCTGGCTGGCTGGCTGGCTGGCAGGTCGTCGGCATCGGTCGGCGAGGGAAGGATCCGTCACCGTCAGACCACCAACCATTAAACGTACATCACTTGGCTCTGGACCGAACCAGCTCAAATCAACGCATCCCACCCACTCCGTCGGCATCACATAACCTAACCCAACGACGACGCCGTCACGCCCCCGGCCCTCCCGCCCCCGCATCTCCCCAGTGCCAATTGATATAAACCGTGTCAAATGGCCGCCAGCGTCCTCCGCCTCGCGGCCCGCCGCGCTCCTGTTTTCCGCGCCGCTGCTGCTGCTCCTCGCGTTGCCGCGCCCGCCGTGAGCTCGCGCCTCGCCGCCGCCGCCGGCAGGCCCTTTTCCACCACCGTCGCCCGCTTCTCTGGTGACCACCAGGAGGAGAGCTTCGAGGAGTTTACTGCCAGGTACGAGGACCGATCATCATGACCGAGAGAGAGCCGCCGCCGCCGGTTGCGACGCCAATGGCCGCCCGCCCTCGACGCGGGACAGAATCTTCAACGACCGACCAGCCGGCGGCGTCGCAGAACCGAACCAACACCCACCAACCTCTCCCCCGCCCCGTATTGTGCTCGTGGACCTGCTGAACTGATGGTCGTCGTGGGGCTTGACAGGTACGAGAAGGAGTTTGACTCTGTGCAGGATGCCTTTGAGCTTCAGGTAGGTGTTTGCTCGGGTTTTTCCTGGCTTGGGCCTGTGCGCCGTGGCTGCGCCGACGACAGCGACGACAACAGCGACGACATGACATGGACTGACGACTGATGGCAGCGCAACCTCAACAACGCTTTTGCGTACGACCTTGTGCCCGCGCCCTCCGTCATCACCGCCGCCCTGAAGGCTGCGCGCCGCGTCAACGACTTCCCCACTGCCGTCCGGATCTTCGAGGGTGCGTTTGCTCTCCCACACCACGCGTCAATTCCCGCCCCAGCGCCTGGCAATTGGCGCGTCTCGCAACTCTGTGCGAACCAGATTGGCTGATATGTGGCTACTACTACAGGCATCAAGTCCAAGGTCGAGAACAAGGGCCAGTACGAGGAGTACCTGAAGGAGCTGGAGCCCCTGCGGGAAGAGCTCGGCATCGTCCTCAAGGAGAAGCTGTACCCGGAGGACGCATAAGCGACGGACACGGACGATTTGTGGTAATCGTTTGGGACGTATTGCCAACGACAATGCTGCTGCTGCTGCTGCTGCTGCTACCACCGCTGCTCCGATAATTAGAGCTGACTGGATCATCCGTCGTCATTCACGAGAGGGGGCTTCTTTTTGAATATGAGAGAGGATCAATCCGCCGGCCACATGCCAAGTAGAAAAAGAATCGGGGCAAACTCTACCTACCTACCCACTACCACAGAACAAAAGTACGCGGCGAGGTGCGACACTTGTATCACCATCATATCATCATCATCATCATGGCCCCGCGCGCGCGAGGCGGTTGTGCACGTACAAGAGTCGAGTTTTTCTTTCTTGGGGGCTGCTCCGAGCAATTGTACAGATCCATAATCTCACCTCTCATCTGCGGCGGCCCAACCACATGTTGTTCGCCTGCAGCTGCTGCTTACTCAGGCCTGACGGTCCAATTCTCGAATACGAGGCTTGATGCTGCCAATTGATTGTCGACGTGCTGCGATAATAATGTATCCAGGGTCGAGTCCTGCTCGTAGGCTGAACCCATGTGCCTTGGGACGACTCTCACATGCCAGCGAGCTAGGTACGGTGGCTAGCTCCATCTGACGTTACTCACGAAACAGCCTGCCCCTGGCAGCAGAGCATTTGCGTCGCTCTGATTGGTCCGTTTGAGGTCGGCCGGCATGGTGTGGAATATGTTTGTTTGGAGCGGGAGGATGGCGGGCTTGGTTTTTGGAGTGGCTTGCCGTGAGTTGTAGCTTGATTCTAAAAGGCATACTGGAGAGGCAGGCCAAGTCTTGCGTGGTGTTGATTCTGCAGCTCGCGGACCGCACGGGCCGGGGCCGGAGCCGGAGCCGGAGCTCGGCGACCCCCGCCCCCACCAGCACACTGTGACTGTGACTGACTGGCTTTGCTGCTTCAGGCGAGCCTCTCCGAACTTTTTCGATGCAGTGACCTCTCCCACTCCGCTTTCGAGCCAGACGACAAAGCACAAGTCGCCGCCTGGACCATGGCTGCGACCCAACATCCCTACCTGGTCCTGCCAGGCTCCTCTGCCTTTTCCCAGTTCCGCTGCGCGAAGCTGGCGCGCGAGCTTGGCGCCACCGACGTCCGCGCCGTGTGGACTCACTTTGTCAACCCGCACGCTGAGCTGCGCGACCAGCAGCTGCGCATCGTCGAGCAGCTGCTTCACTATGGCGACGCGCCCGCCGACGACGACCACCTCTACCAGACCATCCTCGACGCCCTCCACCGCAACGCCCAGCCGCGCGACAAGAACACGGCCCTCTTCTACGTGACCCCCAGACCCGGCACCATTTCGCCATGGAGCTCGCAGGCCACGGGCATTGCCCACGTCTGCGGCCTCAAGAGCGTCGTCAAGCGCATCGAGAGGGGCATGGTGATTGCGGCCACCTTCCCCGCCGATCACCGCCTCGCCCACGATGCCATTCCCAAGCCGGACCTCCTCCACGACCGCATGACCCAGGTCATTAGCCGCGCTGCGCCCAACCTCAACTACACTTTTGCCGAGAGCGAGCCCAAGCCGGCGACGAGCGTCGACCTCCTTGCCGAGGGCACCACGCCCCGGGCGGCGCTGGAAAAGGCCAACCGCGAGCTGGGGCTGGCGCTCGACGCGGCCGAGATTGACTACCTGGTGGAGGCATACTCGGAGCAGCTGAAGCGGGGCCCCGTCGACGTCGAGCTGTTCATGTTTGCGCAGGTCAACTCGGAGCACTGCCGGCACAAGATCTTCAACGCCGACTGGACCATTGACGGCGTCAAGAAGCCCATGAGCCTGTTTGGCATGATCCGCAACACGCACAAGCAGAACCCCGCCTACACGGTCAGCGCCTACAGCGACAATGCCGCCGTCATGGAGGGCTTCAACGCCAGCCACTGGGCCCCCAACAACGCCTCGGGCGAGTGGGCGCAGACGCGCGAGCAGGTCCACTACCTCGCCAAGGTCGAGACGCACAACCACCCCACGGCCGTCTCGCCGTTCCCCGGCGCCGCCACGGGCTCTGGAGGTGAGATTCGCGACGAGGGCGCCGTTGGCCGCGGCTCGAAACCCAAGGCGGGTCTCTGCGGCTTTAGCGTGTCGGACCTGCACATCCCCGGGTTTGAGCAGCCGTGGGAATTGAATGTGGGCAGGCCCGGCCACATTGCTAGCAGCCTGGACATTATGCTCGAGGCGCCCATTGGTAGTGCTGCCTTCAACAACGAGTTTGGCCGCCCTTGCACCACGGGATACTTTCGCACCCTCACCACCAAGCTCCCCATCAACGAGAAGGAGTCCGAGATTCGTGGATACCACAAGCCCATCATGGTTGCTGGCGGTGTTGGAACGATTCGCCCGCAACATGCCCTCAAGGACCCGGAGATTGTGCCGACGGGAGCGCACTTGATTGTGCTCGGTGGCCCTGCCATGCTCATTGGCCTGGGCGGCGGTGCGGCATCGAGCGTCCAGTCCGGCGAAGGCAATATCGACCTCGACTTTGCCAGTGTGCAGCGTGGAAACGCCGAGGTCCAGCGCCGCGCCCAAGAGGTCATCAACACCTGCACCTCGTTTGGTGCGCAGAACCCCATCCGCTTCATCCACGACGTGGGCGCCGGCGGCCTGTCCAACGCCCTGCCCGAGCTCGTCCACGACTCTGGCCTCGGCGCGACGTTTGAGCTGCGCGAGGTCGACAGCGTCGACAAGGGCATGAGCCCGCTGGAGATTTGGTGCTGCGAGGCGCAGGAGCGGTACGTCCTGGCCGTTGCTCCCGAGGGACTGGAGCAGTTCAAGAAGATTTGCACGAGGGAGCGCTGCGGCTTCTCCGTCGTCGGCACTGCCACTGGCGAGCGGTCTTCGCATAACAACCAGCTCATTCTCATGGACCGCGACTCCAAGGACTACCCCAAGCCCATTGACCTGCCCATGTCGATCCTCTTTGGCAAGCCCCCTAAAATGTCGAGGGTTGTCGACTCGAGGAAGCTCAGGCTGCCCGGCTTTGATAGCAGCTTGAGCATCTACGCGCCGAATGTCCAGCCGCAGGGTTTGTTCCAGGAGGCTGTTTCGAGGGTGCTTGCCCTGCCTGCTGTTGGATCCAAGTCGTTTTTGATCACCATTGGTGACCGCACCGTCGGTGGTCTTACCGTGCGTGACCAGATGGTCGGCCCCTGGCAGACGCCTGTTGCCGACGTCTCGGTTACGGCGACCTCGCTCATGTCTGGCTGCCGCACCGGTGAGGCCATGGCCATGGGTGAGAAGCCCAACCTTGCTCTCATCTCTGCTGCCGCGTCGGCGCGCATGGCTGTCGCCGAGTCGCTGATGAACTTGGCTGCGGCCAGCGTCCCCGACCGCCTCTCCCAGGTCCGCCTCTCGGCCAACTGGATGGCCGCTGCCGGCCACCCGGGCGAGGGATCGGCTCTGTACGAGGCCGTCGAGGCCATCGGCATGGACCTCTGCCCCAAGCTGGGCGTATCGATTCCCGTCGGCAAGGACTCGATGTCGATGAAGATGAAGTGGCAGGACCAGCAGACCAAGGAGGCCAAGGAAGTCACGGCGCCGCTGTCGCTCATCATCTCGGCCTTTTCGCCCGTCAGCGACATTGAAAACACGTGGACGCCGGCGCTCCGCCGCTTCGAGGAGGTGGGCGAGACGGTGCTGCTCTACGTCGACCTTGCTCAGGGCAACAAGGCCATGGGCGGCTCGGCTGTTGCCCAAGTGTTTGGACAGGTTGGCGACGAGGCGCCAGACGTCCGCGATGCAGACATTCTCAAGGACTTTTACGACGCCGTCGAGCAGCTCCACGAGTCGGGCATCGTCCTGGCGTACCACGACCGCTCGGACGGTGGTCTCTTTACCACTCTGGTTGAGATGATGTTTGCCGGCCGCACTGGTCTTGAGGTCATGCTGGACGACATTTGCCGCAGCGGCGACACCAAGGACATGATTGAAGGACTGTTCAACGAAGAGCTCGGCGCCGTCTTCCAGGTCAGGAAGAAGGACATCATCGAGTTCAACCGGTGCTTCGCCACGTGCGGTCCGCCCTCGGGCATGATCAGGCGCATCGGACGCGTCCCCGCCGCGAGCAAGCAGGACCTCGTCCTCACGCGCCAGGCCGCGGTCGTCTACCAGGCGAGCCGAAGGGACCTCCAGAAGCAGTGGGCCGCCACGTCGTACCACATGCAGCGGCTGCGCGACAACCCGGCGTGCGCGGACGAGGAGCACGACAACATTCTCGACGACGCCGACCCGGGTCTCTCCTACAACCTGACGTACAACCCCCAGGACAACATTCTTCCCTTCACCACGTCCCTCACCTCCATGGTTGCCGCCAAGCCGCGCGTCGCCATTCTCCGCGAGGAGGGCGTCAACGGGCAGGCCGAAATGGCCTTTGCCTTTTCCGTAGCCGGCTTCTCGCCCATCGACGTGCACATGACGGACATCCTCTCCGGACGCGTTTCTCTGGCCTCGTTCGTCGGCCTGGCAGCCTGCGGCGGCTTCTCGTACGCCGACGTGCTGGGCGCCGGCCAAGGGTGGGCCAAGTCGGTGCTGCTGCACGCCGAAGCACGGCACGAGTTCCAAGCCTTCTTCCAGCGCGCCGACACGTTTGCGCTGGGCGTGTGCAACGGCTGCCAGTTCCTCAGCCGCCTCAAGGACCTCATCCCCGGCTGCGGCGCCGTGTGGCCCAGCTTCGAGCGCAACGCGTCGGAGCAGTACGAGGCGCGCGTGTGCATGGTCGAGGCGCAGGACGACGGCCACAACCACGCCGACAGCGACAAGGCGGCCTCGCAATCCGCCGCGTCCGCCGCCTCCGTCTTCCTGCACGGCATGCACGCCAGCCGGCTCCCCATCGTCGTCGCGCACGGCGAAGGCCGCGCCTCGTTCGCGTCGTCGCCCTCGCCCACCGCGTCCGCCCAGCAGC
Source organism: Phyllosticta citribraziliensis (assembly GCF_038025025.1). Lineage (NCBI taxonomy): Eukaryota > Fungi > Ascomycota > Dothideomycetes > Botryosphaeriales > Phyllostictaceae > Phyllosticta > Phyllosticta citribraziliensis. The sequence continues at coordinate 3,252,259 of NW_027117338.1, forward strand.
TGGCCGACCTCGGCCTCGTCGCGCTGCGCTACGTCGACAACCGCGGCGCGCCGACGCAGCGCTACCCCTTCAACCCCAACGGCTCGCCCGGCGCCATCGCCGGCGTGCGCTCCCCCGACGGCCGCGTCCTCGCCATGATGCCGCATCCGGAGCGCACGGTGCTCGGCGGGGTGGCGAGTTGGGAACCCAAGGAGCGCAGGAGGGAGGAGAAGTGGGGCGAGCTGGGGCCGTGGGTGCGGATGTTTAGGAGTGCGCGGAGGTGGGTGGGTTAGGTGAGTTGAGATGGGATGGAGTGGGAAGAGGAAGGGGAAAGACGAGGGGAGAGGGTTAGGGGTGAGGTTTGGTCTCTCGCTTTTCTCGATCTTTCGATGCTTTGAAAAGGGGCTACGGCGTTTCTACATTACTCCTGCTTTATGGGACGGCGGGCGGGCGGGTGGGTGGAAGCAAAGCAAAGCATACAATACATATACATCAACATCAACATCAACACATAGACTCAGACACTCCTCCTCCTCCTCAGGGTCTGGCACAATCGAGCAAAAAATCCATCAATCCACCAATCATCAAACAAGTGCTGTGGGCGTGTTGCTGTCAGTGTTGAATGCTCCCTCCCCCCCCCCCCCCCCCCCCCCCCCCCCCTCCCGCTGCTACTCACTGGGCCAGTTGGTTGGTCAGTCGACTACATAGTTAGAGGGAGGCGAGCGAGTGCAGCAACCCACAACACAACACACAAACCCAGTATGTAGGTAGGCAGTGACGCAGAGGATCCACGTGAGGTCGGCACGTCACGACAAGCGGCACCACCGTCCTCGCAGCATTGTCGCACTGTCTGTCTGTCTGTCTGTCAGAGCGCGGGTATCTGAAGTCGAGCCACCCCTGCCTGCGCGTATGCAAAACCGCCTTTTTTCTATCTGCGACGGCAACGGCGGGCTCTTTGGACTGTTCAAACCGCAGCCCTGCGCTGCCCTTGTGCAAAAGTGCTGCGGCTGCGCTACAGCGTCGTGGCGTGGTGGTGATGACGCGGCGATGGAGTTGGCGGTTGGCGCGTGGGTTTTGCGCGGCTGTGGGATGGATGGGAGTGGCTGGCTGGCTGGCTGGCTGGCCACAGTCATCGTCTTTTCTTCAGGGCACAGTCGCGCCTTCTGAGCTTTTGTTTTTTCTTTTTCGTCGAGCTGTTTGGGGAGACTGCTGAGTGACTGAGCTGGCAGGCAGTGGATGGAGCGAGAGGGAGGGCTGTCTTTGTACCCAGTCTAAATACCAGTCCCAGTCCCAGTCCCAGTCCCAGTCCCAGTCCCAGGCTCCGGAGCTTCGGGGGTGAGGAAGGGAGCGCGGATGGAGGGGCAGGAGGCGCGGTATAAAACCTCCCTCCCTCTCTCCTACCTCACTCCCTCCTCTTGCACATTAGCAGCAGCGCAACGCCAGTCCAGCAGGTCCGCCGCGACGAGTTGACAGTCCAAAACGATGACAATGAAGCACTTTTGGTGTCCCTGTCTTTGCTGACACATTGGCCGACTATGAGCTCGCTGCGGCTGTTTGCACGTCATGAGCATCTCTCGATGATGAGCCTGAGCCTGAGCTTGAGCCTGAGCGCCGTTGTTGTGGTGGCGCCATGATGGATGCCGTGTTTCGCCGTCCGTCGACGTTTGGGCTTCCGTTTCCTTTGTGGACTTGATAAAATCCACAAATTTCCCGCGGCGGAAAACAGAGTAGGTAGCTAGAGTAGTTGTGAAGCCGCGCGCAGTACTGAGAAGTGTTTCTGATGGTACTCGTGATGATGCCGCGCCAATCTTGGACAGCTCGTCAGAAACAAGGGGAGTAGTGGGTTTATATACAACCCCCCCGTTCTCGGGGGCCAGGCGACACGCCGGCAGCGCAGCGCATCACATGAGCGCGACAGCCCACAGTAAAGGCATAAAAAGACTGACCCCGATCGGCGAAGTGCCGACATCAACAGCGCAGACCTGCACAGGGCGGTGTTTGGACTACAAGTTGAAGAACGTAGTCACTTTTGTTTCTGCGGTCTCTTGTCTCTTGACATTCTTCGCACTGGTCCTGCTTTTTGTGGATCAGGAAGGGTATGTGTTGGGCTGTTTTGCAAAAGGATGGATGGTGGTGCTGGACGGCGCGGCGTCGTTTTGCAGTGACGCATCATCTCGCCATAAAGCGGGAAACTTACCTTCCAACAAGTTTGGAGGGTTTGACCTGGCTTACCAGAAAACAGAGACCACCGCACCCCACAGTCCACGTAATGATGAAGCCCCATCTCCCAGACAGTACGCGCCCGCGCTCAAGGTGTTTCCAGCGCGACTCGTGTCCAGGATGTCGTTTCGCCAACCAAGAAGGCGAGGATTTTATACTGGCGGCGGGCGCGTCAGATGCTTTTCCGCTGCGTTGGACGTTCACGCGCTCAGGGGCAAGTGATCGAAATTCCGCGGCTCGGAGCATGTGAAGAGCGCGGACTGCGAGTATAAAATCTTCCGTTGAGCGAGCGAAGGACCGACGACAACAAAGAACCAACCAATTCTCCAGTTGCCTAAACACTGGACCATCGAGACTGTTCCGTTTGCCTGCTTGCCGTTTTGCATACTACTGTCTGTCTGGCAGTGGAGGACCGCTACGGAAAAGCGAAGACTCTTCCACGCCTTTCGTTTGCCATCGTTGCTGTATGATGGTGCAGTCTCTGATAAGCCCATCATCAAAAGAATATCATCATCAGCATCATCATCATACCAAAACGCTGTTACGACCTTCAAATTTCGAAGTTCCGGAACTCAGGGGTAACCGAACAACTGTGTCGTTGAGGCGGCCGCGTCAACCGCACAGTACCATTGAAGCGATGCGGAAACTGTAAAATCTAGGTCCTGTTGAGCGGGCTTCAGTCGAGGGTGTTGAGTGACGAGGGGGCAAAAGAAGCGTTCTGTAAGAGAAAAGAATGCGGTCAACGGAACGGTTCCAAGCTTATTAGACCACATTTACGCGCCGTTGAACCTGCCTTGGAAATAATGTCAATAAGCCACATTGTAACTGCGACTTGTGGCACTTTTCTTGCTGTAGGTGTTGATTTTTCATGGGCCTCCGAGGACCTTCCGAAGCGGATTTTTCCAAGTGTTCTGGTACTAAGGAGTTTGGGGGGGGGGGGGGGGTTTTTTTCGCCTCGTGCTGTTGGGACGTATGAGTGATTCCTGTTTGCCAACATAAATTAAACGCATCTAAGCCCAGCAGCGTCGTCTGCACTTCACTTCCAGTTTTTTCTCTCTTCAAATTCTGCTGCACGACAATCATGATGTCCAACACCGAAGCCTACAGGCCTTCAACGAAGCCCCCTAGAATCCCGAAGATGGAACATACATGCATCAAGTTTTTGGATGAATTCTACCAAGACGTCCAGAACGCCCTGGACCACGTTTTCCCGACCGACGCCCCCCGAACATATTCCAAGGTGAATGTGATGGGATTGACATGGGCCAACGACGACCTCGACTGCAAGACGGCGCAAGAAAAGCTGCTCCGCGTCTTCCGCGAGAAATACAACTTCGCGACGCAATCTTTCGTCATCCCCGTCACGCGAGAGCCAACAGACGCCACAACGGACATAATCGACGACTGGATCCCGTTCACGTCCGAAGTAGAGGACGACGAGCTGTACATCGTGCTGTACAACGGCCGCGGCGCCAGTACGGAGCACACCTTGTGGTTCGCCGGCGCCCGTGACGTCTGCGAGAGCCTGGGCGTCGCAAAGCCCTGGCTGCACGTGTGGATGCTGCGCGCGCACGCCTGGAAGTCGGGCCACAGCCGCTTCCTGCACGTCTTCGACACGTGCCAGGCGCCGTCTGCGGCGCTTCACTTCGGGGGCCCCGAGTGTCTCTCCGCCGCAGGCTTTCAGGAGACGCCGCCGGGCGCGGAGAACGGCTTCACCAGTGTCCTCGCGCGACACCTTGAGGCGTTGGACGGCGAGCCCAGGTCCGTCGCGCAGATATACGCCGACATCGTGCGCCAGCAGCAGCAGTACGGGCTCGAGGCCACTCCGATACGCCTGCCGGAGGTGGACAAGCCGAGCGTCGTGCTCGCGCGCCAGGGCAGGGTGCCGCAGCAGATGGGAAACCTGACGCAGAGCTCGCGCACAGGGAGCATTCAAGCGATGGCGGCGTCTACACTGCGCGTCCTGATCTCGGTAAATGTTGCGGTCGACATGGCTAAGTCGGCGGACGCGAGAGACTGGAAGGAGCGCATTGCGGCCAACTTGCCGCCGCTTCTGCGCGAGGTTGCTGTCGAGGTGGAGTCGGCGCTCGAAACGGATGCGTCGCTTCTGCTGTTGTTTGTCTCGATGCCCGTCGAGATTTGGGATGGCTTGCCGGAGCATAAGGAGGCGTACAATTTTGTTTCGTTTGTGAAGAAAGGGGGTGTTGGGAGTTGAAATGTGATTTCGGACATGTCGTGGTTGTTGGCGTTGAGGAGTCGCTGGGCGCATTCGAAACAGGGTGGGCACGGAAGAGAAGAACAGTAAGATCTAGACAGATAGCAGAACTTTCAATTCAAAGCGCCGTAACGTAATGGTATCTCAACAAGGAGAAGCAGCCCAGCCAACGCCTTCCTCCTCCCAAAGATATACACAACCCCATCTTACCTTTTCTCCTTCCCCTGACTCCCACAGTGCTCACGTATTGAACAAATACGCCGCGACGACGCCGCCCCACCCTCCCCAATTGTCGCCCTGCGTCACCCGCACCGCCCCCGCATCCCCTGTTATCATCTCCCGTACACTCTTCGTGTTGACGCCAAACAAAAACGCGCGCTTCGCGCCTGCCACCTCGGCGCCGCGCAGCTGGCAGTAGCCGTCGGCGGCCGCGCACGGCTTGCCGTCGTTGAAGAAGAGCCACAGGCAGGCACCGTAGAGGAAGAGATCGGAGGACGTGCCGTTGACGCGCAGCATCCACGCCATGCCGCAGCGCGGATCGCCCGTGGCAGCGCAGTCGCCAAACGCCGGGTCGGAGGGGACGAGGTTCGCTGTCCACGGGGCTGGCGCGACGGCGCTGCTGCTAGAAGATACGCTGCCGCCCTGCCAGTACGGCGTCTCGGTCTGCAGCATGGCGGCGTACACGTTGCGCGCGCCGCTGAACGTGTACTGGTACAGCGCGTTGTGCTCGAAGCCCGTCCCGACCAGCCACGTGCCCTGCGTCGCCTCGACCAGCGCGCCGCGCCCGACGGCGATTGTCTGGTTGTACCCCATGTTGCGCGCGTTGAGCTGCGAGTCCAGGTCGTGGTCGGCTGTCCACCCCCACATGTTTTCGATGTACGCTGACCCGCTGGCTGTGATGTGTAGGAGGCCCCACGCCGCTTTGCACGCGCCGGGCGTGCTGCCGCAGCTCGTGCGGACGGCGGAGCCGAGTGCGCCACCGATGCGGAAGTGTGTGTTGAAGAGGGCGACGGCGCCGGGCGTTGAGGCTGAGAGGTTGATTTCGAGCTGTATAGAGTGTTGATAGTCGTCCCATGATGCCACAATACCGGAGAAAAGGAAGGGGAAAGAGGGAAAGGGTAATGCGCAAGGAGAAGCGCGCGGAATCACTTACGAGTTTGCAGCCCGGCAGTACAGCAGCAACGGTAAACAGCATGTCGCTAATCTCAGCCAATCCCACATCACCCGGTCTACCGATTTGAACCATCGGAACCGGGTTATTGGCATTCATAAACGCTGCGCCGTACGCGCTAATCGCCGTGCCAAACGCGTCGCCCACGATGCGTGAACCCGCCGGGACAAAAATGGTGCCCGTCACGACGTAAGTGCCAGCCGGCCAGTAGATGATCCTAGAGCCAGCGTACGCGGCAAGTATGGCGTTGATGGCGGCCGTGTCATCGTGGACGCCGTCGCCGTAAACGGGAGCCCCTGCCACGCTCTTGATGTTGACAAAGTAGTCGGCCGAGTACTGCGCATAGGTTGGCGGCGTCAGCGCCAAATAACGCCCATTGTACAGCAGTGCTGTTGTCCGAGGCGTCCTCGACGATACGCCGCTCGGCGAATAGTAGTGCCTGCTGTCTCCTGGCGCGTAGTGGTTGCCCTTGAACCACGTGTCGACGACGTTGCCGTTGAGCAGATTTTGGTTCCCCAGGAGCACCGTGGCGCCAGCACCGCCGTTGACAACGTTCTCGAGGACAAGCCCGTTCGGCGTGTAGTAGTTGGCCGAGTAGACCAAGTTGCCGCTGTTCATGGAGACGATGTCGATGACGACGAGCGAGCCGGATACTGCAGAGGCGTCGATGCAAGTGCCGCAGTAGTTGAACGTGCTGTGCGTTACGACTACATCGAAACCCCCGACGACCATCGCTTGGTTGCATCCCTCAAAGGCCATGCCTATTTGCTGCGTCAGTATCCGCTTGCTATGGATGAAGGTGGACAGACCTTTGAAGAGCCACTGTTGACCAGTGACATTCATTCCAACAGCGCCCCCATGAAAATAAATGTCATTGACAATGAGCTGCGAGTTGTACCCCGCCGCCCCTGGCCACTCTCCAATCTTCAAGCCCGTGTGGCCCGCCGAGTTCAACGGCATCTGAAAGCGGACGTTTGTGAGCTGCGTTGCCTGACTGACGGTCCAATCAAGCAACGTCAACTGCGACGAGGGATTCACGGCCGTGCTATCAATGATAATATTCTTCATGGCCACATAAAAGTTGGTGGTGCCAACATAGTTTGGGTCTTTGGCGTAGATTACATGGGAAGCACTATAGCTGGATGACACCAAGAGTGTCGGTGGGCTGAGCGCACTGCCGATGAAGACGGTGCCAATGTACAACTGGATGGGCCCGTTGAGGAGATATGTTCCCGCTGGCAAATAGACTACGGCTGGCTGGCCGGTCGAACCATATGCGACGGATGATCTGAGCCGGCCACCGACGGAGCCAGCTTGGATGGCGGCGTTGATGGCAGCGGAAGCGTCGCGAGTTCCAGTGTTGTCCGCACCGAAATCTGTGACGACATTGCGGAATACAGTGTACGTCGAGGCGTTGGCAATAAAGGGCGAAAGGCCGTTGTGAGTGATTTGCTCAAGCCAAAATGGAGAAGAAGACTGCCGTGGCGATAGCTTGGATAATTCACTCAACTCTGGCATGTTGACTTTTTGCCCGCTGGTAAATTTAGAATTGTTTTCATTTGAGTTTCGAAACAGGAAAACAACTCACTCTGAAGTGGATGGAAACTCAGGTCCCGCTGAGTGTCCATTGTTGGAAAAGAAACCACCTGAAGGCGCGGCCGCGACGAACGCCAGCCACGGGCCCAGAAGAAAAATCAAGCTCAAGCGCATCGTGACGTAATAGTACACGGGCAAGCACAGAGCCCGAGGTTTGGCGGTGCAACGACGGGTTGTTGGCAAGAAGGGCGCGGCAGAAGCAATATATCCACTTCTTGACCGGACCATCCCACGTCGACCTTCTTCCCGACCCAAACCCGGCCGACCTTGGCCGAGTCGAGTGGCTTGGAAATCACCCAGGAAAGTCCCAATTGGTATGTGTGCCGACTAGGTATGGCGTTGGCACCGGGGGCTTAGGTCAGCAGAACACCTCGCGTAGCCCAGGGAACCGTGGTTTCGAATACTTTGCACCCTTTGGTGTGGGACGCGTCCCCACTCCATTTCTGTTTGTCGCAGAAGACGACGAGGCGCTGCAGAAATAGATTTTGGTTTCTTGCAAAACAAGAGCCAAAGGAAACAACAAGAATGCTGGGCCCGAATGATTGCCAAACACATCTCGGGTGGTACAAGCACTCGTCACCAGCTACGTGGAAAGGCCTGGACAAGAAAAGACTGGAAGAGTGGGCGAATGGTGTGGATGGGTCTGCACTGCTGACAGGGCCTGGAAGGTGCCGAGCCGGGAAGTTGCTTGTCTCAAATACCCCTGGTGGGGGAAACGCATTTTTGGAGGCGCTCAAGTCTTGGACATTCTCAAGTCGGGCGCTCCGACCGCGTCAGCCGCAAGGAATGCGGTCGGAACACAACACCACAATAAGACGAGTGATTCGACAGCCGGACGGCCGAGGCTTGGAGTTTTGAGAAACAACCCTTGAGTGCAGGTGAGGGCCTTTAATTCGGTGGTGTTGATCGTCCCGTGCTGACGCCACGTTTCCAACCCGCGACGAGTTGGGATGGTTGTAGTGGGGTTTAGGTCGGGATTGGGACCTGCCCATGTCGGCATAGCTGTTCACTCCCAGCTCTCTCGGTACGTCTCGTCGTAAGTGACAAGGTCTGGGACTGTTTGGGCCGTGGGGTTCTTTGGCTTGCATGCATCCAGAACCAAAGACACTGGATCTTCAGCTTGCATCGTCTTTGGCGAGCCAAAAAGGACGTGCAAAAGACCGGATAAGGTAAAGGGCTCTTCGACCCAATGGTGATTACCGGAGAGGAGGTCCGGGTGACGAGGGCCGGGCCGCAGCCCGGTTGCGCTAAGATCATCCCGCTTGCTTATCCTGACCTCATGTTGTACCTGAAGATTCGAGTCCCCTTCTTATCCATCAATCAGCATTTTGCATACCTTGGAGATTCGGAACATTGTCAGTCCCTTGTCCTCCCAGTCTTACTGCTTTTCAAAGTCTCGGAGTTGAAGTCAGGGAAGACAAATGAACCCTATCTGGGTTTCGTCGTGTCCAAGTCCCACTTGGCTGCAGTCTCATCCCAGTCGGCACGCCGCGTAGTACAGGTCCAATTCTGCAGCTTCAGCCCGACCAAATGATGCGCATGACCCTGCGAGACGCACAGGCCTTTGTCCCCCACACCACCAATTTGTATCAGCAAGCCCCAAGGACTTGGCTCCATCGACCGCATGTGTATCGGTCAAGGAAATCCTTTGAGAGATCGGGTCGCATCGTCCGTCACCAATCGACTTTGGAGACTGAGAGAAAACCTGAAAGCCACGATTTTGCAATAGCACGACTTTGAGCAAAGCAACGAGGACAGACGTGATAGAGATTTAGGAGGTTCAAGGAAGACGAGATTTACAGGACGATGCAAACAATGGAGGAGAAAAACACGCTTCTCGTGCCGGGTATAGGAGAGAAGAGACCTATCAACGCAAAACGCCATTTTTGTCCAAAGGAATCATTGAGTGACTTGGCCCGCCTGATCAATGTTGATGTCCAATGGTTTTGTACAGTATCGGCAAGACCAAATGTCGGTTCCTTTCGTCAAATCGACAGAGCCTCGCCAGAGTGTTCCTGCGAGATTCGAGGTCATTGCTGAGTTCCAGTCAACCGATGTCGCTTGCACCACAGCCATTCGTGAGACACTCGAATCGCACGGTGCCATCTGAAAACCATCCATTAGAGGTCTTCGACGAATGCTGTCTTCATCTGATTTGCTCTCAAGCATGCCTCCCAGAGGCTCTTCGCTTAGTGCAGAATTTTGAGCAAGTCGTGATCGCAATCCTTGAGAACGGTGTACAAGAACAGGGCCCCGTCTATCGTTCGAAGGTCCATGACTGTTTTGGGCATTTCTCGGCAGACAGACGAGATTGTATCTCCAAGCGGTACAGGTTCCCGGCCAGTAGCATCGCAGACGCTTTGGAAAAGCTCTGTTAGCAAATTCTCCAGATATTGCCGTCGCTTTGTAGTTTGGGGACCAGCAGTGGAACTTTTGACCAAGTGGCGGTTTCGGATCATTTTGTAAAAGTCTGTTTCAAAAATGGTCGGAATTTGGTTCTCATACAGAATCCGCAGCTTCCTTTCACTGACATATGTTCCATGTATGACCAATGTTGCCGACTTTATCTTTCGTTGTTCAACCAAAGCCTCGCCCCCACACCGAGCAATGAGTTCACATGCTTGAAGCCTAGACAGGCAAGTCAAACGGCCTGTCAAGCCAATTGTCCAATTTTGTAGGCACGGCTCGGGTGTGGTAAGAAAGTCGAGGAGATTTTTACTGGCTTCTTCGGCTTCATTGCTGATTGTTTTGGCGTCATCCTTTCGGCGAGCTTTCTTCACTTCTGAGGTGGGAAGTTTAGAGTCTTTGGGAGGTTCATTCGCAGCCTGCGCTGATTGGACGCCTTCTTCATTGACGGCTTTGAGGCCATTGAAAGTGATTGGGCCATTTTCTGGAGCCTCCTCCTGTCGGCGAGCTCTCTTCACTTCCGAGGTGGGAGGTTTAGAGTCTTTGGGAGGTTCATTCGCGGCCTGCGCTGCTTGGACACCTTCTTCATCGACAACTTTGGGGCCATTGGAAGTGGTTGGGCCATTTTCTGGAGCCTCCTCCTTGTCCTCCTTAGCACCCTCAATCGGCAAGCCCAGCTCGGCAAAACGAGGGTGCGGGGGTGTCGGTCTCAACTGTTTCCTCTTTTCGTTCATGATATGATACAGCGCAAGCCCAGCGTAGGCATCGGCAGCAGCGTAGTCGACTTGAGCCAGGTTTAAGCCTCGAGACCAATTACCACATCGGATTCTGCCTACTTTTGGCAAAGGAAACCCGATATATGTTTTGATCTGGGTGGCTAACGCACATAGATTCTTGGGATACGTTCCACTAGCCGTCCTCGTGTTTTGGAGGACGTGGAAGAAGTGGCTCAGTTCAACGAATCCACGAGGATTGAGACCCAAGAATTTTTGAATCCTTTTGCCATCGGCGGTCCACACGGCCACACCAGTCTTGATGACGTCCCGAGACTCAATCAGGGAAATCAACGATGGTGGGATGAGTTCCTTTGTAGTGTTGCCTCCTTGAAATTGAGCGATGTGGAAGACGACCACGGTGGATTCCGAAGCGACTTGCATGACGGATATGTTCCTTTTGATCGTATCTTCGGGACTCGCGTAGCTTTCCCATTCCATGTCAAAACCCACAACTTTCTCTTTAAGGAATGGTTTGCAGAGTTCCTCGGCTTTTTTGAAATTTGTGCAGTAATGAACTGTGACTGGCTTTCCTTCGGGATCGCGGTAGAGCTTGTGGGTGAAGTATTGGGGGGGATCGCTTCGTATGCCATTGATTGGGGGTGGAGGCGAAGGTATCGCGAATCGAGGAGTGTAGGGCGCTTCGGTCTGCTCCTCCGCTTTGGCTGCGCCCCTTTTCGACGATGGCTTGGACTCGGAAGTAGAGGAATGTCGTCCCACGGTATCGGGTCGGAGACGGCGGACCAAGTCATCTACTGCATCAATAATCGAGGAGTCGAAAAAGTCGTCAGACCCGGCATCCGATGCAGGTGACTTGGTTGTAGCACTTTTGATCGAGTCAAAAGACCCATCATCCTGAAGATGGTTCATGGCATCGTATGGCACCCTGCGGACCTGAAAGTTGGCGCGCGCATTCGAGGAAGGTCTGGTCGTGTGGGTCTTGCGAAAGGCAAGGAATGCGGCAAAGTGGTGAGCTGGAGGGCGTCGAATACGAGTGAGAGGTGCTTTCGAGTACAGACTGACACCAGCCGCAGGAGACAGGGCACGGCGACCGGGTAGAATCATGCTCGTGGTGAAGATGGACTCGGCCGCGAGCGTCGACGCGAAGGAAGACGCGACGCGGGAGACGGGATCGAGTTGCCAAGCGCATGGCTCGCAAGAAGGGCCGAGCTTCCATGCGGATGAGCCCCACCCACCGCACCACCTCATCGTTGCCTTCGACTACTGCTCTTCTCTACTCTTCCATCTCACCCGTCCTTCTCAGCTACCCACGAAATCATGCCCGACGACCGGAAGCCCCCAGTCGAGAACCCAAACAACCACCAAGACAAACCGCAACGTCCTGAAGATGAGAATCCATTCATAGCTTTCCGCCGCTACGCCGACGAGCAGGTCTCATCGATTCTAAACGCCTTCGGCCTCCCCTTGTCTTGGAATCCGCAGCACTGGAACGACGAACGCATCCAGGAATTGAAATCATGGATAACCGAACGAAAGACTCCCAGCGGGAAAGAGGATGCCGCCAGTAGCTCGCCTCAGGACCCACCGTCCTGGATAAAGATCTGGGCCCCCGATGGTCGCGAGGTCAAACCCAAGGTCGTCGAAAATGACGACGGAAGCAAGACTTACTACTGGACTAACTCCTGGTCCTGGCCGCCGAAAGAAAGCGCCAAGACGGACAACGCAAACGACCTCGATGCGACACAAAGGCAGGCTGTGGAAGAAGCGCGGCGCAATGCCGAAAAGGAAATGCAAGAGCTGTCCAACATGTTCAAGTCCTTTTTCGGTACAGAAGAGGAAAAGGCCGCTCAGGATCAACCCAAAAGTGGCTCGGTCTTAGACTGGGTATGGCCCAGCCAGCCCAAGTCCAATCCCGAGAAGGGTGTAGACATGTCGAAAGAAGCATCTCCAGAGCAAGAATCCAAGAGCTCACGAGAGAAGTTTTGGGGCCGCCACCATGGCCCCTGTCGCTCTCGCGACTCGGAAGATCAAGGCGTCACCGCTCCTCTCCACAGCCACCACGGTTTCCCACCCTTTATGCATTTCCACGGACCCCGGTTTGGACCGCACCGCTTTGGGGACTCCCGGATGCGCTGGCTCCTCTCGCACCCATACTCTCCGGTGGTCCTGGAAGCAGAAAACACAAAATCCAAAGTCCACGGCCCCAACTTCGTCGACGCGTTCGAAGACTTGCTGCGCGTAGAGCAGGGCCTACCAATCGACGAGCGTTGGGCCTGGGAGCGCGACATGTGGCCGCGCCGCATGCGGCTCATGTCCATCCTGCATAGCCCACACCCCAAGACCCAAGAATTTTGGAACAACATGCATGAGGGCGGCGATTGGTATGTCGCAAAGGACGGCTTGAAGCCATTGCAGGAACAAGCCAAATCATTGCCTTTGCCCGAAGCATCCAAAGACGAGACTGTTGCGCCGCAGAAGAGCAGCGGTGACGAGCATGACGAAGCGTACGAGCGCTTTCTGGGCTCCTCGAGCTCAGGGCCGAAAACGGAGCTCGACGCATACGAGCAGCTCCTGGGCGGCGACTCTGCGTCTTCGCCGGCCATCAAGCAACCGCATCAACGAACCGAGCATCAAACTGCGAAAATAGCAGAAAAACCGACCCCAGAAGTCGTCCAAGCCTCGCCCATTCTCTCCACCGTCACCTCAACCGAGCGCACCGTCCTCCCCGACGGCACCGTCACGACCAAAGTGGTTTTCCGCAAGCGCTTTGCTGATGGCCGCGAGGAGAGCTCTGAGACTGTCAACACGACGAGAGGCGATGCTGCCTCTGCGGCGCCCGAAGCTGCTGCAAATGCCGAGACCACGAGCAGTGGCGGTTGGTTTTGGTCAAAGTGATGCGAGGTATGACCTGACAGCCACGGTTGTGGACAGATGGTGAGGGGATTGGTAGGTGCGGGCGGCGCAGCAAGGCGTTTTCGTGATATACCAGGGCATCTCATCTCATCTCCATCCACAGGTGTTTTGACTCCTTTTGCTTACTTTACTGTCAGTATCATTTTCCTTGCTCTGAGGTTCTGCCAGCTTGGTTGTACTGTACGGTAGGCTCTCTCCTTCTTTTCTCTTCTCACCCCACTCCTCTCAGTACTTCCTTACTCTTCTCCGCATTCTTGTCCTGTGTTTATGACTAACGCCCGCCTTTGAATTGATCTTTGCTCCATCTGTCTGACTTCCTTGCATGAGAGACTTTCGCTGCGGTCGTTTGTCTTGTGAAATTTTGACCTTCGAATGCTTGTGAATTGTTTTTAGGGAGTGGAGGTTTAGATAACAGATTCGCTTGTCATGTCTCAGCTTAATATTGATAATGGCCTGCGACATCAATTTGCCAGTTCATGGTGAGAATGGCCACAGGCCAACGTTTCACAACTGGGTCGCCCCGCAACGACACAGCGAATTCCACGAGCTTAACTTCTTAGAATTCTCGACTTACCATAGCCAGAGAGCACGCCCTTTGCACTTGAAAATTGCAACGTTGGCCATTGGGACTTGCTCTACTCTTGCAGTCTAGGCATCTCGCACTGCTAGGCCAACTCCAACGACATGTCCACGCAGAGCGAGAGAGAGAGAGGCGATGACAGTGCTAGAGTTGACTGCTCCTCCTCTCCGCCCTCACCCAAACATCTCTCTCAACAACCAGACCCGATATCGTCTCCTGCTAGCTGTGAGAACTTCTTCCAAAACAAAGAAGCGCCCTGCCTCGACGAAATAGGTGTGTTAACGAGACGCAAAGAGCTTTGAGGTTAATAAAATACTAAGTATAGCTCACACCCAACCCTAGATCGCTGCAAAATTTGTTTTCACCGGTCATCGACGCTGTCGGTACACTCCATACGGGTATAAAGCTGCCAGAGTGGCTCACAAACGCGCACTGAGTCTCTCGCCCTTCTGACACGGGCTCTCCGTCGCCCCGACAGGCGGCATCAAGCACTGTGCGTCAAACTAAGCACTCAATCGTTCGCTCGTCCACTTGCTCGCCCGCTGCTGCTGGCTGGTTGCAACATCTACGCGTGCGAATGCAACGAAGAGATCCTCTTAAGCTCGTTCTCGTTCTCTTCCTCGAACAAGACCCTCCTTGAGAGCCGATCAGTCCAAAAGGTATGCATTTGTAATAGGCGACAAGATAGCCCGCCCACACAACCAACGCCTTTTCAAATGAATGCATAACTAACATGGCAGCCAGAACACCTACGCGATGAGCAGCAGTCATTCTCCCGCAACGAACGCTGAGGCGTCTTTCGTTCCTCGGGCTGCCGGTCGAACTGCGCATCTGCGTCTACGAGTTCGCCATGGACTTCGCCGGCGTTGTCAGGACGCTGGATAAGTTTCACAAGGAGAATCTCGAAAAAGAAAGTGCAGCACGGTCAAGACACCCTCAGGCGTCCGAAGCCGTAATCGAACTGTCGACGCCAGGGCTCCTTCTGGCCAACAAGCAGGTCGCGCACGAGGCGCTAGACGTGCTGCACAAGAAGGAGTTGCGCATACCCCGGTACGCTTTCATGGAGTTATACGCGAAGAGGAACGGGAGTTTCATGAATATCATGTGCCGCCCTCTACTGCAAAAGCTAAGACACGTGTCCTTTGAGTGGCACGTCAATTCTTTCACCCTCGGCATGATGAGAGTCTCGTGGTGTGGTCATTCCGTCCCGGATCGCCTCGCAGGACCTGCGGTCGCCGCGTGGCGCGAGAGGAATTTTCTCGAGACGCTCGAGTTCATCTTTATTTACCTGCCCCTGCCCCTGAACCCCGAGAGCCCAGACCAGCCCCAAAGGCGAGCTTGGCAAGATTGCGGGGATTCCATCAAGCTGATGGCGATGGTGGCGGGAAACGTCCTCGGGACTGACGACGATTTTGTCAGGGAGAGGATCGAGGAACGCTTCAGGGTGCTGGAGGGGAATATGAAAAAGCTGGTTTCGAACCATTACAAAGTGTTGTTGGACATAAGAAATCGAAAATTCGCCTTTCATTCTTTGAAGCAGCCGAGGTGGAGGTGTGAGTAGCCAGCCATCTATGAATGGCCGTCGCGAGTGCCGCCTCAGATGGCTCTGCGTGGAGGGACTTTTTTGGCGCCTTTTTGCTTTGGGATATTGAGGCCCTATATGAAATTGATAATCTTTCGCCATGCCTGATGTGATGTACGAATGCGTGCCATGCAGTAATGGATAGGTGTGAGGGTAATGTAATGTAATGTGGGTCTCTTCTCTCCATTCATTTGCGATGTAAATCAAGCTGCGCTTCGAAGCACTGGAAAATAACTCGCTGGCAATCAATTTCGAGCTTAGACAAGTGCAACATGAGATAACAGAGAACGTCACACAGGCTAAGATGACGACTACATTCGTCATGACTCTTGTCGCGGGTAAAATCAACATCCTTCACCCTCAGCAGCAGCGGCCGGCACATAAGATCCGTCATCTTGCCATTCGGCGTCATGGCGTGCGGGATCCTCAACGTCTTCTTATGTAGCACGTGCCGCGCCTCGTGCGAGACCTGTCTGTTGACCAGCAGGAGGCCCGGCGTGGCCAGCGGCGGCCAGCCAGACGGGTCGTCCGCTGGGGCCCCGCGCAGGTGCGCCTCGTACTGCCTGTTCAGCACGCGCGCCACGCCGTCGAAGTCGAGCGCGAAGGCGTAGATCTGGATGCGAAGCTCGGCTGGCAGCGTGAGGAGCGTGGATCGACGACGTTGGAGAGATGCTGGGGATTTCGCTGTTGTGGAAGGATGCATTGCCAGGCCTTGTGCTCTGGGTTGTTGTCGTTGGTGGTGCTGAGACGCTGTGACAGACTGGGAATGCCTGAGGTTGTGTCGGGTGCTGTCTCGTTCTGCTGCTCAGAGCGGTGTAGGCACGCGAAGATACTGCGACCAGCAGCGGTGGGTGAGTGGACTGGGAAGAGCATCGGGTTCAAGTTCAAGTACTGAGATTATTGCATGGTGTATACCACCCGACTACCGTGAGCGAAGGAAGAGGAGACTGTTGTAGGTGTTTGAGAGTCCCGTAGGCAACTTGAAACTGGCTTGGCGTATCGCATGCGATGGCCCAAGAGACCGCTGTGCTAGAGATGAATTTTAACCGTTTGCCGTGCCTGAGATGATATACGAATGCGTGCCGTGCAATGGATGAATGGACAGATGAGATGTGTCCAACCCAGTCTCCAGTCTATGCCTTATCCTCCGCACCCTCCCATTTCTTCCTTGCCTTCTCCTCATCCGCCTCACTCCACTCCCGGGGCAAAAGCGCAAAGCAGAGGTAACTCGTGTGCGTCTTGATGTCCGGCTCCGTCCGATGCACCAGCCGGCCCTCGCGGTAGGTCTTGCGCTCCTTCTCCAGCTCTTTGATCTTGAGCAAACGCTGCCCCTTGCTCTCCTTGCCCCAGCCCTTTTCAACGGTGCCGTCTTCTCCCGCGGCACCGCCATTGGCCGCAGCCGCCGCTGCAGCCGTGCTCTCGTGGAAAAGCTTCAGGCGGCCTTCGACTTCGCGCAGGCGTCCTAGCGCCTCGTCGACGGTCGCCGGCATGGGAATCGTCCCGCGCAGCCCTTCTTCTTGCAGTCCGATGCGCTCGCGCCGCACGTCGATCCGCCGGTGCAGCACCTCGACCATTTCGATGTTCGTCCAGCCCAGTCGGCGCAATTCGGTGGTTGTGCGCTGCACCTGCTCAATGCACGGCGAAAAGGTGCACAGCCGGATCGTCTTGCGCGGATTGAGCGGCGAGCGCCACGCGGCCGCATCGCCATCGTTGGTCGACGACGGCTGCGGCGTGCTCTCGCTCGACGATTTGGCGGCAGGCCTCGAGCGGCTGAGGTGCTTCACGGCCATCCAGGGCGCCGGCAGGTCGAGGAAGACGGCATCGGCCTGCGGCACGGCGCCGTCGAGCGTCTTGCCGAAGCCGTCCTCGTAGACGTCGGCGTGGGTGACGGTGACGAGCGGGTCTATCCTGTGCTCCCTCAGCTCCTCGCGCAGCTTCTCGGCGCGCTGCTCGTGGAACTCGAAGCTGTAGACGTGGCCTTGTCGCTTGCGCTTCTTGCTGTCGGCGCCCCCGTTTGCGTGTGCCCCGTTTTCTGCCGATGGGTACCCGTTGAATACGGCTCGCACTGCGGCATGCGTGAAGGACCCGCTGCCGGCGCCGGCTTCGATTAGGGTGTCCCCGGGTCGCACGCGCAGCCGTTGGAGGACGTAGCTGTAGTCGGGCGTGTAGACGACTTGGGTGCGGTGGGGGAGAGACGTGGTCCAGGTCTCCGGAGTAGGCGGCACAATGTGGGCGAAACCGCTTGTTGTAGCGCCAGCATCGGGTCTACGACACAGTCAATGGAGATTCGAGGCTCAATGGGTAAGATTGGACTCACTGCGCGCCGTCTTCACCTCCCTCGTCCTCGCGCTTCCTCTTCTTGGCGCTCTTTTTACCTCGTCCCCGGTGATCCACTACTGCAGCACGCACTTGTGTTCCCCATGGTATGTTGACGAGATTGCTGTGCGGAAACGAGCCAAAGCGAGTGTTTATTACGCGGTTGGTGTCCGTGGTTGACGTCTCGAGGATGACGGGAGTGAGCAGGTCGCGCTTGAGATGGATGAGAGCGAGCTGGCCCTCGGCCGTTTGGGCGCCAGGATCGATAAAGGGCGAGATAGCAGCCATGGAGACCGAGTTGTTGTGTTGCAGTTGCAGTGGCCGGTGGAAAAAGTTCCATGCGATCCATGCCCCGCGAAAATGATGAGCGGCAGGGTTCAGCGGCGCTGCTTTGACGCCGCAACTCTGCGCTACCTGACCTCGCTGCGTTGACTCAAACAATGAAAACCGCGCCCCCATAGATGTCCTCAGTGGCCGCCCTCTTCCGCCGATCTGTCCTCTCTCTTCGACTGCCCATAGCACGACCGCCTCTACATCGCCCATTCGCCATGGCCGCCCGCTCCCAACCGCCGTGGCAGGCCCCGCCGTCTCGCGCCGACCTCGACCTCCCGCCGCTCCACGTATACAACTCGTTGACCCGCTCCAAGGTCCCGTTCGTGCCCATAGACGGCAAGAAGGTGTCGTGGTACGCCTGCGGTCCGACCGTCTACGACGACGCCCATCTGGGACACGCGCGCAACTATGTCAGCACCGACATCATTCGGCGCATAATGCGCGACTACTTCAAGTACGACGTGCGCTTTGTCATGAACATTACCGACGTCGACGACAAGATTATCCTGAGGGGCAGGCAGCAGCACTTGCTGTCACAATATACGAGCGAGCATCCGGAACTCAACGCAGAGGTCCAAGAGACGGCACATGAGGCATTCGAGGCATACATCAAGAAGAACCTGCCATTACTACCCAAGGGATTGAAGCCTGCCGAGTTCGCGGAGCAGTCGAAAAAGGCGTATGGCCATGTTTTGGAGGGCAAGGCTGTCGAGGGCGACGGGCTGCCGGGCGACAAGGAGGCCAAGATCAAAATGCATCTCAAGACGGCGTCATCGGCGGCAGAAGCTCTGCTTCTTGCAGACGCAAAAAGCATTGGCGCCACCGAGTTCTACACCAAGACCGAGGATGTCTTTTTGCCGCATCTCGACTCTCTCTACGGCGCCACCATCAATGCCGAGGACCACAGCATCTTTACCAAGCTGACCCAAAAGTTTGAGAAGCGCTTCATGGAGGACGTGCGTGCTCTGAACTGCCTGGACCCCGATGTGGTGACCAGGGTGACGGAGTACGGACACCAAATCGTGTCGTTCGTGGAAAAGGTTGTAAAGAATGGATACGGATACGTCACGGCGGACGGCTCCGTCTACTTTGACATTCAGGCATTCGAAAAGGATGGCAACAACTATGCGAGACTGGAGCCATGGAACAGAAACGACAAGGACCTCCTGGCAGACGGCGAAGGAGCCTTGACCAACAAGAGCACAAAGAAGCGTTCGGATGCTGACTTTGCTCTGTGGAAGTCTTCAAAGCCAGGAGAGCCGGCGTGGCCGAGTCCTTGGGGACCTGGCCGGCCCGGCTGGCACATCGAGTGCTCTGCCATGGCCTCGGATGTCTTGGGCCAAAAGATGGACATTCACTCCGGCGGCGTGGATCTCGCCTTTCCTCACCACGACAACGAGCTGGCGCAGAGCGAGGCTTTCTGGTCAGAATGCAGGCACGAGCACCAGACTCACCAATGGGTCAACTACTTTCTCCACATGGGCCACCTCTCCATTGCCGGCTCCAAAATGTCCAAGTCGCTGAAGAACTTCACCACCATCCGCGAGGCGCTGGGGCGCGGCGACTGGACGCCGCGCGGCCTGCGCATCGTCTTCCTCCTGGGCGGCTGGAAGGACCCCGTCGAGATCACAGAAGGCCTCGTCACTACGGGCGCCGGCTGGGAAGACAAGGTCAACAACTTCTTCCTCAAGGTCAAGGACCTGGAGCGCAACCCCAGCCCGGAGAACGCGGCGTCGGCAGAGGAGGACTCGGCTCTGGCGTCGGCCTTTGCCGCCGCGCAGACGGACGTCGACAAGGCCCTCTGCGACTCGTTCGACACGCCGACCGCCATGCAAGTCATCTCGCGCCTGGTGACGGACTACAACAGCGCGGCGACGCGGGCGTCGCTCTCGGACGCCACGGCGCTCAGCATCGGCATCTGGGTCACCAAGATGGTCACCATCTTCGGGCTGGACAGCGAAGGCGACCTGGCCAACCCCAACCGCATCGGCTGGTCCGGCATCGACATTCCCGCCGCCGCCGCGCCCTTTGTCTACCCGGCCGCTGCCCTGCGCGACGCCGTCCGCGACGCCGCAAAAGCAGGCAAGCCCTCGCGCGCCGCCATCGAGCAGCTGCTCGCCTCGCAGCCGGCCGCCGTCACGACGCAGCCCGCCGAATCGCTGCCGTTCGCCGAAGCCCTGACGCAGTTCCGCGACGACGTGGCCGCGCTGGCCGCCGCCGACGCCCCCGCCGCCTCGTTCCTCGCCCTCTGCGACAAGCTGCGCGACGAGGCGCTCTGGAACCTCGGCATTTACCTCGAAGACCGCGACGCGCAGGGCCTGCCGGCGCTGGTGCGGCCGCTGTCGGCCGACCTGATTGCCGCGCGCGAGCAAAAGGACGCCCAGGCCGCGGCCAAGGCGGCGGCGAAGGCGAAGCGCGAGCAGGAGGAGCTGGACCGCAAGAAGCAGCTTGCGGAGAAGGCCAAGCTGAGCCACCTCGACATGTTCAGGACGGCTGAATATAGCGCCTGGGATGACGAGGGCTTGCCGCTTAGAGACGCCAAGGGCGAGGAGCTGCCCAAGAGCCGCGTCAAGAAGCTGCGGAAGGAGTGGGAGAGGCAGCGCAAGTTGCATGAGGAGTGGAAAGCGGGACAGTAGAGAGGGGGAAGGGGGTTCTGCCATAGATGGACATTTCCAAAAAAGACGGACGTCGAGAGCGTCTGGGGCAGCATTTTGGTCATTTGACGATGCGCTTCAGAGGCAGTTCTGAAGCGCATCGTCTGCGAATAGAAGTCCGATACCGCATTCGAAGGCTTGATTTTCATGGCCTCACTTCCGTCCTCACCTCACCTCGCGTCTTCATCTCCCTGCTCTTACCATCACAGCGGACCTCACGCGTCAATAGCCATGGTTTATTTTTTCCAGGCCGGTGATGGTGAAAAGTGCATGTTTCTCAGTAGACTGACTGCACAGGTGACCAATCTCGGTGCAGCTTCTTATTCAGGGTCTCTCGATTGGCGCGGCAGCTCTGATTGTTTAAACGTTTGCATTTTGCGGCTTAAATGTCCAAATAAGGTGTAGCTTTTGCAGGTCCATTGGTTACCATGCCCTTGAAGGACGGGGCGGAAGCGTGCCCTCCCGGGTTCAGCGTTGGTTAACGGCGGACTTCTTCGATGTAGTGTTTGCAGGCGGTTCCTGCACGCAGCTCAATGGAGGCTCTTCGAGAAGGCACATCAGACAGGCGCATCGTCGACAGCAGCAAACATCGGCGACAGATGGATGACATGGAGGTTTGTAATAAGCTTATACCCGCAATGCTCACGCCTTGTCCGCCGTGCAAGCTTCGAGAAGGTGTCCTAAGCAGACGGAGGAGCACAGAAGGGGGAGAGTCAACCGCGTCTTGACTCTTGAGACGGTGAGGCTGTTCTTGAAATTGGCGTCGTCGTCTTGTTTCTTGTCAGCGGTTCGGCTGTCGCCGATGCCGTGGCAGAGGGAGAGAGAGAGAAAGAGCATCCTGGTCGGAGCAAATGGCAACATGAACCCCGGAACACAGGCCGCAGCCGAGTGCAGATCATGGCTGGCCATCTTGTTTCATCTCCCTCTCTCAAGTCTCAATCCACACGCCGGCACTGCGACGACCGCACATCAGGGCCGCACATCAGGGCCGCACATCAGGGCCGTCGGCACGCGACTCGAATCAGCCCTACGAGACGGCAGGGTCTACGGCACGGAAAGATGCATCGCGAGTTGACGTCGCGACAAGCCTCAAGGCCGCGCAGGTTCTGCATGTCACATCAGGCCTGACATGCATAGGCACATGAAAGAGCACAGGGAGATTCAGGATCGGGGATCCTAACGGGCGCCGGGCTGGCCCAACCCAACGGTGGTTTCCTCTTGAGTGGGCAGCTGAGGCCCTTGACGCAACCACCGTTGGCCAGAGTCTATCCAAATGAGATGCTGCAACACTTCTCATGTCACCGTCGACCGCATTTTTGCAAAATACCGTAGGTGCCATGATTGCTCCGCTCTTTTGCCCCCCCCCCCCCCCGTCAGCGCCATGACTCTGTGTCGCCGGCCCTGGCTGTCCGATGATGCTTTCCTTTAATATCATGGATGCTCTCGCAATTCCTTGAGTGCAACGGTCGCAGCCAAACTCTCTGTCGTTTTTTTCTTCGCAAGTCATTCCTTTTTTTGCCGAGTAGCGCTCAAGATGCGTTTCTCATCCACGCTCATTGCGGCTCTGGCCATCATTCCTTCACTGGTCGCCGGCCAACTCTCCGGTCCTGTCGGGCCCAAAACAACCGTCGAGCAAAAGAAGGGCGTCAAGGTGTGCGACGTGACCCAATTCGGCGCCAAAGCAGACAAATCGACAGATCTGGGGCCCGCCCTCTTCAAAGCGCACGCGGCCTGCAAGACGGGCGGCGTCGTCGTCATCCCCAAGGGCGACTATGCCATGGCGACGTTCGTCAAGCTGGCCGGCGGCGCGGCGTGGGCGCTGCAGCTCGACGGCGTCATCTACCGTACCGGCACAAAGGTCGACAACATGATCATGATCGAGCACACCAAGGACGTCGAGGTCTTCTCCAGCACGGGCGCCGGCGCCATGCAGGGCAATGGCTTCGAGTTCCATCGCAAGAACTCGCGCACTGGCAGTGGGCCGCGCCTCATACGCTTCTGGGATACGTCGGACTTTTCGTTCCACGATGTCGCCCTCGTCGACGCGCCTTCTTTCCATCTCGTCATTGACACGTGCTCGAACGGCGAGATTTACAATCTGGTCATTCGCGGCGCCTACATGGGCGGGACCGACGGCGTCGACGTGTGGGGGACCAACCTGTGGCTCCACGACATTATGGTCACCAACAAGGACGAATGCATCACGATCAAGGTAAGCCATGCACTCGCAGCCATCGCACACAGCAGTGGGACCGTCTCTTCTAACCAGCCCGCCACGCGCACAACAGTCGCCCTCGAAATTCATCCTCATCGAAAGCATATACTGCAACTGGAGCGGCGGCTGCGGCATGGGCTCGCTGCCCAGCAACACGGACATCAGCAACATCCACTACAAGAACGTGTACACGGTGCGCTCCAACGCCATGATGCTGATCAAGAGCAAAGGCGGCGGCGGCACCGTCAAGGACGTGCGCCTGGAAAACTTCATCGGCCACAGCAACGCCTACGGCTTCGACCTCGACTCGGACTGGATGGGCCAGAAGCCCAACCCGGGCCGCGGCGTCTCCATCACCGGCGTCGTCGCCACCAATTGGAAGGGCCGCATGCTGAACGGCGCCCAGCGCGGCGTGCTCAAGGCCGTCTGCGGCCAGGTGCCGTGCACGGGCATCACGCTCGAAGACGTCGTCCTGGGGACCGAGCAGGGGAACAAGCACCGCAACCAGTGCGGGTCGTCGTACGGCAGCGGCGGGTGCCTGAAGCCGGGCAGCGGCGCGTCGTATGCGATCGACGAGCAGATGGTGGACGCGCCGACGAGCGGATTCGAGGCGCAGAAGCTCGCCGACGACTTGACGAACCACTTTGGCACCGACCAGCCCATCCCTCTTCCTGAGAAGTGGCCGGCGCAGTTCTTCCCGGGGATCAAGCCGCTGAAGGCGTTGGCGGCTGGCGGCGGTGCTGGCGGGACGACGACGACGACGACCGCTGCGGATAATGTGCAGGAGAAGACGCAGAGCCGTACGTTTCCTATCCACCCCCCCCCCCCCCCCCCCCCCTCCTCTTATGCTGAGCTCCTCATACTAACAATCTGCAGAGAAACGGCCGCCTCCGCCTCGCCAGCGCCGCCGTCGTCGCAGTGCCGCTGCCGCCGCCGAGCGCGCTGTCGCCTAAGCTGTGCAGCAGTGGGTAAACATGCACGCACGAAGGCAACAGGACACGTAGTGGCAACGAACTGCAAGCGATGGAAGCAAAGGTAGGCAGGTAAGGCGGAAGGTAGTGGCACTGTATAGTATATATACACGCAGGACACGAAGCGCGAGCATAGCATGCCGGCTGATGCGGAGTGAATGGGTATAATCGAAACGAAAGTTATGCACGCTAGAAGACATACGATGCAGACAACACGCGGAAAGTGAGAGGTGAAATCGTAGAGTAGGTATACTGCGTGCCAAACCTCTTCTGCACTCGCTCCTCCTGTCCTTACTATCATTTGCCCACACGCTCAGGAGGTACTGCATTCTCCCGCCACCAACTCAGTTGACTAAGGATCCCCTCTAACCATCCGCGATGAGAATACTCGGAGCAAACTTATCGTCACGCTCGCTGCGACAAACTCCAAGTCGTGCCGCCGACCAACGCCGCATGTCCTTCGCCCCAACTCCATGTGTCGTAAAGAGAAGCGCATACAGTCTGGTGGTCTCCATCCATTCAGGATACAAACGACGCCAGTGACGACGAGCGGACAAGGCCCGTACGAGGTGGCTTGGTCGTCGTGGCTCTGGTCGTACATGCGAGCGCAACTCCTAGCCAGGGAGCGAGCGAGCGAGCCCCCCGTCCAACGCCGGCCCTCCAGAGTCGTCCTGTCATCTTTTGCTGTAGATTGTATTGAGTTTTTTCCGTACATGCTTTTGACGATTCTTTCTGCTCGTACAGCCCACGCCACGCTGTCCGTCGCTCGTCCATGAGGCACGAGGCCTTTGGGATCGACCTGCCGGTTCGTCTAGTCCATGCCCACGTACTTGAACCAGTTGGGGCGGCAGTCTTCCTTGTTCAGCCAGGACTCGCCGTCGGTAAACTTGCCGGCCGAGCAGCCCTTGCACTTGGGCGAGTTGGGGCAGTTGAAGTAAGGGATGTGTTGGTAGCCAATGTCGCGGAACCTGTATGACGTAGAGTCGTGTCAGCTGTGTGCTCCCTTTCATGGCAAGGGCTGAATGTGCGTCGGCAGGACTTACCAATGGATCTTGCTCTTGTCCTCGAACAGGCCGAGCGCAATCGAGTGTACCGGAGCGTCGCCCCAGCGCTCATAGAAGAAGCCGCCCGAGCGGTCCAGGTGCTGGAAGAACTCCTCGTACTGCTTGCTGCGCCAGAAGTTCATGTCGCCAATCTCAAAGTTGCTCCAAAAGTGGCAGGTGCTGTAGCCATTGGCCAGCAGGTTGTGCTCCTCGCGGCGCTTCGAGTCCGTTAGCCAGTCCATGGCGTTGTTGGGGTGCAGGTAGCGGGCGTGGTCGTCGGACGCCAAAAACTTGAGCGTCTCGGGCCACAGCGTCGCTATGCTTTGCGGCGAGTCGTAAATGTTGACCGTAAAGCCATATGTCTTGTTGTTGTCATGCATATAGCGGAAGACGTCGTAGTCGACGTCGCAGAAGAAGTGGACGTGCGGCTCCACGCGCCAGTAGTAGCGGTAGTTTTGCAGGGCCGGGTGCTTGTAGAACATGCCACTGTTCCAGCGACACATTTGGTGGTAGGAGATCTTCTCGGCGTATTGCACGTCTTGCTCCTTGAGTACTTGGGCCGACTCTTGGAACAGGTCCATGTTGATCCAAGCGGGGACCTCCCAGTGCTCCTTGGGAACGAGTTCTGCAGCAATTAGCAAGCTGAGTTCAATGTCCTGTTGTCCCATGGCGTACCGTAGCGCACCTCAGCCTTGGTAGCGGCCTTGGTCTTGCGCTTGAATTCCTCGGTGAATGGTACGTCATTCAAAAATGTCCACGGGTAGTTGAATTTTGAGTTCCATGTCCTCTCCAAGTCGCGCATCGACTGCAGTATTTCCTCGAGCTCCGAGTTGCGTACAAGGGAGAGAATGGTGGCGTTGATGCGGTCCGAGTTGGGGTTGTCGGGGGCGTAGTTATTTCCTTCAACTCGTCTCAATTCGCCAGCAGGCTCGCCAGATACTGGAGAGAGGTTAGACTCAAAGACAAGGGATCTGGGGCTTGAAGAGATGCTAACCCTCGCTCTGGGGGTCGTGGGTCCATTTGTCTGTCTTGGTGTCGGAGGTTGGTAGCGATATTCTAGGTGTTGAGCCGGAAAAGACCTGGTATAGGACGACGACGAAAAGGACGAGGGTGATTGCGGCGAGGGCGCGCAGACCCCGTGGCAGGGCCATGGTGTAGAATGGGTTGTGTCCGCAGGCTGGCGACCTGAGGTTGCGTTGCGGTCTTGGGCAGCGGAGGATTCAAGGAAGGCTGCTCCTATCCGCCAGCTCGCCGCCTCGTCCTGATTGGCCGCCACTCGTGCGCCACAGCTGGTGTGCCACGGGCCGTGACGTGACGCGCGGCGCGTCTCCCATCAACACCTCATGTCGACGACACCCAGCCAATGCCATGGCTCACTCGGCCACCATAAACAATACTGGCGCTGACCTCTTTGTAAACATTGCCGGCTCTTCTCAGGTTCGCTATCCGACCGTCTTCCACACAGCTTCAAACTCACCGTCACCAGGGCAACACCCGCAAATTCAAGAGGTCAAGGGACGCCTTTCTCCGCGGTCTGCGCTCCCAGCAATGGCAGCGCGTGAACCAGTTTGACGTCCAGGCCAGCTGCGAAGGTCTGGTCGAAAAGTTCTTCGTCCTCAACCGGCAGGACTTGGCCGAGGCTCTCTCCGATCGCCTCAAAGAATTGTCCAAACGGTCGTCCCGATGGATTCCGGAAATCCTCACTCTGTTACTGCATCTCCAGGGCGATCCGGTGAATCAGTCTCGGGTTGAAGACTTGGAGAAGCTTAAGCCTCCCGAACCACCGCCTCCACTCACATGGGCCGACATCATTGCAGACGATCCCCTCGATGAAGAGGGCCTCTGGGATGACGTTGATTATACTCGCTCCTCGGACGACGAGCTTTTGCCGGAGCCCAAGCAACACAAGTCGCGCAGGCGGGAAATCACGCCAGCCTCGTCGTTGGATGAAGACGACTGGATCGCTGCTGCGCAGGCCTGCGTCGTCGTGCCAGACTCGCAGCCTTTACAGCAAGTTACAGACGGCCAGTTCTGGAGACAGGAGCACGAATTGTCGCGCACATTGGACCGAGTGACCGTGACAGAGCTGCAAGCCGTGCGGGAGACGCTCTTCATGCTCGCTGGTCTTCCAACATCTCTTTACCAGTCAGACTCTTCGAAAAAGATAGGATGCAATGTCAATTATTCCGTCAGTCATGTCATGGCGTCCACGTGGGGACATCAATTACAAGAATTTGCAGAATTTGGCACGGGGCTATCGCAGCTCCGCCTTTGGACCAAGGAAGCTCAATCCGTCGCGCTTGTACAAACATTTCGGGCCGCCGTCTTGGAAGAAATAAGGTCGTTCGAAAAGTTTCTATCCGAACTCCAGGCAACCTTCCTCGACTCTGCGGCCGTGGCTGTGTCTATTGCAGATGTACTTAGTAGAGTCCGGCCGCAAGCCAGCCTCCGCCTCCGCCTAAAGGACCTCATTCAAAATGCCTCTCAAAAAGTCCAAACCACGCCTTTCGTTCTTCTCGAAGCGCTCTACGATGAAGTAAATCTGGCTCAAATGACTGGAGAAGCCGACGTGTTCAACTTCCTCGGCCGCATTTTCTTCGCCTGTCTAAAGACATACCTCAAGCCGATAAGGAGATGGATGGCAGAGGGGGAGTTGGGAACAGACGACCAAATCTTCTTCGTCGGCACGGCAGACAAGAGCAGTGAAGCCGCCTCGCTGTGGCACGATCAGTACGTCCTGCGTCAAGATGGCCAAGGACGGCTGCATGCTCCCAGCTTCCTGCATCCCGCCGCCAGAAAGATTTTCAATTCGGGCAAAAGTGTTGTCTTCCTGCGGGAGATGGGAAAATACGAGCGCGCCGTCTCTACCGGGCAAGAGGAGCCGCGTCTCGACCTCGAGACGGTGTGCAGAAGTGGTGTGGCCATCCATAACCACTCGGCAATGCCCCTGGTCTCCTTCTCCGAGCTCTTCAACTCGGCGTTTGAGAAATGGATTAGGAGCAAATACACGTTTGCGTCGTCGGTTCTGCGCGAGCAGCTCTTTACCAACTGCGGGCTCTGGACCTCACTCGACGCCCTGAAACACGTCTACTTTTCCAAAGACGGCACCCTGCTGCAGGCGTTCGCCGACGCGCTGTTTGACAAGATTGACCGCAACCGCGACGGCTGGAACGACCGCTACCTCCTGACAGAAATCGCCAGGAGCGTGTTCGGCTCCGTTGCAAGCGTGAGCCCTGAGAAGCTGGGCGTGCGCACCGCGGCGACCAAGGACTCGAGGCGCTCTGTGAAGGCCCTTGCCAGCATTTCTATAGACTACTTTGTACGTCCACTCTTCTCGCATTGGTTCTATGTGCACGCTAACAGGCGGCTGCCTCTAGCTCCCTTGGTCCATAACCAACGTCATTCAGCGCAGCTCGTTACCAGTATATCAACGTATCTCAACGCTCCTCCTACAGACATACCGCGCACGTCACATCCTACGCAGCGCCAGCCTCTCCATTTCCCTCTCCTCAACTGATCGCAATCGTGAGGCCCGCCTCCGTACCCTCCTCCGTCACCGCCTCCTCTGGTTCGCCGACACACTACACGCATACACTACAACGACCGCCATTGCGTCCTCTACAACGGCGCTGCGCAGCGCCCTCGTCACCGCCGACGACATCGACGCCATGGCCGCCCTGCACGCCGCCTTTGTCGCGGACGTCGAACGTCGCTGCCTGCTTGCGCCCGCACTGCAGCCTATTGCCGATGCTGTTGTCGAGCTGCTCGATATGGCGGTGCGCTTTGTTGATTTGAGTCGTGAGGGCGAAACCGCGGCTGGCGTCGAGCTCACGAATGCAGGCAAGGGGCGAAGAGGCAGCGCAGCGACAGTCGCGAGTGCCGCTACCACTGGGACGTATCGACGGCGCGACCGGCCGCGCGACCACCGCCGTGTTTCGGCGATGCAGGTCGCGCTGGTGGAGGAATCGTCGTCCTCAGACTCGGACGACGACGTGGTCGAAAAGGAGGATGAGGACGAGGTAGATGAAGACGGAGACAACTCTACCAAATACCTCAAGCCTTTGCCTGCTGATACGACCACACCGCGTCAGCAGTCGGCCGGTTCGTTGGTGTCGGCTCTCCAGCAAATGGCTCAGCAATTTGAGCAGCTGCACGGCTTCATCGTCGCGGGGCTGCGCGGCGTCAGTCGTGCGGGCGACGAGCGGTGCTGGGAGATGCTGGCTGAGCGATTGGAGTGGGAAGGCGTGCAAGGCACTGCAACGCAGGGAAGAGGGAGAGGGAGGTAAGAAGCATATAGAGAATGGTAGCATCGTGATGGGCATGCAGAGGAACTGGGGTGAAGATATAAGGGGCTAGCACGCAACGCAGCTCCTCTCCATATCATAGCAACACGGTGCTCCACCAATGATTCATTATGTCGATTATATTTGCTTCACGACGCGGTCTGCCCGGGAGCATTCATGTGGATACTCGCGTGCCACAGACCGCACAAAGTTGATAGCAAACCATTGACTCTCTTCCACCCTCCCATCAGGTGGAAGATCCCCTTGGCATCCAGCTGAATCGCTGGCGCCGTTGCAGTCGAACCAAGGGCCTTCGAAGGCTCTTTATATCCCATCAACTCCGCACGCACAGACGCCGCTGGTGGTGCAGAAGGCTCGTGATGCTGCGTGCGCGTGCTCTCGCTCTTTCGTGTGACTGCAAGGTCAGAATGACAGGCCAGACCAGGCGTCAGTGTTAACTCACCACCCCGCTGGAGTATAAAACCACGCCGCCCTCCCACCCACAACCTCGAACTGCAGCGCTGGCAGCTTCTTGACAGGAGTCGGCGGACGAGGAGCCCTACTGCGGTCGGGAAGCACAGAAGGCAATATTGATTTACTGTGCTGGCGATATGCGTTTGTCAACTTTACTTTTTCCTTTGGTTGCTTGCTGCGGAGTTGGCGATGCTCTGCCGTGGTGTGGTGTGGCGCAGAGGGAGCATTTCTGCGCTGGCTGCTCGTCAGCATGGTGGCTCGATGATGCGCTCCACCGACTCCGCAAGAGCATTGGCATCATCGATCCATGTCGTTGCCCCCACAGTATACCCAGGAAGTTGAAAGTAGGTCTCATTCAGGGGCTCAAAAGGGGCACACCAACGGCTCCCCCAAGTTTAATGATCTGGCGCCCACCCCGACAAGTCAATGCGGGCGTTGGAACTGTTCTTGTCGCCAGGTGCGCCGCATGTGCAGTGGAAGAGTGAACTGTCCGTTCGGTTTTATACCTGTGTGTAGAGGGCGTCACCTGCGGTGGGAGACAGTCATGAGGGGCTTGCTCCCTGCTGTCTGCATGTGCGAGCGACGACAGAGCATTCGGCAGCTGACACGTGCGAGCGACGACCGAGCACCCATTCAGGAGCTTCTGGCGCGTGTGAGCGAAGACGGAGCATTCGGCAGTTGGCACGTGGTTCCTGGCTCTTCGCGCCGTATAAAGCGCTCTTTTGTTGCGGTTCTGGCAGTCGACGTCCAGGGCACCGCGCAGGCGTTATGCTAGGGGCGCCAATTTCCTGGAGAACCTGACTGTGCTGGCTCTGTTCTGTGGACGGATGGCTTTTCACTTGCGTCTTTTTCTGTCTGCTTTTGACGCTCGTTGGTTGCTCGTCAGTGTTGGTGGAAGAGCATGCTCATCGTTACTTGGTCATGCTGGTAAGTGGCACTCTTTAATAGCACGTAATTCACTTACAGACTGATTCCCGGGCTGACAAAGCGGTGTTCCATCCTCCAAGCAGTCGTTCTTCGTTACAGAACCCAAGACGAAGCCCAAAGTCGGATTGGGGTTCCTTTGTCGAAGCAAGAGAAGTCGGGCTGCGTTGTAGAGCGCCAGTCCAACGCAACTGGTGGCCCTTTTTATACAGGGAGAGGTCGAGGGAGTGTTGTGCCGTAGACACAGGAGACGCGACAGACAGTCATGTGCTTAGCCTCGACGGCCTGTGACCGGGAGTCAATCTACTGGTGTAAAAGACGCTCAATTTCCGGACTCAGTTTTGATTAATCTAACAGAGACTGACTGCCCTGAAAGACGGCGGAGCATTGCTGATGATGACTCACTTTTGGAAGAGTGGCGAGAGAGATCGAAATTTTGGTTGCTTTGTTTTCCGCGTTCTGCCTGCTCGACGATCTCATAAGCATTGGTGCTTTGGAAGGGCAACTCCCTCCATATTATGATGGTGATGATGCAAAATTCCGGCGTCTTGAGTCGGGGAAAAGCAAGAGGCGTCTGCGGAGGGACAAATTCAAGAAGCTGAAAGAAAAGGAGGGAGGGAGGGGAATGGCAAGGCAGCGACATCAACCGCGCGCTTCAAAAGTCGACAAGAAAGTGGGGTTCAAGAGCCGAAACTCCTCACCCAAGGCAATAAGA
Source organism: Phyllosticta citribraziliensis (assembly GCF_038025025.1). Lineage (NCBI taxonomy): Eukaryota > Fungi > Ascomycota > Dothideomycetes > Botryosphaeriales > Phyllostictaceae > Phyllosticta > Phyllosticta citribraziliensis. The sequence continues at coordinate 3,283,583 of NW_027117338.1, forward strand.
AGCCCAACAGTTGAGTTGGTGTTCAACGTCGAGTCGGGAGAGCGAGAGATTTCTAACCCCGTCTTTTTTGCGGCGCGGAGACTGCTTCATCCTGCGCCACCAACTAGACAACTCCAACAGTCATCTTTGACGAAGGACGCCGCGAGAAATGAGCCTCTGATGCATTAGAATGTGTGTTGCACGTCGCGCTCGACACGCCACCAACGGCTGCGCGATTCTGGGAGCGCTTCACTCGAGGATATAGAGAAGCGCTTCCAGGAAGGCTACTCTCGTCACCTCCCTCCAGAGCACTTTCCAAATCGCAGCAACAAGATGTCGCATCTACTACTTCCTCTCATTTCCGCAGCAGTCGTGGGTCTTTGCGCTTGGATTGCCCTCAAGCTTGTACTGCCTCCACGGGTCCTTGTTCCAAAAAAGCCCTCGATTACCATTAAACACGCAGACAGAATCTCGGACCCAGGGCGGCGAGATTTCGTAATCCAGATGGTTCAGCGCGCTGTCCAAGATCCTACACTATCATTATTCACCAGCGCCACAATGCTGTAAGTGCAAAATTCTGCGCCTCCTTGTCCTTGCAATTCGAGCGAGCTTGCTGAGAAGTGCGCAGTAGCAAACCACTCCAGTACGATCCGGACCTCAAGCGCACGTACATTGTTGCCATTCTGCAGACCGAAGACGACGAGAGGGACAACACCTGCTCGGAGCTCGAAATTCACTACTCCAACCGTCCCGTGGGGAATGGGAATGTGTGGGCAATAATGACCGGTTGGGGCGTGAACCCAAAGGGGGACTTCGAGGAGAATCTGGTGACTGAGGCCAACGAAGATCCGGTGTTTGAGGCCAGAGAGATTCGCGGCAAGAATGTGGAGGGGGACTAGCGACCTTGTCAACACACTATTCTCTATGAGAAGGAAGAAGCACGAAATTGCTACACAAATGTCGCCGTTTCAAGGCATCCGTGGTGAAAGTTGAAGTGGAATGGGTTTCCGACGGCTCAGGGGTTTGCGCCGGGTTGCTTTGTCGCACGGCGCAAACATCACAGTTCGGAGGAGGACAAAGCTGGGCTGCACAATGCAAATAAAGGATGATTTGAATAGAGCCCTGGAAAATGTTTTGCGCGTTTCGGAGTGGTGACAGGAGTCGGTGAGCTTGAGTTGTTGGAGTAATGGCTGGTCGTTTTGTTTGCCCTGGCTCTTTTCTCCGTCTTTCCATGTTTGATGCCGATTTTGAGTTTTGCCGTCCTGCTCGCCGCTTCACGCCAGAGATTTTGGTGCCTCTGTTGTTTTTCCTCGCTGCGCGGCGTTTTGGTGTTGCATCTCCTGCTCGTTTCTCTTGCGGTCGAGCTTTGAGCCCCTTTTCGTCGGTCTGTGTCTGGAGCCGTCGTCACTCCCAGCTCGATGCTCGCACCGTAAGTGCTTTTTTCTCTGGCGAGGCGTAAGACCTGATTCTTGACCGGCGGCGGTCGATTTTGGGCAGTCACGTGGGGAAATAGGCCCACGGCAGCAGGTGACTGGTCGACGCTTTGCGCCCGCACAACACCTCGACAACAAACTCTGCTTCTGGGTCGCCAACTCCAAACGATTTCCTCGTCTTGGCTTCTTGTCGGCATCATGGCTTCCAGTCATGCAGAAGAAATGGCGCGTCGCTGCACTGGCGGCAAAGCTCCTCGACTGGCTCAACACTTCTACCGACACGTTCGCGACTCAGATGGCCATCTCACTTTGAGATACTGGTCGGGCGCCGAAAGCAGTCTTGCACCTCTCTACTCCTTTCAGGTATGACCACTCCCGAGCTTATCATGTCTCAACACATACTGATCATACAGTTTTACGTCACCTACGACATGTCCGGGGCTGCCAATTCTGAGCTGGAGGCTCTCGCGCGCGAGCTGATGTGCAGAATTCCGGATGGCACATGGGACCCGGGTGCCATTCATGCCCGTCTGGACGTCCATTTCCTCGGTTGTGGCGCCAGCACAGAGGATTGTGTCGCACACTACCGCCGCTTCAAGGACAATCCACCCGACGGTCCGTCGATGCGAATCATTCCTTCTTACTTTTCCGAGTCCTACTGCCACCACCACTGTCTCTTCTTCAAAATCGAGGATCCCAATTGGAAGGACGATGAAATCGGCTTGAAGAGGGTAGAATTTGATCATAAGGAGTCTGGTCGACCCGATGCGGAGGAGGAAAATATCACAACTGGCGAGGCAGCTGTGCTCTGTGGTAACGTGTACCTCATGCCACACCACGATGGCAACTTCAGAGATGAATGCGAGGGCCTTTATCAAGCAGCGGTAAAGGCTGGCTTGAATGAATGGACTTCCGATCCCTTCTCCAGGCCTGTCAATCTCATGGACACCAGCCCCGTCGACGTCATGGCTTCGCCTGCCGCCCTGCCTCCTCGTCAGATCAACCTCGACCGTCACTTTCGCTACCTTCAAGCCCATGATGGCCATTTGGTTTTGAGTGTCTGGGCCGGCTGCAGTCTTCCACCTCTGTACTCGTTCCAGGTATTTCTCGTCCGAATTTTCTTGTGCCCGGGCTGATTGGTGTAGTTCTACGTCACGTACGACCTTTCTGGAGTGGAAAATTCCGGCTTCGAAGCACTTGCCCGGCGACTTCACGAAAGGATTCTGGATGACGACATGGCTTCAAAGCCAATTCGCTTCGACGTGCACCTCGTTGGACCGCAAGCCACGATCGAAGACTGCATCGCGCTCTACCGCCATTCCAAGGAAAACCCCCCTAGTGACCCATCAGCTCGCGTCGTGGCTTCATACAATCGCGACGACGATTGGAGCTACCACTCTCACCTCTTGATAATCTCGAAGACCAAATGGGAGGACCGCGTCGGGGGAGGAATGCGCCGAGTTTCTTTTGACCCCGTGGAGTCCAAGCGTGTCGCGAACCATCGTCCGACGCTCAAGCGTTGGAGCGTACTTTACGAGGTGAGTGGATTCTGCAAGGATGTATATGAGTCTGTGGGTACGCCGGCGGGGTGCATCAGGGAGGAACGTGAGGCTGCTTATGACGCGGCAAAGGAGAAGGGCTTGACTGAGTGGTGAAGAGGCCACACGGACGATCATGGAGAAGTCGAATTCTTGGATTTGGCTGGATGGTAGAAGAACTTGCGGGCTTTCATGGTGCAATGGAGGCACGTTTTCCATAAATGAATGAGATACCATATACACGGAAAAGACGGAGCTCTTCGCACTGCCGTCATCATCCTCCCCTGGCTCGACACGCGGGAATTTGAGCTTTTCGGCGGTCAGTTGCTTGCGCCCCCTCTAAAAGCCTGCCCAACGTCAAACTCCAACCAACCTTCATCATATCTTGCGCGCAACACTTGAACGTTGAAGTCAACCAACGCCATGCCTTCCCGCTCTGGAGCGAAGCGTCGCAAGGTTACGGCCTCGGCCCCAGTCCGCCTGCTCGACTTTTATCGACACTACGAGGATCATGACAGATATCCTAGCCTGAGCTACTGGTGTGGCAAATGTAGCCTTCCACCTCTCTTCTCGTTCCAGGTATGAAATTTGCTCTGCATGACCTACCTCTCGAGTTGTACTAATGCGACCAGGTTTACGTTACGTACGATGTCTCTGCAGCCGAGAAATCTGACCTGGAGGCACTTGCAAAGAAGTTACATCAAACTCTCCTGGTAAGCAATTTGGATACGAGCCTGGTTCGTCTCGACCTCCACTTCCTTGAACCGAACGCCAGCACCGAGAACTGTGCGGCGCACTACAACCGCGGCAAGGTCTTTCCCTTCGATGACCCATCGCTGCGCATCATTCCCTCTTACGTCTCTCCGGGCTACCATCGTTGGAACTCGTACTTCTTCAAGATCTTGGGTCCGGACTGGGAGCGTGATGGCGCAAAGTTGACGAGCGTGTCTTTCGACTCAGAGTCCTCCGATGCCGCCACGGATGGCTTTCCATTTCTTGAGGAGCCCACAAGCATCGACGCGGCAAAAGAGACTTCTGTTTACTTCTGCGGATCTGCGGATGCCAAAGACTGCGAGGTGGTCTATGAACTAGCCGAAGCCGCGGGCTTGACCGAATGGTGAATACAAACGCTTTCTCAAGACAACGCGGTCATCGTTTCTAGCAAAATGTGGAGTGTTCAAGGGCAAGTAGCATGTCACTGGCCGAGGGAAGGTGTTTAAGACGCTTGCGGAGCATTCAAGCCCAGATTTCACTGGTCGATAGAAGGAGTTTGTGTGTGAATGGAGCATCCGAACTTGGTGCTTTGCGGGCATTTGAGGAGCATTCAGGCGCGGATTTTGCAGGTCAATTCAGAAGAATTCTCATGGAGTATTGAGACGTGCGGAATTCACTGTGACAGAGTAGCATGCACGAGGCGGATAGAACCATCACTTTCATTGAAGTGTGTCGCTGGTATACCTCGGACCGTAAGAGTGGACTTAGGAATCTATGCCGAGTTTCTCAACCAATTTCCCGCCGTCAGCCTGCCATTGTCGCGATCAAGCGTTCAGGGAGCATTCGAGTGCTGCTTTCAGTTGTTGATACAAGGAGTTACGGCCACTTGAGGAGCATTCGAGCGCGCTTTTCAGTGGTCGACAGAAGGTGATGAGGACGTTCAAGGAGCATTCGAGTGCAATTTTCACGGCTCGATACAAGGAATTGCGGCCGCTTGAGGAGCATTCGAGCCCGCAGGACTCACTGGGTGGTGAGGCACCATGTATGAGGAAAGACCGGGAGCCAACACTTGTTTCACGATCTGAATGAAGCTGTCAATTTGTGGGCCATAAAGTCTCAATTTGGAGTCTGTGTGGAGTTTCCCATGCCCATCAACGCCTGGATTGTAAAGCAACCATAACCCCAATTTCCCAATGCCAATTGCCCAAGGTCTGATGTTTTGTCTACCCGATTTTCCATTAACCCGCCTTTGTGTCGAAACCCAATTTTATTCCTCTAACGCCAGAAAGCAATCCCTGATTTTGTCGAACTGATGGTCTTTGGACAGTGGAAGACCATCAACTTCCAGATGTGAGTGTCGTTGATGAATACTCATGGAAAGGGACCAGCTGGGCCCAGGTCGGAGTTCCACATGGAGAACTCGGAGTTCATGAAGACTCCATTGACCTCGTCCTGGTGGACGCGGGGGAACTTGAAGGCGTCTTCCGAGAGGATGCCGTGGTCGTATTGATCCAACCACTGCTGCTTCTCATTTGGGCTGGCCGGGTTGGTGATGACCTTGCTTTCGAACTCCGCCTTCGCACCCTGTAACCAGACACCGGCATTGTATTCGATGTTGCGAAGACGCTCATCGATCCAATGACAGTAGAGGTCCCGCAAGCCCGGTCTGCCCTCTCCCTCCTTGCGATCTGGCCAGCCGAGCATGTCTACTTCGTTGTCGTCCCAGCCATACAAAACGTCGAAGGTACGAAAGACGGACTCCAGAGCCTTGGAAGTGTCTGTCATCAACTTCCAGACTTCGTCTTGGCGGAGGTATTGAAAGACGCCCGTGACGTTGCGCTGGTAGCTTTTGACGGTTCCGATGTCTTTCTTGGAACCCGGGAACGCATTTGGGCGCGCAGAGCGGAAGAGTATACCTTTGGCATTGTTGACCTGCTTCTGGACGAGCGCCAGCCTCTCCTTGTGGTAAACCGAGCCCATTTCGCGAGTCAGGTGCTTCCAAAGGCTGAGACCATCCCAAGTGAAGGCATTAAGCTCGAAGTCGTCTTCTTTGAGGTCCAAGAGGCGTCCAGCGATCCAATTGGTGGACGGATATCCGTATCCTTGAGGCCAGCGAACCAGGTCGAAATCGCCTCGGAGCCATTTGAAAAAGTCGACCAACATCTGCCTTTCGAAAATGTGGTCGTCTGAAAATTTGTCAGTCTGAGCAAAGAACTAAAAGTTTCCACTGGGATGAATGTCGAAACTCAGTCTGATACTGCGCCTTGTCGATCTCGGTGTCTTCAAGCTGCTTCAACTCCAGTGGACAACTCGAGTCGTCCGTAGGAAACGGAAATCCCCACCACTTGGAAGCTGGACCCTTGGCTGCACTACCACAGGTCGGGTATGAAGCAAAGCTCAGCTCGCAGGAGACTCCATGGATGTTCCACTTGATAGGCTCATTGGATCCTTGCTGCAATGGGAATGTCGCGTTCTGCAAATAGTCGAGGGCGGACATGGCAAGAGACTCGTCGTTGATACTGCAGAACTCTTCATCGTTGCGAGCCTCAGTGCAGGTACCAGGGCCCACGTTCAAAGGATCGTTGATGTCGCAGAGGGAGCATGGGTATGGGTCGACAAGAAGATCGGTCTGACGGGCTGACAGAGAGCCTTGACGAAGACGAAGGGTGGAAGCGCCCGCGAGCAGCCAAGTCAGGGCGAAGATGATCCAGATCATGACTTTCATTCTCATGACGAAGGTGATGCAATGCTTGACCGGAGCTTATGGAGTGAGTTGTTGAGATGCCGGGTGAGTAAAGGACAGTTGAAGGGTGTGCGGAGGCTTTGAGGAGAGCAAGTTGTGGGAGGAGGGTGGTGAAGAGAGGGTTGTGGAGGAGGTTGTGGAGAGTTGGCGATGAGCAGGAGGTGTTTTATGCCTTGTGGGTGGCGGCGGTATTATCGTCAGCGGTGGGAGCCTCCCACAGCGCCTGCGTACTGGCGTCGATATTAACACTCACAAGTGTTAATTGCACGATATCTGTCGCAAATCACATGGATTGGCCTTTTACTTCCATGGACGCGTTCTATACAAAGTAAATTCTTCTGATGTTTATATCACTCGTCTGCTCTGTGTGAAGCCAAGAAATTCGGGCTTCTGAAGAAACCGCCCTGAGGCATTGCGGAACATCCAGTTTTCTGAAGGGCTATGGGATCATTTATATGGCGAGGAAGTCTTTGGCTTGACTGAGTGGTCAATCAACACGATCATCAGAATAGATTGTCTTCCCAAGACCAATCAAGGATTGGCCATCATGGAAGAAACCAATTGCAAAGTGTATGTGAGTAATTTGACTGCTTATTCCGTAAACAATGCTAAGTCTGCACCTTGGTGGGCGGTCGAACGTTCAAGAAAGCTCCGTGGACGGTCACACCCGGGGCTTGGCCGAGTGTTTATTTTGACGCCGCGGGCGCAACAAACGCTACCCACGCCGTCAGACAAGCATCTCGTAGAAAATCACACCCTCTGCCACCAACCTTTTCCTCATTATCACCAACACCATGTTTGCTCGCATTCCTCGCCCTCCGGAACTTGATGATCCACCCTCAGGTGGCCGAGTGTACCCCATCTGCAACCACTTCGAGGATCAGAATGGCCGAGCTACGCTGAGCATCTGGTTTGACAAAGGCCCTCCGAGCCTTGTGCCTCTCTATTCTTTCCAGGTCAGTTCTACAGGCTTGGGCCACAAAGCAGGCAAGCTAAATCATTCAGATCTACGTCACTGCTGGTGCGTCCCCCACGCAGACTTCCGAGCGCGAAGCTCTTGGAAGTGCGCTTTGGAACGACATTCTGGGCAACACTCCGTTTTCGAAGCGCTTGGACCTCCACTTCTTGCGCCCAGGCGAAGGAAATACCGACATCATGGAATCCCACCGAGCTCTTGTACGGGCAGAACAAACCGCCGACCTTGCCAAAGTGGTCGTGCCTTCTTACCGTTACCCGGACAATTACGACTATCACTCCCTTGTCTTCATTGTTTCTGATCCAGATTGGAAGCAATTTGGCCTGAAAGGCCTCTACTTTGATCCTGATCCGTCCGACTCTACATCCATGACTGAACCGGTCCTTGAGCTTGACTTGGTCGGCGACGAAATTGAAACACTTACCATTTCAACCTTCAATTTCTGGGAATTGCGAGAAGAGTACCTCGACTTGTTCGATGACGCCAAAAACTCGGGTATTACGGAATGGCAGGATGTATTCGAGGCGACCAACCGGCTGGGCATGGTCTTGGTGTGAAGTGCTGCGCGGATACGTATCGGCTGTGGCGTGGGCGCCAGAGCAACATGAATGAATAGCCTCATAGAGAAAATTGATTCCAAAGCCAACCTTTGGAGTCACGAGCGCATTTGTTGTGAGACGGGTTTATCCATTTGTCCCGATTGAACTCTCGCCAAAACATCTCAATCACCACCCACCTCTCGCTCACTATCACCACCACAATGCTTACTCGTATCCCTCGCCGTCGGCCAACTGGTGGCCGGGCACCTATCCGGGTATACCCGATCTGCAACCATTTCGAAGATCACAACGGCCGCGCAACTCTGAGCGTCTGGTTTGACCATCGCCGCCCGAGCCTTCTGCCTCTCTTCTCATTCCAGGTCGGTCGTGACACACCTTCTGAAAACTCGCACTGATGAAATTAGGTCTACGTCACGTATGAAGCGACACCCACCCAGAATCCTGAGCGTGAGACTCTTGCTAAAGAGCTCTTTAATGCCATCATGGGAATGGAGGATAGTTGCTACAAACGCCTGGACATTCACTTCCTGCGCCCAGGAGAAACCACTGCCGACTGCGTCGAAGCCTTCCGAACCCAGAAGCGAGCCACCAACACCATCCTGGGCAAGACAACTTTTCCCACTTCCACTTATTCACCCTACTGGTCCGACAACTCTTTTCTCTACTTTCTCCGCGACCAAAACTGGAAGGAAGCCGGCTTGAAAGGAGTCTTCTTCGACACTGACGCATCTCCTCCGCGAGGCTCTGCTGATTTCGTTTCCGAATCCAACTTGGTGGGCTTCAAGATTGAAGAAACCGCTGGCGAGCTCTTCAGCTCTTGGGAATTGAGGGAGGAGTACATGGAATTGTTCAGCGACGGCAGCGACGCAGGCATGACGGAGTGGCAGCAGGTATTCGACGCGGCCGAAAGGCTGGGAATGTTGCTTGTGTGAAAGAGCTTCCAGCAAAAGCGTCGTCCATCGCCGCGTGGGTGGTCCGGGAAGCGGGATTTGCTCTCTTCGAACTAGGGTGAGGGAGAATCGTTGCGAGAATCCTCCATAGAGACGAGCGTAGCAGCAACACACTGCTTGACTGCGCTGCTGCTGCTCTTCAGATTCTCACCTTGTTACTCAACTTTTCGCTTAATCTGCTGCTTACCCCGCGACTTGATTCGCCGCTTGTTTGCTTGATTTGACACTTTCGACGTCCAACTCAACTCCCTGATCCTTCCACCCTTCTCTCCCCGCCGCAACTATGTTGATTCCTCACCTTTTTGAACGTCCTCTGGGGCGTATACAAAGACATGGATGCGGGGCGCTCGAATTCTCCTTCCAACACTTCCAAGATCACAACGACCGCCCTACGCTGAGCACCTGGTATGAGCCCAGTGAAGGCCCTCCGTCGCTCTATTCGTTTCAGGTGAGCCTAGTGGCTTTTGCATGGAGAGCAAACACACTGATTGATGCAGGTCTACATCACCTCCGATATGTCTCCCACCGAGAAGCCCGATCGTGAAACTCTCGCGAGAGAGATTTTCCTTGTCCTCGCCCACCCTGGCCAGTACAAGCGCCTTGACCTCCACTTCATGCACCCAGGCGAAGGCATCGACGACTTCATGGACTGCCACCGAGCGCTCGTGCGAGCCAACTACACCGACATCACCCAGGTCGCTGTCCCCAACTATGGCTACGAAGACTACGCTTCCCTCATCTTCGTCATTTCCGATGACAGCTGGAAGCACGAGGGCTTCAAAGGCTTTCTCTTCGACCCCAAGCCTGTTGACTCCTGCCTCCAGCCAGAGCCTGTCTCCGAATTCACCATGGCCATCGACGACATTGAGGAGATCGTTAGGGACATCTGGGATTCTTGGGAGTGGGGCCTGAGAGACGAGTATTTGTGGATATACCAACTGGCGGATGACGCGGGAATTTCGAACTGGCAGGAGGTCTTCTATGCGGCCGAAAAGACGGGCAGGGTCGAGATTTGAGGTTGCCGTGGCCGCGGCAGGCTCTGCGTCAATCAACCAGTCCTGCTTCAGTGTTCTCTTTCCAGGTGAGCACTCCAGGCCTCGCCGACCAAGATTATGAGCTGACTCTTCTTTACAGGTCAGCACCAACCACCGCAGCAGGCAGGATGGCAGCGGTCGACGAATGGAATCGAAGGAGGCCTGGACAAACTACTCAGGTGGCGGAATGCAATCTCCCCTCTTCCAAGCTCTTCTGCGAAGTGACTGGCTGTTGGGTGCTGGAATACTCTGAAGTGACTGGGACGTGTGAGACGGCTCAAGAAAGACCGCCCACAGTCGCCTGGGCCGCCCCAGCACTTTGCCCGCGAAAGGCAATACTCATGCTAACCTTTTCTGGGGTGACAGCATCAAGCCTCAACACCAAGGACGAGGCGTTGAGCCTCCAGAGCCGAAACATCGTGGAGATGGGTGCTTTCCAGCCGCCCTCGGGTACTCGAGCAAATACCGATCGGCTACGGTCACCGAGCCTCGCTATCACGACTTCCCCAACCTTTTCTCCACGCGATCAGCAGCTGACGGTTTGCAGGTGGAGGATAAGTACCGCGGCGCCGACTATCCTCTCTCGCCTCTTCTACAACCGCAACTTCTCTGCCATCCCACGGCCGCAACAAAACGACCTTTCGTCACGCTCCCCCAGCCATTCTTCCACAGCACCTCTGGAACCTCCTGGATCTCCCGAAGGTCACCACCGACCACGATGTCATCAACAACGCTCACCCCCGAAACAATCGCCACAGCCACCTCCGCCATCGACAGCGCCAGCGCCGAGCTCCGCCAACTCAACCTGCAAATCTACAACAACCCGGAAACCAAGTACGAAGAGCACGCGGCGCTAGCACTGCTGACCAACTGGTTCGAAGCGCGCGGCTGGACCGTCGCGCGCGGCGTCTACGGGCTGGAGACAGCCTTCGAGGCGCGACTCACGGTAGGCCAGGGCGGCCGCACCCTCGCTTTCAACGCCGAGTACGACGCGCTGCCCAAGATCGGGCACGCGTGCGGGCACAACCTGATCGCGACGAGCACGCTGGCGTCCGCCATCGGGACCGCGGCGGCCCTGAAGAGCCTGAACGCGCCCGGCACCGTCGTCGTGCTGGGCACGCCGGCCGAGGAGACGGGCGGCGGCAAGTACTACATGGCGCTGGCCGGCGCCTGGCAGGACGCCGACGCGTGCCTGATGACGCACCCGATGCCCGACTTCAGCACGCCCGTTTGCCCGCTCAAGGCGAGCTGGAAATTCCGCGCCTTCTTCCACGGCCGCAGCGCGCACGCCGCCGCGGCCCCCTTCGAGGGCCGCAACGCCTGCGACGCCATTGTCGGCGCGTACACCGGGCTGGCCCTCCTGCGCCAGCATCTGCGCCCCGGCGAGAGCATCCAGGGCGTCATTCTCAAGGCGGGCGAGGCGCCGAACGTCATCCCCGACTACGCCGAGGGCACGTTCAGCCTGCGGGCGCCCAAATCGGCGGCGCTGCGCGCGATGCGGGAGCGCGTGATCCCGGTCTTCGAGGGCGCCGCGGCGGCCGCCGGATGCACGGTCGAGATCAAGTGGGACGCGCTGTACGAGGACGTGGTAACCAACGCCGCGCTGGCGACGCGGTACCGCGAGCACATGCTGGCGCGGCTGGGCATGTCGCCGGACGAGATGGTGCCGCTGGACGAGGCGGAGCGCGCGCACCAGCAGAATGGCAGCTCCGACATGGGCAACGTCACGTACATCTGTCCGGGCATCCAGCCCATGTTTAAGATCGACGCCGCGAACTTGCCGCATACGACCGAGTTCCAGCAGGCGGCGGGGACGCAGTATGCGCATGATAAGGCGCTGCAGGCGGGCAAGGCGAATGCATTGGTTGGGTTGGATGTTTTGCTGGATGATGCGTTTTATGCTGCTGTTAAGGCGGAGTGGGAGGAGACGATGAAAGCGGAGGGTAGGATATAGAAACATTCGAGGCGACTGGTGGAATGAGATGTTGGAAACTTTGCGAAAAGGAAAGACTGTCGGGTCTAGTCGATGAATTAGAGATAAAATAAGACAATACCTATTCGACAGCTTTGCTGAGCCACCCAACGCCATTTCCCGCGCCAACCGTCTCGCTGGACGACGCATCTCCATTCTCCAAAACCACAGAATCTCTCTCTTAGTCTCGGCACACAAAAGAGACAGCCAACGAAATTCGACTCCCTAATTCTCAGCCGGAGGCGCCGGCCACGTGTTGCGCCAGCCCTTGCCCCAAACCTGGGTAGCAATGACGCTGAGCGAGGCGGCGGCAATAATGGCGGCTTGGGAGCCAAAAGTGACGGAGTAGCCGCTGAGATGGACCCAATCCATTTGGAAGTAGGCGACGGAGAAGCCGCCGATGACGCGCCAGAAGTTGATCCAGGCCGCGGCCAGCGAGGCGTGGTTCGGGAAGCAGTCGAGGACGTAGGCAGAGATGGCAGTCATGGCGCCCAGCGTGGCGAAGCAGAGCATGGCCTGAGTGGGTAGAATGTTAGCGGGAAGTATGGTATATTGGAAGAGCGGGAGAGCCGACTTACCCAGCCAAACGCGATGCCGATCCAGTGCAAGCTGTGCTGGAGCGTCTCGCCAAAAAGGACGAGCCCGGCAACGCCAAAGACGACAGGGACGTAGACGCCGTTCAAGCGGTTCTCAGGAGCGTGCTTGCCATCGTGGCGCTTGGTGTAGCGCCGGACAATCCAGTCGTTGAAGTAGCGGCCCCAGACCTCGCCGACCAGGGTGCCGATCATGGGCGCCCAGTACAGCATCGCCAGGGAGACGTAGTTGAAGTTGAAGATCGGGAGTGTAAACTGCGTGATGGTGGACACGATGCCAATGGTCCACATGGTGATTGGCATGACGAAGAAGGCCGCTGTTGCACGGTCAGCAGGAATACGTGGATATCTCGAGGTACCAGACTCACTGGGAAAGAAGAGGTGTGGGCGTGCGAGCAGAGAGCTCAGGTGCTTCGTCACGGTCCACATGTCAGGTCTGCCCGAGGCGCGCACGCCTTCAATGCCAATGAGGAGAGACAGGTGCCGCGCCCAAGTCTTTGGCTTCTGCTCGGGAGCATTCCGATCAAACAGGGTCTCGTCGCCAAAGAGAATCACCATGATGGTGCTGAGAGCATAGAAGCCACAGAGAACGGCAAAGTCGGGCCGCCATTCCAACTTCAATATGATGAGCGTGGAGAAGAAAGGACCAAGGTAAGGACCGATGAGGAAAGAAGCAGCCCAAAGATTGATTTTGCGAGCCCGCTCGTGGAAGAAGAACATGTCGTGGATCATGGACATGCCAATTACTTGCGGGGCGGTACCAAGGAAGCCCTGGAGGGCGCGGCAGGCGGTGAAGCTAACATAGTCGGGCGCGACAGTGCAGCCAATGGTGACAATGAGCGTGAGGAATTGGGACCAGAAAAGGACAGGAAGACTACCAATCATCAGTCGCGGGCCATGTGGGTTGGCGTGGTTGGGCTTACCGGCCATAGCGTTGGCAGAGTGGCACGGCCAATAGACCGCCAGGGCCTTGCATGAAGATTGCCGGGCTCATGGACTGGGATACATCCTTGGGGCTCATGTTCCTACGACCCGTTAGCTGCGGGATCTATCAACTTCAATTGACATGTACGTGCCAGTCCATGGCCTGCTTCTCGAAGACGGTGCTTCCCCACGTCAATGCCCAATCGCTCAACATGCACCCAGGGATCAGAGCGAGCATGACGAGGTGCTTCTTCTTCCAGGTCCAGTTGAGCGGGTCGTCGGGGCTGCTCGAGGGCTGTGGCACGAGGACAGTGCCATCTGGTCCAACGCGTACTTCACCAGAAGAAGGCAGACTCTTGATCGAAGGGGGACACACGGTATATTTGTCGGGGCTCGAAGAAGAGTGGTCGGAGGTCACGGTGATCTTTTCGTTGCTCAAGCTAGAGTTATCCTTCGGGCCCACGGCAATCTTTTCGGGGTCCAGGAAGAACGTCCCGCAATTGGAAGCAGTCTCGACAACGTACTTGTCCGACATGATGAGCGAAGGACAAAGGAGGAGAAACAAAAATGGAGACAGACGATCTAGGGGTCAAAGCACCAGAGGGCGGACGTAGAGGATTTTAAACACATGATGTGGACTAGAATCTGCAATGGCTGGCTGCAAATGAACCAGGGAAGAGGCATGATCGAGGAAGCCCAGCGGCGAGCTTTGGGCAGATGTTCTAAAGCGGGCAAGCTGACGATAGGAAAATACCCATGGTGGTGGCCGAGGGCGGTTTCAGCTTGGTCGGCGGGACGACGCCTCTGCCAGCCGCTCGACCAAGAGGCGATGGCTGAAGAGAAACTCTGTAGGGCAGTCTCGTGGGAGGCTCCGACGGCCATCAAGTCCCTCGGGCTCTATTGGGATGTTGAAGACGTGCGGTGGTAGGACTAGCCAGGGTCCAGGGATGGCGCGGCGAGGTGAGCCGATGGCAGCAGCTGCGCAAGTCCCGCCGCGGGTCGATCTCATAGCTCCAACGCCTGCGACCCACAGCGTTGACGGCGCAGCTAACGCAGAGACGGAGTAGCGCCAGTCGCAGCCATGAATAGCACTTGGACAGATGAAGATCTGGAACGTGGGCTGGGAGAGGAGAGCTGTGGTTTGTTTTGGGTCTTCAGGTCGGCCAGTGGGGCCGACTGAAGTTTAGCCGACGCGCTAACCCTTTTCGGACTCTGGAGCTCGACCACGACAGCAAACAGAACATACTCTTGCAGTCTTCATCTCTGCCAGAGGCAACTCTTGACCGTTGCAAACGATGCCTCAAAGGCTTGACTACGCCAGGGCACCATGTCGCCGTCCCCCATCTGGATGACTCAACCGCTGTCAGCAGTCGTCGTACTTGTACGTCCGTAGCATCGCTGCTCTTCAGCTCCCTGCTCCACCACGCTCATTTCCACTCTCTGTCTGTTTCTTCACACGCGACAAACATTTTTCTCTTTCCCTAAATCACAGCGCCGAGCCATGGGCACAAGAGGCCGAGTTGGCGCACGGGTGACTCGCCGACTTTTGAATTTCATCGGGCCGCGCGCGTCACCGTTGCCCAAAGCCCAAGAATTAATTCATTGGCAACTCTCCATGGCCAGCCTGGGCAAACCAGTTGAATCGCATTTGACTTTATTGTCGGCGCTCATTCTGATCAACGGTATATGAACGGCGGCAATGGAACAAACTGCCGAGGAATTCAACAACGGCACTGCAAGAAACTGATCCCTGCATCGCAGCCTTGGTGTTTGTGCGACTCTTGGTCAGAGCGGCACGACATGCGACGCCCTTGGCACTGTGATTTCCACGAAGATGGAGTCGAAACGTTGAGGGCTTCTCCTCGTTTGAGAGCGATGCGGAGCGCTGACTTTGCGTTTGCGGAGGCTGGCTGTGTAAGCATACATGAGTCTCAGGGGAAGTGGCAGCACAGCAGCTGATTTGATATCGAGTATGATTTGCCCCTAGCACAGTATATGTACATGAGCTTCTCAGCAACAAGGAGAAGTATTGACAGAAGGAAATCGTCCACTATCCACAACCTCCATTCCAAAACCGGCGCAAGAAATGCTCCCATCACTCGTGGAGAGGCCGTCGGAAAGATCAAAGGAAATTACTCTGGTCGTGGGGGGTTTCCCACACACAAGACCGTCGACTTTGCCCAGTCGAAGAAGATGGCACCCGCGCAAATGCAAAAGGCGGGTAAGGGGTGGCCCGCAACAGTGATGCTCTGTCCTGGAATTTGGGAAGGGTTCGGATTCGGATCCGTCGAGTTGACTCGAGTCCAGGCCAGCGGGTATGAATAATCCAGCACCCAGCACCAAGTCCGCCGTTGGAATAGTTGTAAAACCGAGGAGCCCGCAAACCCGTACGCCGATGATGTAGCTGTAAGAGAATGGCTATCTATGGGGGTATATGCAATCAAAGTCGTCCAGTCGTGGCGCCCGCAACCGCCAGCCCCCTCAAGAGATGGTGTGGGTCTTGGAATCGATGTTTATATACGCCGTGTACATGTTCCGGCCAGTGCCATCGGGGCCGTTGGCGTGGAAAACCAGGTGCTCACCGTCCGCAGAGACGTCGGCACCGCCTGGGGACTGCAAGCCCATCATGCCCGTCTTCGCCAGCGGCCCGTACTTTTTGTAAGGTCCCTTGAGCTTGTCGGCGAAGGCGTACGAAATGTCATAGTGCTCGCTGGTGAAGCAGTTGGAGCTGAAGAACATGACGTACTTGCCGTCCTTGGTGCGCGTCATGCTGGGTGCTTCGATGAGCGGGCCATCGCGGTCGCTGCGGTCGAGAATCTTGACGGGCGGCCCTTGCGGCGTCACGCCGTCGGGCCACATGAGCTGTAGCATGATGGGGGTCGATTTGATCGGCTTGTTCCCGTTGTTGCAGCTCCCTCCGTTGCCGATGTGGTTCCCGTCGACTTTGTACAGTAGGTATCGCTCGCCGTCGTCGTCCCTGAATCCTGATGGGTCGATGGAGCCGCCTTTCTTCGTGTTGCATGCTATCGGGTCGTCCAGCGGCACAAACGGTCCTGTAGGCGACCATGAGTATCCCGCGCTGACGCAGTAACTGGTCTCCCCTTTCATCCTCGCCGCGTAGTAAAGAATGAACTGCCCATAGTCGTTGATGTTGATGTCTGGGGCCCACACGACCGGACCTGGGTCTGACCAATTACCCGTTTGAGGAAGCGCGTCGTAGCCTTGGACGACGCTCCACGTGGAGAAGTCCGGTGAAACTGCTAGTTGGACGTTGATTCCCTTGCCGTTAGTCGTTGCAAAGGCATACCAGCTGTCGCCAAACTTCATTATGGATGGGTCGGGGAAGTCTTGTCCAATGGCCCTGGTAGCTGTGATGTTCGCTCTTTTTGCGGGAGAAAGGCGCGTCCTGAATGTTTTCAGGGTCGAGGATCCCAAGCGCGCAACGCGTATTTCAAGTGCCTGGTCGTTGTACACCAGGCTAAGAAACACGATGGTGATGATGGCCACCAGCGCGCTGATTGTCTTGAGCCTGCGAGGTGCGTCCATGACTCTCGTCTTCGGGTTCCACACAGGACTGCCTGGGGGTCGAGTTGGACGCCGCGAGAGTGGAGATGGCATTTAGAAGGGAGAGTAAACACGTGCGGAATCGCCGCAAAGTCATATTGTTGGTTGAATCCATTTTATGGTTCGCTGGTGACGCTCAACTACGGAACCTCTAGTTAGCCCAACGCAACAGTGAGGACATCTCGCATCTTTCAACAACCCATCGCTACAGCAACAGTCCTGATGCTTGCCAATGCAAAATGCCCAAGAAGGACATGTATTCATCAAGGCGCAGGTCTCTTCCATCGGGTTTGCAGTAGCGGCAACGTGCTGCGGTTTGTCCGCTTCGCGCGGCTCCGGTAGATCTCAACCGTACTCTCAAACGAGCTGGCTCAATCTGTCCTTTATTGCGAGCATACAACGCACGTGAATTCTATGCGCGCCTCCTGGTCTCTTATCATGAAGACAGGAGATTGAGGCTGACTCTGTGTGCACTTTGAGAGATAGAAAGACACAAAAAAGCAGAGCTCTTTTCCGCCATTTCTGGCAGAGTACATGCGTCAAAGGAACATGCAGGCAACCTGAGGGGAGCCAGCAAACCTTGAAGTCTGGTCGAGGTTCGGAAAGTTTCCGCGTTTTAATGGCAGTGTATCGGTGCGTGCCGAGATTTCGGTACATGTTGGTCCATGTGCCTGGTTCCAATTGCACTGCCTATTGGCGCGTGTTTGTCGAGGTCATGTGTGCGATAGTCGAGGGTCCAAATAAACCAGCGACTTGAGCGCCTGCAAACACTGCGACAAAGAAGCCATGACAAGGTAGGAATTGGAAAACTAGGCCTACGGCCGTTCAAGATTGCCGAACTTGCATCGAGGAGTTTCGCGCGCGGCACGTCTTTCGCAGTACTCAGATAGAGTTGGAAGGATGTCGACTAGTCATCATCAGTTGATCATATTGAAAGCGGAAATGGGATTCAAGTTGGATGAGAGAAGGAGTCAAGGGATTCGAATTTGGGTCCAGATCGAAATGAGCAAGACGACCCGCGGAAGCAAATGTGCGAGGGACTCGTCCTTTGCACGAAACCCGACGGTGGACGGTGACGACAGTTGCATCTCTGTGGTGGATGAAAACAAGCAGTATGGAGCTCAGCCGGAAGGGTGAAGTATTCAACAGATACGCAGTGCGCCGAGTCCAGTTGAGATGAAGAGTCGTCTGCGTGGGCGTCGTCAGATCAGGCTGGGTTGAGGTCGCTGTGGCTGGGCTGGTGTGGCGCGCAGCCCTGTGGCTGCTGAGCTTGGCTTGGCGTGCGGCGCGTCTCGGCGCAACACCATCAGGTCCAGGTCGCGCTCTCCCAGAGCTCGTGCATCCACGCAAGGAGCCACCAGCTTCCAACCTCACTTCCGACACGTCTCGTCCCCTTTGCGGACTTCCGCTTTGCCCTCTGCGCTCTGTCCGCGCTGCCTGCCGCTCGCCTGCCAGAGCCTCGAACATGCTCATCTAGTTCCTAACGGCTTCAACCTTCTCGGGCCCCGACCAGCCGTTCTACTCCTCGACCCAGCGCCATCGCACCATCCACGCACGCATCATTGGCTATCTTGAACATCCTTTCGAGGCCCTGGTTGCCGCCAACATGACGCTTTGGAGTCCTGACAACATCAAAGACGTCGCCGAGTCGGTCGGCATAGCTTCACTCAACGATGAAGTGGCCGAGGACCTGGCACGCGACGTCGAGTTCCGGATCGGACAGGTCATAGAAGAGTCGCTCAAGTTCATGCGCCATTCAAAACGTACCACCTTGACCACCCAGGACATTTCGCAAGCACTGAGAGTGCTCGACGTCGAGCCGCTGTATGGATACGAGTCAACCCGGCCGCTGCGGTTTGGAGAAGCATCAATGGGCCCTGGACAACCGCTGTACTACGTTGAGGATGAAGAGGTGGACTTTGAGAAGCTCATCAATGCGCCATTGCCAAAGGTGCCTCGCGAGATATCCTTTACAGGTGAGCCTCTCCCGCCCACTGGCTTGTTGCGCTGCTAACACGGTTTCAGCCCACTGGCTTGCGCTCGAAGGCGTCCAACCCGCGATCCCGCAGAATCCCACTTCTTCCGATTCGAGACATCAAGATTTGCTGCCCAAGGGCCCCGGAGCCAACCCGCACCTGGCAGCCGTCAACGGCTACGACAACGTCGCAGTCAAGCCCTTGGTCAAACACGTCATTTCCAAGGAATTACAGCTATACTTTGATCGCATAGTGAGCGCATTGGGTGACGCAGACAATGAAGAATGGAGGCAACAAGCCCTGGGCAGCCTTAGGACGGACCCGGGCCTCCACCAGCTCGTCCCTTACTTTGTGCAGTATATCGCCGAAAAGGTCACGCACAACATGAAGGACATTTTCATCTTGACACAGATGATGCACATGACGTCGGCGCTACTGACCAACCCAAGCCTTTATATGGATGCCTACGTTACTGGTCTGGTGGCACCGGTCCTGACGTGTCTGATGGGCAAGAGGATTGGGACTGGCTCGGAGGGCAACCCGCTGGCGCACTACGACCTTCGAGACTTGGCGGGATCCATCATCATCGAAATCACAAAGCGCTACGGACACTCAGCACCGACGCTCAAGAGACGGCTGGCCCAGACGCTCCTCAAGAATTTTCTGGACCCCAAAAAGCCGTGCGGCACGCACTACGGAGCCATTCTGGGACTGCAGGGAATCATGGGCGCGGATGCAGTTAAGAGCCTCATCATGCCGAATCTCAAGCTCTACGAAGAGGTGCTGAAGGAGCGGCTTGCGGACGAGTCGACCAAGGCCGAGGCCGAAATGGTGGTGACGGTCCTCCTGCGCGGACTGCAGACGGTCGAGAGTGGAGTGTCGCCCATGACCAATGGGGTGGGCAGCGGCAGCGAGACGAGAGAGAAGCTGGTGGGCAAGATTGGCGAAGTGCTGGGCAACAAGGTGTACGAGCTGGGCAGGCCGCGACTGGTTGCAGAGATTCTGGCCACGGGGACGGACATTTGATTGATCAATGGCGGCGGCGTTTCGGGGGGGGGATCAAAAGGCAAGATACCTGGCGTTTATCAAGAATTGGAGGAGTCTGTAAGTAGGCCCGTGGGCATATGCATGGTGAGCCAACGAGAGAGCGACACAGCGTGATGCGGCGGCGGGGCGTGCAGGTCACGCCGCATCGTCTCTTCCACTTCGACCCAGATCCCGCCTCCATCATTGAACAACTCAGCACCGCAGACCTCAGTCGCCCAACCACAGACTGTCCTGTCCGTCACTGACAGCGCAGCCCCGGATGGCGTCGACCGCTGAGCCAGAGCACTCGTCGACCTCGACCTCGACCCCGACGGTCCACCATGGCTCGCAACCGCGACGGCTACATGTACCCGCCTTGCGCCAGCTCTACAGCCGCGTCACTCTGCGCGGCAGACGCAAATCCACCGCCACCGAGTCGACCGTCTCGTCGCGGCCCGTCGTCGTACGCACCTATTCCCCTGCCTCTCGCCGCAGCAGAGCGTCGCCATCGGTATCGGCATCCCGCTCGCCCTCCTCGGCACGTGAGCAGCCCTCCAGCAGCCGCTCTGCTATGCACGCGAGCCCTCCGCCTCCTCCTCACCTCCCTCCCACTGCCGACTTCTCCTTCGCTGGCATCCTCCATGCCGTCGAGCCCGAGATTAGCGGCGCTATTGACGCCATCGCCGCCATTTGCGCGCGCAGCAGGCTCTGCCTGGCCAACGAGTATGCCGCGCACCGCCCGCCGCACGAGGTACTTGACCCAGGCAACCCCATCCCGCTGCCTCCCTCCCCCTCTCGCAGCCAGAGCCAGAGCCAGCGTCCGCGTTGGTGGAGCGTCGTCCGCGACACGGCGCTGGCCGCGGTTCCCGAGGCCAGCAGCAGCAGCGAGCGGCTGACAGGCAGCCGCACGGCGTCGCGCGCGTCGCTCAACTCGACGGCCGGGCAGAGCGCCAAAGGGGCCGCCGTCGCCGCCGCCGCGGGCACGAAGAACGCGTCGGCGTACGGCAGCCTGAAGAGCTTTGTGAGCGGCGACGGCAGTGGCTCTGAGTGCCGTCGGAAGGGCCTGGCTGCGCTGTTTGGCGGCGCCGCAGACGACGCTGTGTCGTCCCATCATGGCCCGCTGTCGTCGGCCACGGACTGGACGCACGCTCAGTGGATGGTGTCCGACGATGGCAGCGGCACCATACGTCTGTCTCCGGCGTCGTCGGCGGCGCGCGCTGCGGCGCCTCGTGTGGCGCTTGCTGTCACTGAGACGCCTGTCGCCGTCAAGGCGTTTTCTTCCACGACGTCCACGGCCGATGCATCAACAACAACTCTCCACCCCTCTCCCCCACCAAGCCACCCCTCACGCAGCCGCTCGAGCTCGTCGCCAAGCTGGCTGCCGTCGTGGGGCAGCGGCACCCGCACCGACGGCCCCAATATCAGTCCAGACACTTTGCGTCCTGCTGCTGGCACGTCGACGCTCGCTGAGCAGCGGCTGAAATGGCTGCTGGAGGCTTCTTCGGCGGCGCTGAGCAGCGCGGTGCCGGGTAAGATGTGCGGGGGCCGGGCGCTGCCTCCTTGAGCGTGTACACGGCATGCGTTCTGCCTTTTGCTATGGCGCGGTCCGCCGGACTGTACAGGATACTGAGGATGCGTGTGACATGTGATGGGTGCCTGTCGCGACGACTCGACAGGCATACATGCATACCAGAATGGCTCTACTTCACGACCGCGCCAATCTTGTCGACGAGCCGGGCGCAAAGTATGACGCCTGCCTACGACGCCCTACGACGAACAACGGTCTACCAAGCGTGAAAGCAGTGGAAGAGACACTTGTGAGCTTCATTCCTCAAGCGGCGCCGCTCACGTTGCTTGCCTGCTGGCCTGCTGGTCTGCAATGTGTATGTCTGGCTGGCTGGCTGGCTGGCTGGCCGGATGGCTAAGAGAAGCACCAGCCGCCTTTCTGCGCATTCTATGTACAGTACATGTGTACGTATATATGTTATTCGACGGCGGGCGGGCAGACGGCGGGACGCTGAGCTTTTTGTCTCCTGAGTGTCTGTCGGTGATTTTGGTCTACGAGCCTGCCTGAATGTACGTACGTGGATGGATGGATGGATAGATACTGCGACGCCGTGACGAAGCAATGTGCGTGCGTGGATACACACATGTACCCAAGGTATGCATCCAGGATGCACCTCTCGTTGCCTTTACTGTAACTGGTAGAAACGCAAGTACTGCCGTGCAGTCGTACGAAGTTCCCTTAGCATACCAAATACCTCATCTAACTTCGACAACACTACATACATTACAACTTACTCCCCCGCCCCCTCCTCTCCAACGCAACCAACCCACCGCCCTCAACACCAAACTGCAACCCCCGCTGCCACCCCACCCACCTCGCCAACACCTCCTCACCCCCTTCTCCCGGCGCCAACCCACGCTCCGCCCACCCGCCCCCCGCAACGCCCAACCCCTGCCCCACGGCCGCGGCCCGGCCCGCCTCGCCCTCACTAATCGCATACCCCGGCGTCCCCTGCAGCGTCACCAGCGGCCGCTGGTCGTGCCCGGCGGCCGCCAGTTCGGCCTGGCTGAGGACCGGCGTAGCGCACGCGTCCGTGTTGTCGAAGATGGCTTCCCATTCGGCGCGTGTTTTGCGCTTGAAGGTGGTCGTTAAGAGCGTGTGGAGGTGCGGCCAGGTGGTGCGGTCGGTGCGCGGGCCAGGGAGGGAGGAGGGGCTGATGGAGAGGCCGTGGAGGAGGGCGGCGAAGAATCTGTCTTCCAGTGCGCCGCTGCGTGGGAGGGTGAAGTCAGCACTTCGCTCTCTTCTTCTTTTCCAGGACTATCCACTTACACAGCCATAAACTTGCCGTCCTTCGTCTCATACGTGTCATAATACGGACACCCGCCATCCAACACATTATCCCCGCGCTCCCTATCCCACATCGGCCCCCGCATCGCCAGCCGCGGAAACGTCGCCATAAACGCGCTGCCATCCACCATGTTCGCCTCGACGACCTGCCCCAGCCCGCTGCGCATCCGCTCCAGCAGCGCCAGCAGTATCCCGACGAAGCAGACGGCCCCGCCGCCCGCAAAGTCGCCGAGGATGTTGCCCGGCGCATACGGCTTCTCGCCGCGCCGCCCCAGCATGCCCAGCACGCCTGCGACGGCCAGGTAGTTGATGTCGTGGCCCGCCATCGCCGCGTACTTGCCGTCGCGCCGGAAGCCCGTCATGCGCGCCACGATGAGCCGCGGGTTGAGGCTGCGCAGCACCGCGGTTGGGCATAGTCCCGCTGCTTCGAGCACCCCCGGCCGGTAGGGGTCGATGACGACGTCGACGTGTGGGATTAGCGCTTTGATGAGCGCGACGCCCCCGCTGCTCTTGAGGTCCACGCTGATGGACGTCTTGCGCCGCGTCAGTTGGTCCGGTGTTGGTGCGGGAGGCGGCCCCGCGGTCGAGGGAGCGGCGGCGCGGTCGATGCGGATGACTTCGGCGCCATAGTCGGCGAGGAGAAGCCCGGCGAAGGGACCTGCGGGTCGTCAGTCTGGTGCTCTTGCGCGAATGGGTTGGAGTGGACGTGCCTGGAGCTAGGCCCGCGAATTCGAGGACCTTGATTCCGCTGAGGGGAGGAGATGAGCTCATGGCACTGGTGAGCGGTAGTGTAGTGTTTGGTCGTGGAAATTGGCCTTGGTTTCTTGTTCGAAGCGGCGTTTGCGGAGCGACATGAGATGGGCGGGTGGTGTAGGTAGCTTTGCAGATGTCTGGGGTCTGGGGTTGAGTGGGGAAGACGCTGCCGCAGCCGAGGTAGCCCTGTTAGAGCACCATCCGATGAACTGCCGCTCGCTGGGCAAGTCGTCAGTGCGCGAGGGGAGTAAGGGTTCAGTTCAGGTCTCCTTAGGCGGTCACTCGAAGCTTGATTTGTTCTCAGTGTTGCCGGAAATGTCTACTGAATAGTAACTTGCTTAGACCGTCACTCGATGCAAAGAAACAAGAAGAAACCCCACAAAATGAAAACATCTCCTGCACCCAAGACAGCCCCTCTAGTTCACCGACTTGGACCACCTCCACGGACTCTTCAAATCAAACACATCAAAATCGTAATCCCTCGGCAGCGGCAACAGCCGATTGCTCTTCTCACACGCCGCCAAATACCGCGGACAATCGCGCTCCAAATCCACCATCTCAAACGGGCCCTCAAACGGCCAGCCCCTGTCAGGCACCTTGCTCAACACCACTGCCCACGTGAACGACAGGCGATTCAGGACGCAAAAGCGCTCCGAGGCGCGGACTGCGCGTAGGGGTGCGAACACGGCGTTGAGGTCTTCGCAGCGGCCCGACACGCGCACGAACACGTCGCGCAGCCCGTCGAGCCGCGCCAGCCCTTTGCAGATGGCGCGCCAGCGCGCCATTTCGTCTGAAATGGGGTCGCAGAGCGCGCCGAAGTGGTAGCGGAGTGAGAGGGAGCGCACGTTGTTGAGGAGCGGCAGTGGCGTCGTGTTCAGGAATCTCTGCAGCGTGCGAAGCTGGCGGAAGCTGAGGCGCGCCTGTTGGTAGATGAGGGGGAGGAGCTCGAAGTAGCTGTTGCGGTTGGGATTAGAGGGGAATGGGGAGGGGAGGTTGGGCATGCTTACGTTGATTGGCATGTCATGGCTAGGTGGAGCAGGCTGGTGTTGTTGTGGCTCCGGCTCGTGTACTTGATATATCGCTCTGTCGTGCTGGGCTCCGTCTCCAGTGGACAGCAGTCGCGATCCGAAGCCGTGCAGCAGAAATGGCCCAGCTTGTCATCCCTGTGGCTAAAGAGATGGACATTCGATTCCAGTCCGGCGGCCTCGTATATCATGAGCCTGACCTCCAAAGGGAGACGGCAGAAGCCCGACGACAGTTGTGGGTCGCGTTCCATCTGGCAGGTTTCGAGGACCGTCCTTGGAGACTTGACCATGGTGGACGCTCCCGTTGGAGGCTGCATCGCTGCCGCGAAAAAGTCATGCGTGGAGGCTGCCTTGACGCCTCGGTGCTTCTGCCGCAGTGCAATATTCCTGAGCATCTTGCTGAAAGGCCGCCAGCGCCGAGAGCTCATTATTTCTGATGTGGGCGCCATGGGTGCAGTATTCAAGCCAGGCAGCCTAGCCTGTCGCTCTGTTGAACCCGGACGCCGCCTTCAAAGTCAAGCCGGTCATGAGGGCGGGGGTGAGAGGAGAACACACGCGAGATGCCAGAGGCGAGCCATTTGTGGTCACGAACCCAATGCCTGCAAAGCTATTGTCAGAAAGGTAGCAAATAACGGCAAACTAGAGCATCCAAGACCGCGGAACAGATTCCAAAATGTCAGCAGTTGATAGCTTTCTGCATGGCGGCGTTGGGACGGGTAAGCTAGGAGCGGTGTTTGCGGGGAGAGTCAGCGTATCCATGGCTAGTGGCCGTTGGCTTCTCCCTGGGAGAACCACTCACGTGGCCGCCCGACGCCACAAGTCCGCCAATCAACCACACTTGATAACGACCGTCCAAGATATCGTTTATTGAAGCAGACTTGGTCTCCACGCCGAACTCCTGATGACTTCACAGTCTCGACTTGGCCCGTCTTTCCGGTCAGCAAACCGACCTTTGCGCTAGGTGGATCCCAAAGCTAGACAATGCATTAGCACAAGTCTTTCCGCGTGCTTGCAGTGAACGCGCGTAAGCGCGCGAACGTCGTAGGCAGACCGAACAGGTGGAGATGAACCGATTCTATTCCCAAGTGCGCCTCTATGCCAATCGAGATCGTAGAAAGAGATCGCTTTCTGATTTCCATTTCTGACCAACCCTTCTCTTCCCATTTTTGACAACGCCGTAATATTACTCGACCGGAAAGTCTCATTGAAAATGCGGGTATCAGAGATTTTAAGAAAGAAAAACAAGGACGAAACTCCTCTAATGAGCCATGATTGGTCCGCTAGGGGCGCCCAACCCGGTATTCTTCACTCCGCACGTGGTGGCGACAAGGCCGACGCCGGCGAGACCCACGCAGCACCACATGCCGGTGCTATATTGCTGGATTGCACCGTGGCCTTTGTTCGTGTCGACGGCTTGGACTATTGCACTGGCCAGTGCAAGACCGACTCCGCTTCCAATTTGGAAGGCAGTGTTGATCATGCCGCCGCAAAGACTCTTGACGTTGACGGGTACAGATGCCAAAAGCACCACGGTTATGGTGCAGTAGCCGATGGTGACCTGTCACATCCTTAGTATGCGTCCACAATACGTTGCTGTCCAGTGTATACTTACACCTGCGACTCCGAGAATTGTGGTGGGAAAGACGTGCTTCCAGAACCCAATGTCTCCATCCTTGATCAATGCCGATGGGATAGGTGCGATGGCGCAGACAATCATTCCAACAATGAGCGTCATCTTGGTGTTGCACTTTTCCACCACGCGAGACATGGAAAGACTGAAAATGAACCCAGTCGCACCCATGGGAA
Source organism: Phyllosticta citribraziliensis (assembly GCF_038025025.1). Classification (NCBI taxonomy): domain Eukaryota; kingdom Fungi; phylum Ascomycota; class Dothideomycetes; order Botryosphaeriales; family Phyllostictaceae; genus Phyllosticta; species Phyllosticta citribraziliensis. Next base: position 3,310,003 of record NW_027117338.1, read on the forward strand.
GGAAACGAAGGGCGGTTTGGCCGGCGCTGAGTTTGTCGACCTCTTGGGCAATCAAGGTGATGTAGTACACGACCACCTGGTAGGATCCGTACATGACGAAGCCACCAACCCAGAGGGCGCCAAAGTTCTGGAGCTTCCAGAGGGACAGGGGCATGATGGGGTTTGAAACTTTCTTTTCGACCCAGGTAAAGACTGCGAGCATGGCGATGCTAAGGATGAGGAGAACGATGATAAAGGCCTTGCCCCATCCATAAATGCCGCCACTCGACAAAACGAAGCTGAGGAGAATCAAGCCCGCTGTTGAGAGACCAGCTCCAATAAAGTCGAGTTTTGGCTTCGCTGTCCCTTCGAGCCTGTCCTTGGGCAGAACAAACCATCCAACAATGCTGATGAAAGAGGTGACAATCATAGCAATGTAGAAGATGTAGCGCCAGCCAAGGGAGGACGTCAGGAATCCACCGAAGATGAGACCCATGCAGAAACCCACGGCTCCGGCAGCGCCAAAAGTGCTCAAAGCAAGGGTCCGATCTTGTGCAACAAAATAGTTGCTGATGAGCCCGACGGCAGACGGAACAGTCATGGCGGCTCCAATACCCTGCAGGGCACGGAAAATCGCAAGCTGGACATACGACGTGGCGAATCCGTTTGCAAGAGTCCAGACGGAGAGAGTCACCATGCCGGAGCAAAAGATCATTCGCCGGCCGAATCTGTCGGCCAACACGCCGGCGAGCAGGAGGAAACCGCCGAATGTCAGGGTGTAGGCAGAGATCAACCACTGGAGATCCGCGCTCTTCACGTCAAAGTCCTTTTGGATGGCCGGCAGCGCAATGTTGACTCCAGTCATGAAGACATTGTCCATGAGCTGGGCTCCGCAGGTACAGGCGAGAATCAGCCCGCCTCGCCAGGATGCAACGGTTCCAACATCTGGATAACCTTGGGCAACGCCGAGTTCGTGCTCCGCGGGAGTCTTGGTGCCAGAGCCAGAAGAAGCCGAGTCCGGTGAGGGCGGGCGTGTGCCAATTCCAGAGACGGGAGAAGGCGGGCGCGTCGACAAAGGGGTGTTGAGCTCCGAGGGGACTTCGCGAATGGCGCTGAAAGGACCAGGTTTCGCCGGCTTCGGTCGCGAAATGTTTGGAAGCTCAAAGACATTGTCGAGGGACTCGCGCCGCGCTGCATTGTGCCCGCTGATGGCAGAAGCGCTTCTTGTCAGGGAAATGTAGTCGTCGGTTTCTTCGTTGGCCGTCACATGCGAGGCGTTGCTCCGCCGCCGCGCGGTGAAGCCTGCAACCCCAGCCGGAGGTGCAATGCTCGCAGCGTCGTCGAGCGCTGAAGTCCGACGGGCAATGGGCTCGCCATCGTACTCGAGATGAGCGTCAGCAGATGGACGGTCCGTCATGGTATCTCGGGCAGAAGAAGAGGTCGGTGCTGCTCAGGTCCATGGACGGGCGCCAGGGCGGCGCCTTTTAAGGGATGGGATCCGTGGAGCACCATGGTTGCGCCAGATAATGCAAAATGCAGAAAAAATAGCTGATAGCAAAAGCCAAAGGTCCACAGCTGAGAAATCACCTCAGGCGATGCAGGCGAAAACGTCGAAGGTGATGTCAAGGGTGGCGTTTGGTGTAGGTTGTCGACTCGCGCTTTGGCGATTAGCCGACCGTCTGACTCGGCCTGCCTTCCTCCGCTCTTCCTCGCCTCGACGTCGTCCCTCTCCTCCTCACCTCGGTCACCACCATCAACGCGTTGTCCATGGTCAAACCTCCTCGCATGCTTCGTCTCCCGTCTTTGCGATGCATTAGCGCCATCAGACTTTTCAGAGTCCCCATATTTCGTACCGATGGCGCCCAAGTCTTTGCTGTCGGAAACCAGATCCCGCAAGGCCATGACGCGCAGTGCCTCCCATTGGCGAGACGTTTGACGCACTTGGCTCTCACCGGAGCCGCTGATGAGTCCGCTGGGCCACACAATGCCTCGAAACGCTGGCGTGCTTTATCAACTGGACCTCTGTGTGCTCTTCAACTGCGCAATACTTGCCGTCCGAGAATCCTCCGCTCTGCTGGCTCGCCTTCAAGTTGCCCCAAAGAACTCGACCGGGGAAGAATACTCCTTTCGACCGCCGCCAAGTAATCCAACGCATGGTCTTTATATCAACATCACCTCAGTCTCCAGCAGCACCGTGATTTTCGTCTCACTCCACTTCTTCACGGCCCGCAGACACGATGGGAAATCTCTTGGTTTAGGCGCCGTCCGTCGGGCAGCAAAGCGGGCCTGTGCCACAACACCACGCTTGCCATCGTGTCCCGCAGAATTGGGAAACGCGACTCGAGATATGGCTCACACGTTTCCTCTCCATTGGACCTTGAAGACTTTGTATTACACAGACATACAGATTATCGACGGCTCACCGCCTTTACGTGCCCCCTTGGAAGCTTTGCGACAGAATCTCTGGCTTTCTCGTCTCGAGATCTACAATCATTTGGCCGAACAAACCGTTGACCCAGGAGAACCTATCGTCCAATTAGCGTGAGCTTCGTCCCAGTTGTGTCGGGAAACTTACCATTGTCTAGTCCAGTCACTCACGTTGAAGGCGTTGATGCTCTCGTGAATGAGTCCCAGGCCGTCGGTGGTGCTCAAGATTGCCTGAATCGCTGCTGTAATCTCCTGCTCATCATTCGACGTGAAAATTCGAACAATCAACGCCATAGGCCATCCTTTTCCTGGTCCAGCATGCGGCCCTCCGACAGAGCTGAAGACTGGTCCTTTCGCCCAGTAGGGGTTTGCAGAACTCAGCACCAACCTGCGCGTGTTCTGGTAGACTTCGTCGTTTTCGTCGAGGTAGCCAAAGAAGGGCGCAGACAACAGCGAAGGGATGTTGGCGTCGTCCATGATGTTTCTGGACCCGTAGCCGTCAACCTCGAATGCGTATATGCGGCCAGTCGATCCATCTACGATGCCGTAAGAAGAGATGGCACGGCGGAGCGAAGCTGCCATGTCTCGCATTTCCTGCTCAAGTCCACCGGGCGGGTTCCGCAACGCCGCCACGATGTTGGCAGCCGACTCGAGGTAGCGCGAAAACATCATGTTGGCCGGGATGAAAAGCTGGAAAATTGTCGAATCATCACTTGGCCGGAAAGCTGAGCGAATGAGACCAGTTCCACCAATGACCGGGCTTCCCAGTCCGTCATTCAAGAGCGTTTCCGAGGCCCGGTCCGTCTGCCGAGTAAAACTGTACGGAGATACATTTACTTTCCCGTCGTCCGCGTATGTTGGGGTCATCATCGCATTGGCGACGTTCAAGGCGGTCCGGACAGCGGCAAGCCATTGGAACCTTTCGAAAAAGGCGCTGTCTTGGGTCGCGTTGAAGTAATTGTCCGAAACTTCAAGAAACGCGGCTAGAGAGTCGAGCTCATATTTGCATTCGAAGACAGTGTCGTTGCTGTACTTTGGAAAGACATTGTCGTTTGAGCCGTCTTTGCGTGGCAATCTCGCTTCAGGCGGTGGCTGGAAGGAGTTGCAATACGGCGACGTGTTGACGTAGCGCGCCTGCAAGTTGATGACGCCTCGGAACAGGCTCGCGAGGCTGTCTCGAGAATCAGAAGCCTTTAGTAGCGGCAAGTACGACTGCATTTGATTCGCAGAATCTCGGAGCCACATGGCGTTGATGTCGCCGGTGATTACAAAGGTGAGCTCTTCCTCGCTGTTGTTTGCAGCAACACCTTTCCACTTGATTGCCGTATCGAGCGTGTTTGGGTAGGTGTTTTCGAAGAGTCGGTACAAATCTGGGTCGCTAACTTTGTCCTTGAGCCGCCTCAGAGTATCTTCGACTTCCGATGAGTTGAACGTCCGGCATGCTGGAATCGGGCGTTGCGACGGTAGGCGATACCTCCCGCTCGAAAATGGAGGATGGTTGCGTTGTTGTGAGAATTCATTGTAGTCAGGGCAAGTCTGACCAACAGCGACTGACGCCCACAGCCCCAAAAACAAAAGGAACAACATGTTGCGGATCGGATGACAGCAATGTGAACCACGGTCGAGTTGTTGTATTAAGGCACCACGCTAGAAAAACCGCGCTAATCTAGGCACAACCGGGAACTACTCTCATTTTGTACCTGACTTGGACAGATCCTACCGTCGTTGGGTATCAGCATAGAGTATGGTTCTACCCCGCTGCATGCCTGCTCACACGGACGACGTGCGTGGATCTTGTCCCTTGTCAACCCCGCAGCGTGCACACCGCCGAGCAGCATACCATCACATCATTGGCAGCCGACGGCACCACGAAGCCGAGCCTCACCAAGACGTACGGCGGATGGGCGAGCGGTTCGAAAAGAGTTGACGTCAGGCCAATGCTACATCCTGGACGACAGTCCGCGCCGTCCTTCCGGGGACCTCCTCAACTCTGCTTTGTTTTGTCATGCTGCTTCCAACCTATGTCAGGGACGGGAGAAAGCGCCGGCTAAAATTAACTGCTCCTGGTCTGCCGGGCGTGACCAGGGTAGTTCATGCACAGATGTCTTGCGCTCGGAACGGCTTGCATGGCCGAGCCCTGCAGATGACCCTTTGACATGTCTGAATGGTACGCAACAGCGTGATCGTCAGGGATTTCCCAGGACTCTTCTCTAGCAGAACACATTTCTCTTCACTCCTGCTGATTCTGGACACGGCGTCAATCAAGCTTCCTTGTCGACCGAAGACGGAGCGTGGCAAAGAGGCATTGCACTAGTGCTTGACTTGCTTGTCAAGCTCTTGGAGAGGTGAGTTGTCAAGGGGAACAGCCACACACGGCCCGTTGCGTTAGCCCGAATCAATGCTCCGCCCTCCCGCGTCTGGCACTTTCTGTTTCTTCTTCCTCTTCTCGGACTGCGCTTTGGTCCTTGCTGGACAATTTGTCTGCCTCGACTTGCGTTTGGCTTACTTGTTGTGTGGAAATAAGGTTTACCGATCTCCAGGCTTGGCCCGCACCTTGAGTCTATTCGGCGGGGGCCGGACCTGCTTGTCCGTCTGCTCCCTTTGCTGATTATTGTCCGAGCTTAGGAATCAAGCTCGTCATTGTGACATTGACTAATCACTGCTTCGTGACATAGTCTAAAGCTGCTTCCTCAACAATCGCCCATCCAGAGTATCGTATCCACGAAGTTGCGCTAGAATCGAGGATACGGGTTTCCAAGGTCTTTCCAAGAAAAGGCTGATCAAAGCAAGTCAAAACCCCTCATCGGCTTGTTCCTCCGTACCCGGGTTGTTTTTAGAGGCGCGAGAGCCTTAGTGGCGCACACAATTCACGGCAATATCTTAAATATCACGACCCCGCTGCCCGCAGAGAGAAGCTTAACGGCCTCGCGATACTCGCGTGACATCTCGGTCCTCATTCAGACGAGTAGTCCGTATTGTGAGTGCAACCGGCCTGCCGTCCCAACTGCCGCTCATACGGACCACTGAAAACGCGACGCCAGGTCAGACAACGTGTGAAGCTGTTGCTCGCCCAAAGTTCGACACTAAAGCCACGTCAATTAGGTATTTCTTCGATGGTATTTGGACCCACTATCTAGGTTTTCGGGTCCGCTCAAGTTCCGAGATAGGGCTGCATTGCCCTTTTCCGACAGACTCGTTGCTGAAATTCTACCTACTTGCACCAATTGCTTTCCTTTCGGTTTCCTCTTCAGAACTGGCCGTCAGGATTGTTGTCGGCAACAATGACAGAGGGAGTGGTAAAAAGGCTATCCGGCTATATTCGCCCGATTCACTAAGCTTTGCGCGGTAGACAAATGCAACCTCAAAATACCACCAACTTCCAACTCAAAGATTGTGCCGATAACACGCAAATGGCCAAGCTACATACGTTGACAGCAATCAAACGGTTTTGGGAAGCACGGAGCAAAGCGTCTTCCATCGCTTAGCTGCTAAGCGCCAGCGACAGACCTCGGACGTCTAGAGCTTCTCCGATTGGTCCAGATCGCGAAAATAGATCTGGTGGCTTCGACTCGCTTGTGATCCTCCTTCCACCTCTTTACAACAACTACTCTTCGTCGGTGCTGGTGCCTCTTCTTGTCATCAGTCGACCGCCATGCTGATGCCACGAAATCCTCACCGCCGCTCCTTGAAAAGCGGCTTACCCGCCGTCTGCTCTTCTCCGTAGAGCGCAATCGACCAGCGATGGTACTGCTCAACTTCACGCGCCAGGCACCGGATGACTACTGGACTTTGGACACGGAGAACTTGCCATGTCCCGCGTGCGCTCACGAAATCGACAGTTTTCCGATCCAAACCAGCCATGATGAACCAGCGCAAGCGCAAAATGGCACCAGCTTCAATCCGAAGCGCATCGCGAACTTGATGCTCCAGCTACTCAGCATCAACTGGCAGACAGGGAACTTCCACCGCCTCGGCATGGACCCGCCGAATCGAATCCTCCAGCTGTCGCCAGAGCAGTGTGACCGCTTCCTCACAGTCGCAAAAACGCAACCCCAGCAGCAGCCTCCCTACAACGATGCGGTTTTGGGGGCCATGTGCATGCTTCCCTACTACAGCGACACGGACGAATCGTACAAGATTGTGCCCCTGTCGTCGCTCATTCCCATCCCAGAGGTCGACATGGTGCCGGATCGAGAAATCTTTTACGGAGGACCGCTCGTGCCGCCGCACATGCTGCGATTGACGGACTGGTGGGGCGGAGATGCGGGAGTGGCGCTCTTCATCGACACTACAACGGGCGCGGCGATTGAGTTGGAGTCCTGGGACACCGCGGACGGCAACGACGTTGGAGAGGTCACCAAATTTGAGGGAAAGCCGCACAGCTCGGGCGAGGAGGTGCTACAGGGTTGGATAGACAAGTTTCTCAACCTGACATGGGTACCAGACGGAATCTTTGGCATCTTCGACGCTACACACGACCGCCACGTCGAATTCCTGGCGCACAAACAGCTACTCGAGAAGTACGGCTGGCCCGACAAGTTTCCCCTGCCGCGCGAGCAGTTTGGCAACTACCTCCACGAAAAGGACGCCATCCGGTTCGAGATGCAGGACAAGATGGACGTGTACGTCCTCGCGAACCGCTGGCACCAAATCCACAGCCTCGCAACCAAGCGCTGCCGCTCGCAGTGGGAAGACACCGACCGCCGCAACAACCACCTGGACGAGACAATCGGGGAGATCCTGGTGCGCTACGCGTTGGCGCAGACGGAGCTCGCGTTTGCGCGCGCAGCGGGCGAGGCGCCTCTGCCGGAGCGCGCGCGCCTGCCCGAGATCGAGCCCATCAACATGTCGTCCGAGGACTTTCTGGAAAACGGCGAGCGCGTGCGGTGGAGCGTCGAGGCGCAGCCGATTGACGTTTTGGCGCGCGCTGCGCGGCTGTGGCACCGCTTCCCGGGGCTGCAGGATAATGCGTTTGGGGAGATTCTTGCGGTGTTGCGGGAGGCGTACGATAGGAGTCGCGAGAAGAGGTTTCCGGCTTTTGAGTTGGATGTGTATGCGTTTGATGAGGAGGCGGAGCGGGTGAAGGTGCAGGAGGAGCGTGATGAGCTGCAGAGCAGGGAAAGGAGTCTGCCACGGCTGTCTGGTGCTCTGTACTGATTTCAAGAGGCCGCCGTGTCCTCGCCACAGCTTCAACACCATTGCATTGCATCCCCTCTCAACATAGCCATCAAATCGCCCGCCATCATTTGGTCCTGATGTACCATGCTCTCTGCTACACCACCACAGACGGCAAAGCGACCACGACTGCAACTGCCGGCAGCGTCGCCAACTACCGCAATCAACTACGTAGGTGGGTAGTCAAGCAAACGACCACTCAACCAACCAGCTTTCTCCCTTCCTCCCGTCGCCTCGCCGGCCACACGCAGCCAAACAGGGCGTCGGCAAGTGGAGCCCTCTCTCCCCCTCTCCCTCAGCATCGTCATCACTCGTCCGGCTCCCTGCTGCTGCTGCTGCTGCCTGCCTGCCTGCCTGCAAATCCACTTTACTAGATACCTATGTACCCAGTCCAGTCGACACGTCCATCCGTCCGTCAGCCGTCTGTCTATCAACCGTCTGCCTCTGCACCCGATTCCCCACATGCCCAGCAGCCGATGCTCGCTGGCCCGCCTGCGCCCAGTGCGCCGCTGTCGGCTGCTGCTCAGCGCTCTCATTGCTCAGTGCTTGCACGCTGGCCTGGCTCGCTTCGCTCGCTAGGCGCCGCCGCGGAACACGGTCCGAGGGGTGATGTGTCGGGAGTGGAGCTGGTTTAACTGGGGCCGACCGGCCAGCTGCAGGGGCGTGCGCGGCGGGTGCGGCGGGTACGCAACGGTCAGACTAACGGCCAACGGTCTTGCATGTGGCTGGCTACGTATGGATCGCTTCATCGTTGGTTGGTTGGTTGGCTGTGAGCCAGGGATTGTGTATGTGGATACTAGATACTGGGTACTGGAAATGTATCGTATGGTGCGGTATTTAGATCTAGGACGTATTTCCGACACGGACTTGAATTGAAGGTTGTATGTGTGTGTGTGTACATACGCTACGGTTTTGATAGGTGCTGAGAGGGCGCTGATGAGTGGGCGAATGGCTAGGTAGACAGACAGATATCTTTGCAGGTAGCAGTTATCAGCAGCAGCAGCAGCAGCAGCATTCGCATGCCTAAGCAATGACAAGTTCCGGAACAAGCTGGCTAATTATACCGGGAGCATAGACGACGACGACAGTGCTTTAAACACCACCAACTATGGAAGAGCTGGGATTGAATACATCTGATTCCATCTGGTTGCTCTGGGCACGGCTGAAAAGAGTCGTTGGGAGTGGTTGCTGCGCTGACCTGACCGGTCAACTTGATGGGAGGCTTTCGGACTTTGGAGATCTAGTGCAGACTGGAGAGATGATGCGGTTTGTGGTGGCTTGAGGGGTGTAAGTGCTAGGCTGTGTGTGGGCTGTATTTTGGATTGTAAGTGTGGTGAGGTGAGGTAGTGTAGGAGCACCTTGTTGTGAAATGGGTGCAGGTAGGTAAACGAGTAGGACGAGGAGACGGGGGGAAATAGTAAACAGCGACCTCACGCAAGCATCTACCCTAAAGAAGACATTTCCGACACCGTCGTTTCGTTGTGAGCCTCTTTTGTGGTGGTCGCCATATCTATGACGAGTAATACTATTCGTCTTATCATTTTACCATACAGCAGTCTGTTGGGCAGTCTCTCTCGCCCTCTCCTCTTTCCTTTCCGTCTCCATTTCGGATTTCTCCCGCAACGGCGATGAGAGAGGGCACGTACCCCTTCGACGGCCTGCTTGACCAGCCGGCCCCCTGCACAATTCTAGACCAGAAGACTCCACTTCGACCCCTCCGCCCCTCCACTCCATCCTTCCTTCCTGCCTTGCTTTCCACCAATGTGATTATCTCAAATTGGACGTTGAGATAAACGGCTCCGAGGCCAGCTCTTGAGCCCGTCAACAACAGATCTTCCGGTTTGTTCGTTCGTTCGTTTCTTTTTTGTTTGATCCGGCCTGTCCGCCTGCCCGCCACCGTGTGTGCGCCGAGTGATGCAAAAACGAGGAAAAAAGACCAGCAAAGAAAAAACAACATTCTCCCGCGGCAGCAGTAAACGAGACTACAGATTTGCAGCGTCCGTGGACGCTCGCTCCTGCTGCCGCTGCCGGTCGGAGGACCCACCAAAAAAGTTCAGGGCGAGTGCGGTGTGTTGGTGGTGTGCGAAGGCGGGCGGGGTTGCGTTGCGTTACGTTGCCCTGCGGCGCACCGGTAGCGGTAGCGGTAGCGGTAGCGGGAGAACAGCCGTCTGTCCGCCCGCCCGCTTGTCCGTCCGTCCGTCGTCGGCTCTCCACGTCTCGTTTCGTTTGCTTTTGGGCAGCGCGAGCCGCGTCGTGTGCCGCAAGCTGGAACAAGCCGAGAAAACGCCAGGCACAAAAGACGCTCATGTCGGGTTTGTAGGTAGCGGTGGGGCGAGGCGAGAGGGATGAGGACGAGGGACCGCGGCGGTCCAGTTTTTTTGGTCGGAGGAGACGAGGGCGTGGGGTGCGTTGTTGGGTTGAGGCAGAGATGGACGAGTGTGGACACGGATGGTAGCTGGCTGGCTGGCTGGCTGGCAGGGATGGGCGTACATGGCCTGATGGCCGACGAGAGTGGTGTTGAAGCTGTCGTGTTGGTCGTGATATTCGCCGCCTCCACCAATGGCCTAGCTCTGGCCTCTGACCATCATTCGGGGAAATGTGGTGTGTTCGGCACGGCCATGGCATTGCCGTCGTCGGCGTTTGTGGCCTGGCGCGGAGTGCGGGCAATAGCGGCGGTTGCGGGAACTGGAGGCAAGGCGTTTGGTTTAGATTTTATTCGAGCCGCGTGCTGCGGATTGGCGTCAGTGGCGTACCTGGGTTGCTAGCGATCACACTTGTCGCATTTGCTCGAGCCGTGGTTGACGTTGTTGGTCTTGAGCACTCCGCAGGGGCCTGTCCGCGATGACGCGCAGGGCGCTTTCTCGACTATGCGGTGGCCACAGCCGTACGTATGTATTATCTTGGTGCACATGGCCTGGGCGAGCCGCGAGGCCAGCAAGAAGCGGGGAAAGGGCGAGGGTGAAGAGGATGAGGACGGCAAGGCGAGGACTTTTTTGATTGATTGTCGAGGGGGACGCAAAAAGGGTTTATGGCAGAAATTACAGCGGGGAATGTTCTTCTGATAAAGTATGCTTTGCAGGAAGAGCCAGGCGTCGCTAAGCCCAGTTCAGCCAATGTGCCGAGTTTCTTCAGGCGACGGTGGAGAGACGCGAACGGATCTGGACTGCTGCAGCACTTGGGACTGTGTCTGTAGGGCTTGGGATTAGAAAATAATAGGTTCGTTCGTCAACCTTTGCCTCGCCAACGCACAGGGTTGACACCTGTCCGCGTGCACGACACCACGACCGCGTACTGTACTTCCTCATACATTCCTGCTGGGTCCTGTCATTTGCGGCCAAGAGGCGGACCGTTACCTGTCAACGTGTTGCACCCGCCGGCCACACAGCGCACATGGAAACGTTTGTGAGAGCCGTCAACGCCCATGTCGGAGATGTGCCGGCAAACGAATCAAGGAACCATCTCGACACCCATGGCTCCCCATTGGCGAGTGCCGTCTGCAGGGGAAGCTTGGCCATGGCAGGAAAACGACCCGCCCTGGCGCCGTGAGCAGAGGGAGACGGTGGATCGACGATCACGAGCCATCCTTCGTTCAAAAATTCGCTGAAACATGACTAGCGGCCATGTCCAGTCGGCTCGCTGCTTCTGCGACGAGCAAGAGAGCGCTGCCACGCTCGGCTGTCCCTTGAATTCCGCTCAAATCCTTTGGACGCGCCGACACGTGAAGCCCAGGGTTAGCAACGCGCTCGTCTTTCGCTTGTTTCGCCGCATGGCCGCAGCCGTCGATCCTATTTCTTCAAACCGTTAGCTACCTTTTGCTCTCGCTAGCTGTGGTGAAAGAACCCCGACCTACTCTCTCCTTTCGGCTGATTTGGCCAATAAGACTCTTGGACGACTGTCCGCACCATGCTCCCGACCGTTGCGGAACATATATCCCGGCAAAGACGAGGTCGCCATTGTTTTCTTGCGAATGACGCAAACATTGGTGCAAGCTCATGCGCCTAGATTTGTTCGTGGTTCCAGATTATTGTCCTTGCTTCATTCAAAGGCTTCTCCGTCCATGTCTTGAAAATCCTCGCTCGTTCTTTGTCCGTGTTGTAAGTCCTGTCGAATGGGACCTTTGACTGGGCAAGGCGCTTCCATTCAGTCGAGACAGTGCTCATCTCAAGATTTTGATGCTGTTTGGTACAGCACAACGGGTTTGGGAGGCGCCATGCGTCTCATCCGGGGCACTGCGCTTGATTGCTTTGTTCATCGAACCTCCGGCTGTTGGATCTCGGTCCTCTCGCATGATTGATTTCGTTGTTGTTGGACAGAGAGAAATAGTCGTCCACTCGTGAGGGCCAGACTCGTGCGACTGGACAGGTAGTCCGGTGCAAACCGGATCATAGAGCGATTCCACCAGCATCTGACGTAGAATGAGTTGCAGGTTGGACTGCCAGGGTTGGAACATGAAACGGCATATGAACTTCATCCACTGAGTTGTTAGCTAGTCGACTTGGCTCAAGGCGATGTCGCATCGGAATGGTTACCTCGAACACTTTTGTTTGTCAAGAGGTGGTGTTGAAGATGCAGACTCTGAGACCATCGTCGACAGTAATGGTGCGCTTGGGGTCATTTGCGGAGAAATTAATGTCCTCAAGTCTTGCAGGGCGTGGAACTTGCAAAGGAAGGTGATGGAAAGGGGTTTTCAAAGCGTCGCTTTTGTCGTTCTATGCTGGCGCTTGAGCAAGGCTTCTGATGGCGCTTTGGCTGTGTAGGCGAATGACTCGAAGCTGTGACATCTGTATCGACATTCCCAAGTTGCAGAGTGATAGGCTGGCGGTTTGTGTATCCTTGGTTCTTTGGGTGGCCGAGGTTTGTGATGATCAGCAAGTTCGAGTTTGTAGAAAGCAGGTAATTTTCGAACCCGAAGTTGTATTCCAAACATCTTAGCAATGTAACTTATTGAGGATGACGTTTCACTCCAATTCATCCGCTCGACGCTTTGTGGATGGCAAATCGCGAATTTCAAAATGATGGTGGTGTCCAGCAACGAGGCCGACGCAACAGAGTGATGTCGATTCTGAGACTGTTCCCCACCAACAGCGGGAGTAGGAGTCCTAATCTAAGTCCGTGGGCGATCGATGATGAATTTCAATCGAATCGGAGTCGATAGGTCACTCCCAGTGCCAGTCCCTTACTTTTGTGAGCAAGATGGAGTGTTCGTTCGGTGCGTGATTCGACCTCGACCTAGAGATACAGAGACCAGCGCTGACCATTCAACCTGCGGTACCACTGAGTGACGTGTTGTTTGATTCACGCATAGCCTTTGATCCATCGGCTCCGACGGAGTTGTTGGTGTGTTGTTGTTTCTAATCGCTGAGTGGCTTTCGTTTTGGAGGGTGATGTTGCAACATTATTGCCCAACGATGGTGAAATCGCAACCCAGTGGCGACTTTATCATCATCTTCCAGCTGAACTACAGATGAGAGGAAGTCAGCCTTTCTTCCTTCGAACGGCGACCAGATCGAGGAGCTGTCTCCTGAGGGAACACAGGTTGCTGTTGCGTGCAGACGCATGGGTGTCAGAAACCTGGAATCCCAAAGATGGCATGCATGTGGTGTCGGGTTCGCCAGCTGATTGGCGACGAGGATCATGCGGATCGGAGCGGCCAACACAGGATCAGGCGAGATTAAATCTGGCCCCGCGATCGACCAGAATTAGGACTAAAATCGCAGGAGAGAAGTAGCTTCGGACAAGCATGCTCGGGAGAGGGGTATTTCTGTCTTGTCATCGGGTCGCCTCTCGCTGCCGGAGGTTGAGTTGAGTCCCTGAACAACATCAAGCGACATGGCTTTTTGGGCACGTCTGCATGTTGGATGCCCTGAATCCAGGAGCTCTCTCCGATCGCGCCATCGTGTAGGACGTGGCCAAGTCCGCGATGGGAGCATGAGATTATCGCAAGAATGGGCCTGATTTGCAGGGTAAAGTGGAGAGAATAGATCAGTTGCTGCCTACAAGACCGTCAGGAGCAATAAGCAATAGGGCAAAAGGTGGGGCACGCAGGACCACACTCTGGGGTTAATATCGCGCACGAGTGCGGCTGAGTTCTTTTCATGCTCCGAGGCGCTCGGCACAGAGGTCCGAGTACTCGTTGTTCTGAGCGCTCCACTATGCTCCACTCATGGCTTGCTACGACGCAGGGCAAGTGGAGGCAAACGCCTTGAAAAAAGCCCTGTGGGTTCTCGTTGGAGTTGCTTCTTTTGCCCCTTGATGTTTTGGATTTTTTTGTTACCCGACTTGGTTTTGTTACGGCGTCCTGGTGATTGTATCAGCCACCGGGGCCAAAAGATTTTCGCAGCCACGTCCTTGCCACAATCTCACGGTACTCGCAGTGTTGTCAGTCAGGGCTGGGACTCGACGGCCACAAGGACAATCTCCTGTGCCTAGCACATTGACAGCGGATGCCCTGGGGCACATGTACAACGGTATGCGGGGCTACACAGACGAAGGCAGCCTCTCACCGGTCTCTCAACAGCATCAACACAGCCTTGTCGTATGAAAGCTGCCCCAACCGCACGAGACTTTTTTCCTTGGGAAGAAATTCTGGTGCATATCTTCACTATCGGTCGGGACTTCGGGGGCATCCGGCAGCAGCATGTATGCATGCTGAGATTACTGGGCAGCGTTAGCATTCAGTGAGGCTGCAAAACAAAAGACATGGTCGGCCAGGCAGGCTGTGGTGCATCCAAGAAATGCGGGGTGAGGGGGTATGCAACAGGCCTTTTGCATACAGTACACGTCGGGTCAATGTCTTGCATATCGTCCACGGCGGCAACGGTGCAGATGCCGCATTGGGAGGCTCTGTTTCTGTGCCCTTGGGTCGTTTGCCGCTCTCGAGTCTGTCGAGGATCAGGAAGTTGGCGAGTGAGTATAGGCAGTCAGATGGTAGCTGGTGTACACGTAGAAGACCACGAAACTTGTCACAAAGGATGGGAGTGTGGTGATTGTGTCGAAGAGGCGGTCCCTCGTTGGTGGTTGGATGGTGAGTGGTGAGTGGTGCTCCGAGGGCAGCGAAAGTGGTTGCCGCAAAACCACGTCATTCCGTCGTCCTCCCTCCCAGCCCAGCCCAGCCCAGTGCAACGACAACCTCCTCCTCAACCACCTCACCTCGCTCAACACCGGCACCTCGCAGCACCTTGCCGGCAAATGGACACAACCTCTCCCCTCCTACAAGTACCGCATCACTATCCTTGAATCCGCTGCACGACGTTCCCGTCCCACGATGACCGCTTTCGTCGACTTGGATCGAGACACTCACTTGCAGTGCGCCTTTCTAAACACCGCCGTCGGCCAAGGAAATTCGACGCGTTCTCAACCCTGATGGGAATTCCGTGACCTCAGACGTGCCACCGGCTCCTCTTTCCTTGCGGCTACTTTTACCGGTCACCATGTCCCCAGAGAAGCGAGGGAGGACAACGTCCATGTCCTTGTACATCCCGCGTGGTCTTGGCGCGAGCTCATGGGGCGCAAGAATGCGATGTGAAAATACAATTGCCATTTCGAATCCTAGCTGCTAATTACGATTTCCCCAATTCCGACATCTGCATCCGACTAGAAGGCAAAAAGCGCGGAATCCGTCATCTCACGCGTCGCGCACGCGTCCTCGAGGCTCTTGGCTCATGCCACAGTGCAAACCACGTGTCCCTCACGTCAAACTGGTCGTAATCCGTTGAGAATTTCCATACAAGCTTGATAGTCGCTGGCGCATGACGGGCTTACAGACTACGACGGCGTCCGTGTCCCTTGGGGTGGGTCCATTCATCTTGACCTGGATTGGCCTCCTCGTACCGAAGGTGCTTGAGTGTCTTGTACAGCCCAACCGCAAGCAATGAGCCAACACCTGGTCCAACCCCTGTAACACCATTAGCATGAGACCAATCTCAACGGGCCCGGAAGTGGAGAAACCCACAGTAGATCCAGTGCTGCGTCCACGTTCCACTCACGATAGCCGGGCCAAAGCTGCGCGCCGGATTCAAGCTCGCTCCTGTCCACTGCACCGCGACAAGGTGGGACGAGAAGAGCGCCATACCGATCGCAACAGGAGCCATGAACCGACCGCGGTGGTTCTCTCCGGCCAGCATGAAGATGGTCGTGATGAGGTACGCCGTGAGGATCATCTCCAAGCACACAGCCTGTGCCGTCGTAGCGCCATTGCTCGGGGCAGTGACGACCCCAAATGGTGTTGGTACAATGACGGAGACAATGTATGCGCTAAACATGCATCCCAACATTTGTGCAATGAACAAGCAGAGGCAACGCATTGCGGGAATGGCGCCCGTCAACAACATGGCAAGCGTGACCTGTACACATCACATCAGCCAAGAGAGTCTGGCCAGACAACGACGGAAGGAGGCGTACCGCTGGATTGAAAAGACCTCCGGAGACGCGGAAGAAGACGAAGACGTTGACCATCAGCGAGAGACCGAATGCAGTCGAGATGTAAAGAATGGCCGCAGGGTCGAAGGCGTCACTCTGTCCCGATGATTTGGCGTAGTTGGCAACCTCTGCACCCGCCATGCCGAAGAAGAGGAACGACGCAGTTCCAATGAGTTCGCCAACCCCGGCGATGAAGTCTACAAGGCCAATCCGTCAGTGTGACTGCGCCGCGAGACTTTCAGAGGCTACCCACGGTTCTTCCACGGTGATCTTCCGAAGCCGCTGTTCATGACTTTGTTGAACGGAAAGGGCGGTGGCCTCTCGTGGGCTTCCGGCTCCGAGTCGTTGAAGGTACCAGCATCGGTGCCCGTGGTGTCATGCTCCACCACTTTCTTTGGGTCACCACTCCATGTTCCGCCGTAGTTTGAAGGGTGCCCTGCCTCAGCCGAAGGGCCATTGTGGTAACCGGAGGTAGACATGGTTGTTGGTTGATTCAACACCAGAGGTACGATGTTGGAAGGAAAATGAAGATGACAAGAAGCTTAAGTATTGATTGGTTTGAACAAAAGAGTCGGGAACGTGGGAAGCTGGGAAGGTCTCGATGGCTCTGTCCTGGTAATCCGCATTGGCTTCTCCCAAGGGTCTTTTTAAGCTTGCTCGGCTTCAGGGGGCTCAAACAAACCTTCCTCTTTTCGCCTCACTGTCTCGACGTCAGAGGTTCCAACAAGAAAACCTGATCGCCGGTCAGCATGCGCACTGACACCCGTCTTCTTGGGCATCGTCGACATGAGTGGACTCGGAGTCCTTGTTCCCGCCACAATGATTTCTTCGGCGGTCTTACAGCAGAATGCCAGCGCCTATCCACATTTTGGGCAGCATCGCTGGGAACGAGGGTGATCGGAGATTCCGCCATAGGAAGGACGTATACAGGGTGTCTAAGCCGCCGTATCAATGGTCAGGCTGGCTGGACTTGACTCTCCTGATGTCCTACAGCAGCACTTCGCCAAGAAAGACCAGTCAGGTAGGTGGCAGACGCGAAGCTTGACCAGTGGCGATGCTGCATGAGCGCGCCGAGGGCACCGGGAGGCTCCTGGGAAGTAGGAGCAGCCAAAGTCGGCTGCGAGACTTTGACGTGCAGCCGCTGGCAGTCCAAGGGCGACCCTAGCAGAGAGGGATGAACCGAACTACGAGTGGACATCTCCACTGTTCATGTGCAGCGACTAGCCTCGCGAACAAACGTGGAATGCAGATCGGGCGTGCTCACAAGATACCATCTGTAACCCTCAGTCCTATCTTCTGTCAGACAAATCTTACTCTATACAGCCGAAACACGTCAAGGTGAAGTCAGAGGTCCGTGGGCAGTCAAACGCGGCCCTGATATACCAGCTTCATGCTCATTTTCTTACTGGAGGGACCATGATATCCGCAACTCTGTCGTCGGGATGTCCGCAACTCACACTGAGTTTGGAGCTGCGGAACAGGGATCTGCCTTTCGATGCCCACACTTTTTGCGCCATCGACCCTGTGGCGCCCCGTTGGAAAAATGGCAAAATACTTCTCCTGGCGCCCACGTAAAAGGGCTCGAGGACATGGCCGGTCGCACAGCGTGAAAATGTTACGTGCTGCAGGCATAAAAAGCAAAAAAAGCAAAAGCAAGAAGACGTCGACGCGGTCGTGCCTCGCTGGAATGCCGCATGGGTCCACGCTCCCACGTCCTGGTTTCGGACAAGGGACAAGATCGAACTGCAGTTCTCGGCTGGTCTATGCCTGCGTGCTGGGACCGGGATGGAGATGCTCGAGATGAGGTCCAAGGGATCGGCGACACGGACGCTGCCGCACCCCGTACGACTGCAGCTGCTGATTGGACGCTTGCAACTGTAAGGGCATACTAGGTCAACTCTCGTGACAAGATCCTCGACCGCACATGTCCTGCGACAGGAATTGGGTGCCAGTGCAGCGAGGAAGGAGACAATCGGTCCACAAATCGCAGCCAAGGGCACAGCGGGGTACGTCCTTGCAAGACATTGGCAACGGCCGGCTTGCACGCAGCATGAAGGGCTGAAAAAGCAATTCCCAAAGTCGTAGCAGAGTTGTCCGCTAACGCAAGACGACAGCTGTCTCGTTCATCCAGACCCGCTGTAGTGCTGCCCCCAACTCAAGTCCAATTGTTTTTCCTCGCCATCGAGGCTAAAACACGACCTTATCAAAAGCATCCACAGACTTTCGCTTACACATCTACAAGACCATCCCCATTACCAAACCGCGTTGATATCACATCCGGCGTCATTGTGGCGTGCGCCATGCCGGCGCCAGGCCCAGCACTGGGTGCGGATGTGTCTCAGCCCCGACAACTTGGTCGGAAAGTCAGAATCCCACCACGAGGATGAAGGAATTACGCATGCGTCAGCCCACAACTGGAGGGTGTATTGCTGCCGATGGTGATTGTCCAAGAAAACCACAGCCCACTCTGCCTGTCCGTCCGCAACCGCCGCTCTCAAGCGGTTCAGCGTCGTCATCCTCAGGAGATAAGCAGATGGCAATAAACTTGGCATGAGGGAGGCATCCTTGTAGCATCGCACCTCACTTTGTCAGACAATTGCCATCTGCGCGCTCTGCCGGTACTTTGTAGAGGAAGGTCTAGGACGCTGCCGGCGATGATGAGATAAGCTCTTTTGACAAAGTCTTTTGGCGAACGGGGCGGGATTGCCGTCTAAGTACCTCGAGTCAGGTACTGACATGTAACTTTGGTAGTCTCCAGAGTGCCTGTTTCATCACTGGGGGCAATTGGCCCCTACTTCCAAAGGTACCTGGACATGTGCAAGAAGTTGCGCCTATCATCCCAAAAATGGCTGACCATCACTTGGAGCGTATCCGTAATGAATTTATCAGCCTTGGAAACTTTCAAGACGCTGGAACTGACTAATCGCACCACCAATGAAGGCAAAGAAAAGGGCCACGACGACCTGGAACCACTGGATTTGGCACGCCATGGGGGGCTGTTCAGCAACAGCCTTGGTTTTACCCAGAGCAGCGGTATTCGACTGCAGCCGGATGCGAGACTCAGTCGCCGCGGGCAAAGAAATGGGACGAGGCGGACGCAAGTAGCGATGCAGGGAGGAAAATTCGGACAGACATTACGTCGCACATGACAGTCGTGCAGTGGTCGACACCCAAAGTTCAACACCACGCCAAGAGTGTGATGATGCGGGCAGGGGACAGGGTCGCTCTGCATGCAGTCGCTCATTCGCCGACCGGTGAGCGACGGTCGTCTTTCCGGCCGAGGCCGGCTCAGATGGAAAGACTGTCGTCCCGCTTTCCTTGACCCCACGCCGCCGAGCTGGACGAGAGAGCGGGACCGGGAACCCTTCATTAGACGCTACGCTAGCCGAACTGTCTGGGACGATCCCCGCCTGCTCAGCCCTCGAAGCCGCAGCGCCATTTCTTGCGAGGGAACGCCTCTGTGAGACACTCCCGTAGCTGAGCGATGCGGCTCGCCGTTGCGCTGTGAGGCGACGCTTTGGTTTGGCCGCCGCAGTAGCAGTGGAGAGAGCCGTGGTGGCCAACACCTCGTCAGCCTCCCGGCTCTCAGTCCGACCCCTGAACTGTAGCGTCGCATCTTCGCAGTTCGAGATGGGTCTGAGAGACAGAAATCTGCACGTCTACCCAGGAGGCAGTGCAGGCTGGTCGGTAGCAGACCCCACGGCAGCCAGCAGCGATCCCGGTTGCTCTGCATCTACACGGCCTCATTTCGACCATTGCGAATGAAATAGCCTGCGCACATATCTCATGAGTCGCACTGCTGTTGTGCCGCGCGTGGACCATGTCTGCCACCACTGCGACGGCGACTGCTTCTCGCGAGAAGAAAAAAGAAACAGAAACAGAGGCCAGAACGGATCGCGAAACGGTCGAACGCGCGGAGATCGGAAAAGCAACTCTGGCCCTGCATGACCTCGACGGTGGCAGCCACCCCGTCTGAAGACCGCTAAGCTTATCTGTGTGTCTGCCCGAGAAGGCATCCACCATGCACCGGACAGCCTGCGGGAGGCAAACCAGCTGTGGGGATAGGGATGAGGCAACGAGTTGCGGCGGTCAGGACGACACCATATGTCCGTCGCTCGTCACGGATTCCTTCTCCGGTCGCTCTGGGATTTCATTCCAACTGCAAGACTGGCACCAGGTTGTTGTAGGTCAAGTACTTCAATTTTCTCTACCAATCATGCCCACCCTCTGCAACGCCGTCATGAATTTCCGCGGAAGCACATTCAGCAATCGGCGTGGCATGTCTTTCTGCATCGCCCATCGATAGCCTTGTACGTCCCTCCCAATTGAGTACCTCCAGCGGCAGCGGGTAAAGTCTGGATATTATCGTCTCTGGAGCCCCTTTATTTTCCCCCCTGTGTCCAAGCCGCCAGTAAACCTTTAGCGGAAGCTTATCTTGAACTCCAAAAAAACGCCTGATCATCAAAGATTCGAGGGCGGCCCGATCCTATGCCTCGTTGGTGCGAGCTTGCATCAAAGACCGCGCCTCTTCCTTGTCGTGCGCCTCCTCGGCGAACGTGTCTTCATCCTGCCCCGGCCACAAGATGGCCTTGTTGACGACAGCGCGGATCATACTGACGAAGACAAAGATGTAAGTGCAGACGAGGAGGACGGTCATCATGCTGCCGACCCACTTGATGCCCTCGCTGTTCAGCGACCGACCAATGTAGATGGTTCCGAGGGTGAAGCCGACGTTGGGGAAGATGAAGGACCACCAGTTGAGCTTGAAGACCATGGACCGCCAGTGGATGGTGCAGCTGATGAGGCTGATGAAGAAGAACCAGCACGACAGGCTCCACACAAAGACCGACACCATGGTGGCGCCGACCCGCATGATCTGCATCGTCGCCGCGTCGTTGCCGAAGTACTCGTAGTAGGACGGATACGCGTTGGCCATGTTGATAATGACGAGGCTGGTGAAGCTCGGCGGGCCGACGGCAATGAACATGGCGGGCCGAGTCGCAATCGAAGGCAGCCCGTACTGCACCATGCGGTGGATGTAGCAGGCGTACATGAAGATACTGACGAGCAGGCCCAGACCTTGCGCGGTGAGTCCGGCAACGATCATGGGCATGGCGTCTGCGGGGGCAAACTCGGCGGCACCCGTGCAGGCTACCGTTCCGCTGATCATGAAGGGAAAGATGGGGAAGTCCCATGCCGGCGTCATGTCCTCAATCTTGAGTTCCGGGTTCGTGAAGAGAATCATGTAGTGACCGACGGCGGAGCAAAAGGTCAAGACAAAGTATATCCAGAAACAAATGCGGAAGGCATCCAAGATCCACGGACCACAGGACGCGGCGGCATAGTGGATCATGCAGCTCAGGACGTTTGAGAGGGTGAGGAAGAAGGCCGAGAAGAAGATTGTTTCCGGAGGCCGTTTGATCGAGTTTGTGAAGGTTCCGGGATACCTGATGAAACGGAACGTAATGAGCGCCGTGATGACGGCGATCAAGAAGAGGTCCCAGATGAACAAGACCTTGCCAATCGTTTCGAGGCCTCGGAACGTGTGCGGTTGGATTCGAGGCGAGACGAGGATGGCGATGCCGCCGGTGGACATGGTGCACGTGTACCATGCCTGTCAAGGTCAGTCAAGCTCGAAAACAGCAGGCTGGTGTTGTATACTGACCCAAGTAAAGTGTTGCAGACGATCTGCTATGCTCAATGTTTGCGTTTTGGCTTCTTGATCGTATCCTCTGATGGAAGCCGAATCATATCCTCTTTCTTCGTCACCACATCCTCTGAGGGAAGCGACATCGTATTCTCTCTTTTCTTCTTCTTCGCGGCCTCCAAGCGAGGTCGACTGGGATCGTTTCATCTCGTCATTCTCGCCACCTCTGAGCGAGCCTGCCTCAATGGCACTAAACGTCTTGGACAAGGACGACGACATGGCCGGAAATACTCAAGAAAGAAACCCAGTGCTGGAGGAGCCCGCGCTGGAGGAACAGCAAAAGGACACGATAAGAGCTTTAAGACAGACATTGGCAAAGTCTTGGGTTGGCGCTCCATTCGGGGCAAAAACGCTGGAGCGATGCTCGGCCGACTGGAAGAGGAAAGCAGGCATTGGCCCACGGGACGTGCCAGCGGCGCAGACATGACGTCTCTCCCAGATATCGTCGTCTATTCCCCAGCCGCAGAAGAGATTGTAGTGTAGTAGAGGCGCTGACTCAGCCCCTGCCATTGCGATCTCGCTCGGCCCGGAAAGGCAGCCAAGGGGCAGATCCAGCGTCAAAACGTCGACTCGGACGTCTTGGTGCCCGGCCAGTTTTCGTCCCGAGTCAAACAAGAGATGGAGATATGGAGCGCTCTCGCTTCACACCGCGTCCAGACTGCATGCAAGCTGTCGAGAAATCAACACCGCTGGCCGGTGTCCCTCAACACGGAGGTATCCCCAAGCGAGCAATGCAAGAGAGAGTGGGGTCGCCGTGGTCGACTGGATGTCTGCTGGTTCCTTTGAGCCGGCCAACAGGCATATTCAGCTCGTATTCCTGTGGTGTTTTGAGGAGATAAGATGGATAAGATGGGTTCTTTGCCCAGCAGTCTCCGCAGCGGAGCGGATAGGATCCACTCTCTCGCATCGCAAACCATCGCGCTCGGTTCCAAGTGTGCCCTCGTCGTTCGCTCGGGCTTGGATTCGCGGCCTTTGGTTGCGGTGTCGCAGGTTGTTGGAGATGTTGATGGGGCCAGTCATTCCGGTGTGTTGACTGTTGAGGAAGCTGCGTTGTGGCAACCTGCCTGGGAACATGCACCTCTCCGGCTCCGGTAGCTGGGGTAGGTCACAATCAGTCCTCTTCGTGAAAAAGTTTCCTTTTTCCTTCGGGCTCGTTGGGTGCTGAGATAGTCTTGGTCACGTTCCTTGTTTGGAGTCCTGGGCGCGTAGAGCCTGGCCATGTCCTGGTGCTTTTGGCGAGTTCTCCATGGGTTCAGTCTCCAGGGTGTCCAAGGCGCGTTTTTGGGAAGGCATGGTCAGAATATGTCATGGTCCTGCGTAGGTTTGTCGAATTAACAATCCAGCGGAAGAAGGCCAAAAAATCATCCTTCAGAGGAGCTCCCGAGGTCTATATAAACGATCACACGGCATCCGGGAATCAAGTGCCGCATCAGCCGCGTTCTTTAGCCGCGCAAGCACACGCCACTCGGCCACCACTGCAGACAAAAAAAAGTCGTCGTCTACGCAACATCCAAACCACATCTGTCCATCCGCGACCTACTTTTGCATCCGAGGCACACCCCAACTCTTATAGAATGCAAACTCCGAATTCGCGTAATCCCATTGGTCGATTTCTCTAACGGCTAGCTGCGGCTGTTGCTGATTGCACGGTCCGTTCCGTGGTGGCGCCGCAATCGCCGTGGCCATCCATCCGCTCCACGCTACAAAAAAACTTGCAACACCACAACATCACCACCACATCCAAGAGCAAAAGAAGAGCTTCCGTCGCCGGGAATTGAACCCGGGCCTTGCCGGCACTTGCATTTCGACTACGGAATCGGTTTGAAACCAACATCTTGAAGTGAGAGAGACCCTCTTAATGAGAGCGGCAAATCCTAGCCACTAGACCACAACGGATTTTGATGGACACTGCCCCTACCGACTTTGGTCAAGTTCTTACAGTTCCTGGAACGCTCGGGCTAACAACTTCGCTACTGGGTGCCTCCTTCGCGTGCTCATGTGACGCGCAAGGGGGCTGATTTGAGCATCGACACACGGCCTTTACAACTTCCCCAAAAGCGCTGACACGAATGCGTCTCTAAGACACCCTAGGTCTAGATGTAGTAGTGAACGGATGCTCGCTAAGTGTGGCTGTACTATTGAATGAATGCCCCATAAGGGCGACTGAAGCAGCAGATGAATGCTCCCTAAGTGCACTCCGCATTTCTTTCGACATCCACTGTGGTAGCATGCCAGAGTTACGTGCGTGTAACGATCAGTCAAGACCTGCTTCAAACATGGACACTTTTGAGCAACTTCTTGGATTTTGAACAACTGTCGATAAGCCGAAAGGCTTGAAAAACGCATGGTTACAAGTGAAAATTTCAGCTGACAAGTCCTTCAAAGACAACACCATCTCCCCATCGACCGTCATTCACAGCTTTTGTGATTTGTGGGCTGACATTTCGTCATGCCATCTCCGCTACCCCTGAGCAGCTTACCCCTGGATTCATTCTCCGCATTATCAAGCTTACCCCCGCTTCCGCTCCCCGCAAGTCAGGAACACCCATCCCGCCAGCAACAAACTTTGTACCAACGTCAACATCCCCGGTGCGCTTGTAGCTTTGCTTCTGCGACGCTTTTTGGGATACTCGCCGCCACCAGCGAGTTACTTGCAAGCCACATGGCGACTTGGTAACTCCACGCGCCGCCGCACTGATTGTACGTCGTTACGTGTACATCAGTCATCGCGTACTAAGGATTTGCTGCTTGGAGATGCGCCGGTCTGCGGGATCACGGAGTGCGCTGATTTCAGGGTGTGAAGTCTATCACCGGACTTCAGCGACGTGGCGCTGGTCCAGAACTGGGTGAATGACTTCTTGAGCGCACTTGCGATGTCGTTTGTCTCTATCAAGGTCCTGATTGGCTCTCAATGCAACGAACTCTGGGAATACATCCAATCAGACGGCCACGAGATGACAATCAGCACTCGAAGCCAACGATTAATGCTCCCGATCCTCAATGCTCCAAGGAACTCGGTCTCTCATCTCCATCGCGCCCCTGAGAAGAAACACCAACCGTCCCTCTAAGAGGAGGAGGTCTGGAATCATACCACTTCTCTGCGTGCGACGTTTCCCCCGACCCCTGATCCATGCGCCAGGGAAGGAATGCAGCTCAAGACGCGCCAGCCGCTAAGCAACCAACCCACCGCGCTCCCAAGCACACAGCAAGGCGCAGCTCTCAGTCTCACCCACCGCCACGCGACGACCAAGTGCTGCGCAGTCCGGACACCCGCGCGCCACTCTACTCCTCGCATTGGTAAGCCAGCAGCCACGTACTGCTTCAAACTGGTGCGAGAATTAAAATCAAGGTAGATTTGATAGTGCCGTCCCGAAACCTTGCCGCCGCCTCAAGCGAAGTTACTCTTTGCTGCTTCACGCCCCGCCGGCCGGCATATCCTACGGCACTTAGGTTTGTTCTTTGATGGCTCGTTTTAATTTGCCGCACTCTGACTGCCGGGTGATCAGCACAGGTAAGCTTAAAGCGCGGCATCGGTGTCGCTGTGAGCGGACGCAGGCACCCAATGAAGTGATTGATCAGAGATGATGATGATGGTGATGGCGGCGGCGATGGAGGACGGCCTTTACTGACGCCGCGCTTGAGCCTTGGGCGGAGAGAAGCTAACCGATTCTCTGTCAAGTGATGTCCGATTTCTCGACTGTTGGTCGAATGGTAGCATGTACTGCTCGCAGCGCAATGGGCTGAGCAAATCCGCTTCCTCATCCGCTGAGTGTTCGTCAGGAAACCGCGGCGAGACCGCTCCAAAGTATCGCTGTCCATTCCCTCTCCATCATGAAACCTCTTCGTCGACGGAACCCCCTTTTCAAACAGCGGTATGGGCAACTTCAATGCCCGCACCATGACACCACACTGCAGGGCGCCATGCTCTTTCTACAGCGGAGGCCAGGACTGGATTGCATTGGATTGGCGCGTCGCGGCGTCGCGGCGGGGAAACGGATAAGCATAAACGCCAAAGCCAAAGGCAAGCCCTCTCTCCACCTGCTCAACCAACAACAGTTGGTTACATCTAAGCTTCCGCCGCAGCGGTCTCGCATGTGACAGCATGCCATGCCTGGCGCTGGCGAAGGGAAGGTCCGAAGCCCTGAGTTTGTTTTGCCTTCGAGCAGAAGCGCAGACGCGCGCCTCTTTGGCCGGTTAAAATGGCCGTTTTGTCAGCATTACTATAGCTGCGGGTCTGGCGCGGAGGCAGGCACAGTAGGTGGGCTGGTAGGCGTGGTGATTCGTTACGCGAAGAGACGAGACCAGTGACGAAGGCAATGGTTGGGGTGTGTGGGTGGGCGTGGCGAGGGGCGTGGCGGAGTTGGGGATTTGGTGGAAGCTGTGCGGGACTGGAGACACGACAGGTTGGCAGACAGGCAGACAGGTCATGGGAGGTGAAATGGGGAGTGCGAGACTTCATGTTGGCGTGAGAACGGAAGAGAGGATGGATGGATGGATGGATGGGAAGACTGCGCAAACGCTGGATTGGGTCGCTTCTACCTCATGCGGTTGATGCGGAATCGTGGCGGCGCTTAGATACCTCACGTACCCCTTGTCCCCTTTCCCCTTTCCTAATGACGAACCAAACCGGCAGTCTATCCGAGTCTGCTTATCTGCCATCTAAACTCACTCTATCTCTCATAGCTCACCAAACAAGACAGCATAGAGGTGAGTGGGACTCGTCTGAACAGCGTACATTTCTACCCCTACTACCCCCTACCTTGTCCACACACATACAGAGAGAAGCCGCACCACATACCCCCTCCCCGACAGGTAAACTCCCATCAACCGCACCTTACGCACCATATACGCCACCAACAGGCGTGCGTGGACCAAGAGAGACGACAGACAAATATATGAGTGAGAAGTGAGATAAAGGAGAGAGAGGGAGGAGAGGAGAGAAGTGGTATCAACCAACGGCGCAAAAAAAAGCAGGACCACATTCAAAAGCCCCAAAAGCGCATCTCTTTACCGCTTTGCCTTTGCTTTGCTTCACGGCGCCTTGTCGTTACTGGCTGCAGCAGACAGGAAAAACACACAGACAAACGAACAAACAAACAAATGCGCAGAGAGAAGAGTCTACCACCCACGCGCCCAATACATCAGTCCAGTCCAGTCCAGTCCAGTTCAATCCGGCTCGTAATAAATAAACATGACGCTTGCTTGCCTCGTTCGCTTTACATCCATCGTGTTGCTTCCATCCATGCATGTCGATTCAATCAAAACTCGCCGCCAGCACCTCCTCCCAGCATCGCCGCTCCCCAGACACCCACGAGCCCCCAGAATCCAACGCGCCACCCCCTCACCAGCCCTTGCACGCCTTGGCCCCTTTGCGCGCGCTGCTGCTGTTGCGCTGCGGCGGTTGGTCGCCCTGCGCCTGCGCGGCCCGCAAGTGGTGTCCGCGCAGGCACGGCGGTGCCACCCTCTTCGCGCGCAATCGACCACATGGTGCCGAGGATGCCGCGGTAGGGGCCGACGTCGACGATGGTAGGGAGAGGCTCCTCGTCCGGGTCGGCGTCTCTGCGTTTGGCGGGACTGCGGCTCTTGGCCGGGCTGCGGGAGCGGGGCAGCTCGTCGGGATGCCGGGGGAGACGCTGAGCGCGGGCGTGGGCGGAGAGGGTGGAGAGCTGGCCCCGGCGCAGGACCGTTTCGAGGGGCAGCTTGATGAAGAGCTCGGTGGCGGAGGAGAGGAAGGTGCACAGCGAGTAGGTGGCGGGCGTGAGGACGGGGTCAATTCGGGCGGAGGAGCGCAGGACCAGTGGTGTCGAGGCGGAGAGGAGGGTTGGTAGCGTCGAGTGGAGAAGTGTTATTGGGATGAGCGACGTAGGGACAGTCAGAGAGGGGAGATGCCGCAAGTTTGGCAGAATGGCGCGCGAAGCGTAATTTGAAGGTGTTGCGATGAGCCTTGGGTCTCGTAAGTAAAAAGTTCTGGTGGTGTTGCTGGTTCGACTCACCGTGTGCGGACCATGTCGAGGGGTGCCAGCGCGAGCCCTGATATTCCTGCTGCAGCAACGGCGACAGCAAGACTGGTGAGGGGGTTTGGACTGTCCATAATATCCAGTCCACCTCCCCCGACACCGTACCCACCCAAGAGGCCAGGATCTGGCACGTTCAAGAGAGCAGACAAGAGACTTCGCAACCAGCTCTCAATCGTCTTGAGGAGAAAATTGTAGACAAAGGTCGAATTGGTCCCCTTCCAGATGCCCCATGCTCCTTCTCTTGTCCATATTTGCGATATGACCTCTAATAGCGAGTCGGAGCGCTTGAGATCGATTTTGTATTGGTGCGGGGCTTGGAGGGGTCGAGCAGGGGGAGCGCGGCGCCGACGGGGAGAACGCGAGTCTGCGCGGGACGAAGCAGACACAGTGGAACGCGGAGCAGTAGACGAAAAGTACGAAGGCGAGTCGTCAGCCGAGTCCGAATCGGACGAGTACTGGAGTTGTGAGTTAGTCGGCAGAGCCCAATGCGGAAAAAGGTCGCATGTAGACGCACCTCGCTATATTTTCCCAGGCGGAGCTCCTCGGCGCGTCTCCTGTGATCTTGAGGGTGCAGATGGGATTTTTGGTCCTCGGAACCGCCTGCAAGGTGTATTTGCAGCACCGTTTTCGCGACCTCAAAGGGCTGCGCAAAGAGCACCGACGTGTAGTTCCAAACGGCCTGGTCGAGCAACTTCTTTGTCATTTCGGCCAGAGTCGGACTGCCGTCGCCCAAGCTCAGGTCGACGCCATAATCCAGGTCGCTGAGAATGTCTCGAGCCTGCGAGCCAAAGCTGGGCTTTGCGGGTGAGGCGGACGGACTGGATTTGGGCGCAGAGGACGTGGCGTAGCCATGGGCGGTGACATTGTTCGGGGAGGGATCTGGAGGGAGGCCGATGGAGGGCGGGACGTAGTAGGGGCGGAGAGGATTGGGCTGGTCGCGCGAGGTCGCCATGAGGGTGTAGATGTTGTCGGTTGGGGGCGAGTGGTGGTTGGCAGTCGTCATGTTGTGAAGCAGAGACAGAGCAGGGCAGGGCAGGGCTGGGCCAGGTTCAAGGTTGACGCAGCGAATGGCGGAGCTCCAAAGTCGATTATTTCGCGGCGGTGATCGGCAGCCAATTCCTCTGCCTGCCTCCAGTCTCCACTCAACCATCTCACGGCCTCTCTGTCTCTCACTCCCTCACTGCAATCTTCCTCTCGAGCTTCTCGCGCCCTCCATCATGTCTCCCGTCCACTGCGCCGTCCGCTCCCTGTGCGCTTCCCTGCCGCGAGTCCGTCCGTCGCCTGCGCGCTTGCAAACGTCATACCAAAGACTCATCCACCGCGCCGCCGCACCCTCCGTCTCTTCTGCGCCCATCCGTCTCGCATGCCAGAGCACATGGAGACGCAAGAGCTGGGACTCTGCCGTGCGGTCACGGCGAAGCTTTTCCACGACGCCGGCGGCGCAGCACGGCCATCTTCACACGCCAAAGCCGGGCGAAGAGTAAGACCCCGCCTATCGACAATCCCTGCCTTGACGCGAGGCTAATGGAACCATTCCTGCACAGGCGCAAGGTCACTTTCATAGACAAGGACGGCGATGAGCACACTTTTGAGGTAGCAGATGGAGACAATCTGCTCGACATTGCGCAGGACAATGACCTCGAGATGGAGGGCAAGTCTCCCAGGTTGACTCCAAGACTATTCGCTGACTTGAACAGGCGCATGCGGTGGCTCTTGCGCCTGCAGTACATGCCATGTCATTGTCGACGATGCAGACATGTACGACCAGATCCCCGAGCCCGACGATGACGAAAACGACATGCTGGACCTGGCATTTGGGCTGACCGAGACGAGTCGGCTCGGGTGCCAGGTCAAGATGAGCAAGGAATTGGACGGAATCGTCGTGCGCTTGCCCAGCATGACGCGAAACCTGCAGGCCAGCGACTTTGCGGACAAGAGTTGAGAATAATAATGTGTAAACGAGGGGACGACTGACTGGTTTATGTCTCGAGGGCCTGGACAGAGGAAAGGAAAAGCTTGGTACCTAATTGCGCCGGCGTTTGGTTGATTCCTTGCACGTCACAGATGATTGTACTATATCAGCATTTAGGCGTCTGGCAAGCTACGCTCAATGTACAAACAAATACATAATCTGCCCACCATGTCCAGTATGGGACCAGGGAATGCGGAGTCGGAGGGAGCCTCAGCCAATGGCCGAAGGCGGTGAGGGCGTTACTGCGGGTCGCGGCCAACGGCCGACAGCCCTCCGTACATTTGGCCTTGAGAGCTGGCCCTCCACCAGACACCTCCAAGCTCCAACAACACCGCGACATGCCCCGCTGCTGAAACCACTTGGTCTCTCACCTCTACCGCCGCCGCCCTTTCGAATTCTCCCGCTGCCATCATGGCGTCGGCCGTCTTTTTCCTGGATCTCAAGGGCAAGGTCAGCCACCACTTGACCGTCATCTCAGGAGTTGCAGCGCTCACGTCTCGCGCAGACCCTTCTTGCCCGCAACTACAGAGGAGACATTCCCATGTCCGCCGTCGAGAAATTTCCAGTCCTGCTTAGCGAGGCCGAAGAAGAGAGCTCCGCAGTCCCTCCATGCTTCTCATCCGAAGGCATCAACGTCAGTGCTGGCCAAACCCCACAAAGAAGTCGGTCTCTGACGGCCGTTCCAGTACCTCTACATCAGACATAGCAACCTCTACCTCCTCGCCCTGACCAAGCGCAACTCCAATGCCGCCGAGATCCTGCTCTTCCTCCACAAGATTGTCGAAGTCTTTACCGAGTATTTCAAAGAGCTGGAGGAGGAGAGTATACGAGACAACTTTGTCGTCATTTACGAGCTGCTTGATGAAATGATGGACTTTGGATACCCCCAGACAACCGAGAGCAAGATATTACAAGAGTGCGTCGTTTGCAAATCGTCGCAGGCCGGCGCTGACACATTCCAGATACATTACCCAGGAATCGCACAAGCTCGAAGTCCAGGCGCGTCCTCCCATTGCCGTCACCAATGCAGTATCCTGGCGTAGCGAGGGAATCCGCTACCGGAAAAACGAAGTCTTCCTCGATGTCGTCGAATCGCTCAACCTGCTCGTGTCTTCCAACGGCAACGTCTTGCGTTCGGAAATCCTTGGTGCCATCAAGATGAAGTGCTATCTCTCGGGCATGCCCGAGTTGCGACTTGGCTTGAACGACAAGGTCATGTTCGAAACGACCGGAAGGGCTACAAGAGGCAAGGCAGTCGAGATGGAGGATGTCAAATTCCACCAGTGCGTCAGACTGAGCAGATTCGAAAACGATCGCACCATTAGCTTCATCCCGCCGGACGGAGAATTCGAGCTGATGAGCTACCGTCTCAACACCCAAGTCAAGCCGCTGATCTGGGTCGAGTGCGTGGTGGAGAGCCACTCGGGCAGTAGGATAGAATACATGCTCAAGGTTTGTGCTGCAATCTGATATCATGGCCGACGACTAACAGCAGCAGGCCAAAGCACAATTCAAGCGCCGCAGCACAGCCAACAATGTGCAAATCATCATCCCAGTGCCAGACGACGCCGATTCCCCGCGGTTCCGCACCAACATTGGCACGGTCCACTACGCGCCCGAGTCCTCGTCGATTGTGTGGAAGATTAAGCAGTTTGGCGGCGGCAAAGAATTCCTCATGCGCGCGGAGCTAGGCTTGCCGTCGGTTCGCGGCGACGACGAAAAGGGCGGCGGCATGATGGGTGGATTTGGCGGCAGTATGGGCGGCGTTGGCGCCGGAAAGAGCAAGAGGCCCATCAACGTCAAGTTTGAGATTCCGTACTTTACCACGAGTGGCATACAGGTGCGGTATCTGAAGATTATCGAGCCCAAGGTACGTCTTTTTCCCCTCAATATCAAGTCGAGGCTGACCAGAAGCTAGCTCCAATACCCGTCGCTCCCTTGGGTCCGCTACATCACGCAGTCGGGCGACATTGCGGTGAGGCTGCCAGACGTGCAGTAGTATTAAGCGCGCAGGCAACGGGGCTCTTGGCGTTCAAGGCACACTATCCCTCCACGCGACTCGGCTCATATGCTGTCGTGTATGGAACCGTGTGTTTTGGGGGGTTTCTTTTCTTCAAAATCAACGACTGCGCTCAGGCATGCTTGCATTGCTGCGGAGCTAGAGAGAGTCTGAGCTTTGTGGAGCGACGGGAGGGTAGCTGGGCCGCGTTGGTTGCCAGCTGTATTTGTATGGCGTTGATACGATTATACCACGAATTATCCATCCACATACATTTTGAGAAGGAGTGACGAGCGACCAAGTATGTAAGAGAGCAAGCGGGCGCTTTTGTTTACATTGGGATGCGACGAAGATCAAGAGGAGCTTTGCGCAATGTATGTGTCTATATTTACATGTACCGTTTTTTCAAACAACACGAGACGATGCCCCCATGTCTTGGTATCTCTTGCCCCAGAACCGAACGCCGTTCCATGCCCTACCATTCCGCGCCACGCCTTGCTCCATAGACATGCAGTACATGCATCCATCAACCCAGCCCAGAGCGGAGAGCGGAGCGCGAGAGAGAACCCAAGGAATCCCGCCATCTACCGTACTTCGCCAGCGCCCAAAACACGCGCGCAAACAAACACTCAAGCCTAGCCGCCAAAATCTACATGACAGGCTTCTTCACCTCGTCCTCGGGCATCTTCATATACGCATCAATAGCCGCCGAAAACGCCGCAAAGCCCGCACACCCGACCAGCGTGGCCTGCGGGCCGGCCTTCATGGCCAACGCGCCGCCCGTGATGCAGCCAGCGGCCACGCCGTTGTAGAGGTCGTTCTTGGCGCGCAGCCCCTCGATCGCGCACTCAGTGCCGGCGAAGACGGCGCCGATGATGCCGAAGTTTTTTCCGCTGGAGAGGGATGCCCGGCCCATTTCGCGGAAGCCTGAGCGGAGCTGTTGCGCGAGGGGGAGCTTGGTAATCTCGGTGCCCGAGGCGGAGAGCGGCGTGTCGTAGCGCATCTAGGGGGTGTTAGGGGGGTTGTGCTGGGTGGGGGATGGGGATGGGTGGGGAGGAGACGTACCGACGACATGAAGAGCCCGAATAGCGCGCCCATGCCGGCGCCCGCGACGCCGGACATGATGGTCTTGACCCAGCAGGACTCCATGCCGGCTTGCATCTGGTGTAGCGATACCATTAGCTCATCTCATCTCATCCCGCTCACGCAATTCAATCAATTCGACCCTCGAAAACCCCATTTGACGCATTCCATGCTCTTTCTTGCTTAAGTTGTACGCGCTGCTTTGCTGCGTTGGGGCGTTGTTGAAGGACGTAACGTACCGCTTTCATGGCCGCGACTTCTTGCTCACTCATGCCTTGGGTGTCTTGACCACCGCCGCCAAAGCCCATGCCGGGCCGACCGCCTGGCAGCGCGCTGCCCAGACCGCTCATTGTGGTGATTCGAGGAGAATGAAGGTGTTCGGAGGAGGTGGGGACGAGGAAAAGGGCTGAGGAGCGCGGAGGAGTCGTGGGCGAGAGTTGGTGATGCGGCGGCGGTTGTCCGCTGCGGTGGTCGGCGATGAAGTTTTGGTGCACGGGCCGTTGGAACGGGCGGGGCGGGATGGACGGGACCAGGGGCGGAGGGAGGGTGGAGCGGAGCGGAGCTGGGAGCGTTGCGGCGGGCGGACCGACGAATGACGTGCGTGCGGCATTCATCCCTCCAACTCAACAAACGACTCTCTGTTACTACGCCTCTCTGTCTATCCAAATGTTTCTTTGTGCTCCTATTCTTCTTCCTATCGCTATCCTCCTTCACTATTCACTCTAGCTCCACCAACCCCTCGCAAGCAGCCCGCCGTCTCCCTCCACGCCCACCTGAGACCGCGCTCAGGCAACCAAGGACGCCATGATTGCGACGACGCTGCCTCCGCCGGCCCTCCCCTGGGCCACCATCATGAGCATCGCCCTCACCATTGTGCGCGCCGTCTTCTTCGACATGCTGGTCATGCCGCTGGTTAACCTGTCGCGCCTGTTTTGGCTCTGCTACGGCCTCGACGACGAGGTCGTCGTGACCGTCTTCGGCGCCCCGGATCCCTTGCTGCGCCTCGTCATGCCGGGACATGATCCGTGTATCGCCGGCTGTTGAATGCTTTCGCTGAGAGAAGCCTCTCTTGTGTGAGGCGCCTTGATTTTGCAACGTCCCTGGACTGGAATCCGACGAACGCGGCCAGATGGCCCACCCAGCTTGCCAATCCAGCTAAAACTGCCTCCCGCGGACCCGGCGCAGAGCCCCGGTTTTGATATGCAAGAACAGCGGATGAGTTTGCGACCGGTGAGTCGATTACATTACACGGTCGTCTTTCATCTATCCAGTCAACGCTCCGCACTTCAGCTGGCTGACTTCCTTTGAAAGACTGCGAACCATGTTGCCCACCGCCTGTGGTAGCACCTTGATCATCCTGGGATGAGGATTCAGGCGCGAGGACATGCCTTTGCGGCGGCATCACTAGCTTAACCAGGCAACGCGGTATGCATCCCTGCGCCAACCAAGTGAGGCAGCGCCATACTTGCTGAATTATCCGAAAAGCTGCGCATGTTGGAGTCCGCTGTTGAGACTGAAGCTAAAATGGAGACCGATTCCGAACAAGCTCACCTTCTCCTTGGTGCTGTTGAAAGGCACGGCACGCTACTTCCACAGGCCTGCGCAACGCATTCATTCTCGGTCTCTTGGCGCAATGGCTACGAAGAAAAGTACGCCAAAAGCAATTTCAGCGCTGGAAAGCTGATGAATGCATGCCATTCCTGAGAGCGAATTTTGGGCCTTACCTGGTATGTCTACTTGTTGGCTGTCCCAAACAGGTCGTCAGTTCTCACAATATACCTAGAGCCCCGTGCGGACTGTGAAGATGGAACCTCAAATTCTTCTTTTGGCATTTCTTTGTCCCAACTCTCTACTATCGTCTTCTCATCTCAAAGAATGCAGCTGGACAGCAAGTGTACGTTATTGCAACCAGCTTTCCAGTACGGACAGGCGGAACTTGGATGCATCTTCGGGCCCATTTGACGTCGTTAGGTGGGGCGCTTCTCAGGCCAATCAGGCAAAAGACGTGTAGGGCTGATCCCCGCCAAGAGCACCGCCAGCTTCAGACGTTTGAAGTTGGCATGTCGACCAATCAAATGGATAGATCCTTTCATCGCATGTCTATCTTGATGGACCGTTACGAACATTTCTGCGGAGAGGCGCCCAGAGCTTCTTATAAAACCGCCCTGTTGCTTCCACATCTAGCTGGTCACATCGAAGAACTGAGGAAGTTTGAATCTCGAGGTCGAATTCTTTTTCGCTCCATCAGCATTCCGGCGAATCTGTGGCACTCGACATCGGACTTTTAGATTCTTCAAAAAGATTTCTACGCTCCATCACACATCCCGATACGCTACCGCTTTAGGCATTACATCCTCTTGATAGACACCCACTTCGCTCGTTCCGGCAATGTCTTCTCCAAAGATCTCCTTGTCGTAGTTATAGGGAAATATCCAATGGAGGACGTACGCGTTGAAACATGCTGGGCGGCGTCAGAATATTGTTCATTGAGTCCTCTGCTTGGCTTCACTTACCCAGAAAAAATCCGACAATGAAGCTGAGATTTGATAGGTGCTGGGCGTGAATGCTGACTTTGATTGAAGGATTCACCGAATTCAAAAAGCCAGGCAAGCTACGGGGAGCATTCTTGATCAGCAACGGCAATCTTCAAGAACCAGAAAGGCTCACCTTGGAATGACTGCGCACAGCCAAGCTACAGCGGTTCGCCAATTGATGCCGTAATGATACCAGTACAGAGAGCTCTTGTTTCCCGTATAGAGGTCCGCGACATGGAACTGCCTGTCTTGGATAATGTAAAAATGGATGCAGAGCAGTCCAATGAAAGGCCCGAGAAACACGGCGTACGCGGAGAGAACAGACAGAAATCTACCTCAGGTCAGAACCACACACCTTCGAGGATTCCATCAACTTACGTGGAGCCGGAGGCCAGCTGTTGCCACGGATTCGGCGCCACACTGAGGATGGCGAGAACGTACGCTCCTCGGCGGAGGTTGATGTACTTTGGGAGAATACTGGCCACGTCAAGACCACCAGCCAGGACGTTACCCGGGACGTTGATGGACAGCTGGGAGATGATGAAGACGGTGGCCAAGAAAAAGGTTGCTGCTCTGGCTCGCGAGCCGCCCTGGTCCTGCATCGATTTGAACAGCGCACTTGGATCCCAGAGAGGCTCCCCTTTGCCGTATTCTACGCAAAAGGGTCAGCGCAGCCATGCTTGGAGGAGAAATCGCTTACGTTCTTGTGTTGCGGCCGTCACTAGCACGCCGACAATGTGGATGATGGCGCTGCTGACGTTGAAGCCAATTCCTTGCGACCACGTCACCTGGCTCTTTCTTTTCGCGAACCGCGTGTAGTCGTTCTGGTTCAAGATTCCCGCCGCAATGCTTCCAATAACCGACATAATTCCTGAACACATGGCCCAGGCCAGCTTTGATCCACTAATAGTCGCAGGAGCATGAAGGACGGATCCGTACCCCTTACTCGTCGCACACGCCCAGCCCAGCAGACTCAACATCGTCACGAGCACCAAGACCGAGCCGACGTGGAAGTACGGGCGCAGCTGCTGCGGCTTGAACCAGATCAGCCCGCCGCACAGCAGGTTGAACAGCACGTAGCCCATGAATTGGGCGGTGGTAATGCCAGTCTTTTCAGGCAGCGTGTTGGGGATGCGGTCGTCGAGGTCGATCCAGATGGAGCGCAGGCAGATGTAGATCATTTTGCCGCCGATGACGGCCTGCACGCCGTACCAGACGACGGAGAGGAGGATGCGATTGAGGATGGGAAAGTATGCTCCCCACATGCCTGGACCAGCCTCAGCACTCGCGCTCCCACCTTAGGAGCATACGTACCCCAGACACTGCGCGACACTATGGGGTATCCCAAGTGGCTTGTTGCGCCAGAAATGGAGTTCAGCACGGCGAAGCAACTTGCGAAAAAGTCTCCAACGAGAATGACGATGACGGCTTGCCACCACGTCATGCCGACTGCCAGGAGCGAAGACCCGGTCTGGTAACTGCTGATGTTCATGTTGACGAGGAACCACAGTTCGACGTATTGGAAGACCCCTGAGATTCGGTGAGTACGTGAAGCATTCCAGCTCTCATTGGGAGCGTTCGTACCCCATGTCTGCTTCTCCGGCGGCACTGGCTCCAAATCCTCGTTTGTCCACCGGTTACCCTGCTGGCTGTCTGGCAACTCGAGCCATTTCAGTATTCTTCCGACGCTCGCCATGGTGCTGTCTGGCGTGTAGGACAGAGACGAGCACGGGAACAAGGTGCTTCTGGAGGAAATGCGACTACATTTTGCTGTCCCGGACAAGATCCTCACACTCTTCCTTATCTGGCGCAGCTATCATGCCGCCCGACGGTGAACCAATCGATAGACTGCAAGCAAAGTGGCGGCGAAACTCTGCCCTGAACAGCGCAACTCTGTTCGCGGGAGAAGTCGTTGCGGGCACGTCCGCAGCAACATCACTAGAATAGGAAACAGAGACGGCGGGGCGGCTCCCTCAAACGCCAGGGCATCAGTGTCGAGCGACCCTGCAGATCAATCTCCAATCGTCTGAGAGATAAGAATGATTGGAGACTGCGTCTACGCAGAGAGTTCTGCGTGGGTGGGGAGCTTCAGTAGCTAGCTTCAACCCCTCCATCGCAAGACCCCGACGCGCGAAATAGAGTTGGAGCTTGGCTGGGTTGATAACCGGCACAAGCCCCGCCTTTGTCGCCCCTCCTCGCTGCGTGAGATAGCATCGCAGCGGCAGAGAATGCAGAGCAGACTCAACCAGGTAATGGGGCGCGGTGTCGCGGCTGTGTTAAAAGTGATTGCTGCGATGCGCCTCTGAATTCCTGCGGGCCTTAAAGACGTGCGGTTGACGTTTTTTGTTTGGGCGCGCACGAGTATTGCCTGGAAGGAGTTCGACTTGACATTTATTCGGAAAGAGCTTGGAAAGTCGTGTTTGATCGGACAATGGCTATCGACAAAGTCTTCAGGGTCGGTGTCGACGTCGGTACGTTTTTGCACCGAGCCTCTGAATGCTCCCATTTTGCCAGTCTGATTTGTTTTAGGTGGAACCAACACGGATTGTGTCATTATACGTATGTGCTCCATCAATCAGGGAAATGCAGAGGTTTGACGACTACAGATCCTGGGGAGTCGCACGCGGAGCACAGGGGTATCCGAAGCACGTTCAAGTGTCCAACTACCCCCGATGTGACCACCGGCATCATCAACGCAATTGAAGGCGCTTTGTCGAAATGCGACGTCAAAAGAGACAGCATCTGCGCCGTCATTATTGGGACGACGGTAAGACTCTCTCAGTCAGAGGAAACACTTGTGAAGACTAAGTCGAGCAACTTAGCACTTCGTCAATGCCGTTGTCCAGGCAGATGACCACAACTTGCGCAGAGTCGCCGTTCTGCGCGTGTGTGGGCCATATACCAAGGAGAACCCGTCGTTCCTCGACTTTCCGCCTATTTTGGCGCGCATCATGAATGGCCACACGGCGTATCTGGACGGTGGGCTTGAATGTGATTGTTCCATCCAAATGTGACCTTGGACGTGTGTTGACGCCTGCAGATGACGGAAGAGAAATCCTGCCCATCGACGAAGAGCAGGTCCGCAACGAATGCAAGATCGTCAAGGAGAAGGGCATCGACGACATTGCCATCATCGGTGTCTTTTCGCCCCTGGACACCGAGGGGACGCAGGAGGCGCGGGTGCGCCAGATTGTGCTGGAAGAACTGCCAGACGCGGATGTTGTCCTATCTCGCGACAGTGAGTCTCTTGCTCCGCTGCCTCCCAAGCCACGAATGCTCCCGTGCTTCCCACCCGCAAACTCCACCAGCATGTGTGCTTGCCCATGAAGATCTCACACTGAATGCGTAGTCGGCCAACTGGGCTACCTCGAGCGCGAAAACGCTACCATCCTCAACACTTCGATCCTCAAGTACGCGCGTCGCACTATTCGGGGCTTCAAGCTTGCCATGAGCTCCCTCGGTCTCAGCTGCGCGCTGTTCCTCACGCAGAACGACGGCACGGTCATCGATG
The DNA here is from genome assembly GCF_038025025.1 of Phyllosticta citribraziliensis. NCBI lineage: Eukaryota > Fungi > Ascomycota > Dothideomycetes > Botryosphaeriales > Phyllostictaceae > Phyllosticta > Phyllosticta citribraziliensis. The sequence goes on from NW_027117338.1 coordinate 3,348,825, forward strand.
CCGACACGGTGGAAGGCTGCCCTATCAAGACTTTCTCTAGCGGACCGACGAATTCGATGGCGGGCGCGGCCTACCTTGCAAATATCGAAAATGGACGCGAAAAGTTTCCGAATTCGCAAGTCATTGTTGCGGATATCGGTGGGACGTCCACGGATGCTTGCGCGCTGTAAGTCTTTGTTGCGACGAGAGAAACGAGGAGCTGTGTGACTTCGCCAGTGCTGACACGCCTCGCAGACTTCCTTCGGGGTTTCCACGCCAAGCTGGCACATGGGTCGAGGTGGGTGGTGTGCGATGCTCTTTTTCTATGCCAGAGGTTGTCTCGATTGCGCTCGGCGGTGGAACCAAGGTCGAAGAGAAGGACGGCAAGGTCCTTGTCGGTCCGGAGTCTGTTGGATACAACCTCCTCACCGAGGGCTTAGTTTTTGGCGGCAAGACCCTTACTGTGACAGGTGCGTTCGCTCACCATATCGCGGAAATTTTACTAAATCAGTGGTGTAGACGTTGCTGTGGCGAGCGGGAAAGCAGAAGTGGGCGACAAGGAAAAAGTAGGCAGTGTCGATAAGAAGTTGGTGTCAGAGGCCCGGCTCCGCATCAAGAAGCTGCTTGAGAAGGTCGTCGAAAGTATGAAACTGACTGCGGATGACGCGCTGGTAATTTTGGTGGGCGGTGGGAGCATCGCTCACCTGGACGACTTGGACGGAGTTTCGCAAGTCATTAGGCCGCCGTAAGCCCCTTGAATATGGTATCTGGAACCTCAACTGATCACCCGATAGGTACTTTGACTGTGCAAATGCCGTGGGAGCAGCCATTGCAAAGGTCGCCGGTCAAGTGGACGCCGTAAAGGTTCTGGAAGGCAAAGACGAGGACGCCGTCCTCGCAGAAGTGTGCAAAGATGCTGCTCAGCGGGCCATGGATGCAGGAGCCGACCCAAGCACCGTCGAGATTGTCTCGGTGGACAACATGCCGATTCAATATACCTCAATGAAGGCGTCGCGAATTATTGTCAAAGCCGTAAGTCAAAAACCTCCACATGGAAGACGCTGCAGCTGACAGACCTCGAGGCGGGTCGTTTGGGCAAACAAGCCCTGCTCAAACCGACCACAATCTTAAATCTCGAAGCGCCTGCGAAGCCGATCTCAGTCGCCACAAATGGCATCAAAAACTGCGAGAAGAACCCGAGAGACTTCGAAGTCAGTCCCTCCGCCGCAGTAGACCTTCGCGCGTACAGGCCCGAAGTCGACGCCAACGGCACGTGGTGGGTTTCGGAAATCGACTGCGAGTTCCTCGCCACTGGCTGTAGTGTCCTTGCTTGTGGCGGCGGCGGCCCCGGGTACATGTGCTACTTGGCTGCCAGAGCCGCTCTGAAGGCTGGTCACCGAATGCCGGTTGTTGATGTCAATACGCTGCCGGACGATGGCGCAGTGCTGGGAAGTGTTTCGTATGGCGCGCCCATTGTCACGTTGGAGCGCTTGCCGAGTGGTACGGAGGCTACTGATGCTACAGAGGCGCTTATGAGCTCGTTTCCGGGGATGAAGATGGCGGCTCAGATTGCGGTAAGTTTTTGCGGATTTTGCAAATTCCTGGTGGGACTTCTGTTAAAAGAAGCGGCGCTCGTTCGATGCTGACAGGTTGCTTGCAGATTGAGATTGGGGGGATGAATGGGATTCGACCGATGCTCAATGCAATCCCAAACAATGTACCGACAATCGACGGAGACCTGATGGGACGAGCCTATCCTCGACTTTATATCATGACTCCATACGGTAAGTCTCAATTTTGCGCCCATAGCAGTGACTTGCTGCTGACACAGAGCCTCGTAAGTTTTTGGCAAGAACATCACACCGTGCACGCAGGCAGATGGCCAAGGAAATACCGTCACGGTAAACAAATGCGCGGATATGAGACGTGTCGAAAAGATCCACCGCAAAGCCGCTCTCGAGATTGGACTGTTCAGCGAAATGGTGCCCGCTCCCCTGACCTTCAAGGAGATCAAGGAAGTAGGAACTCTGAAGACCACCTCTCTCGCCTGGAGTATTGGACGAGCAGTGTTCATGGCAAGGCGCGAGAAACGAGACATAATGAAAGCAATCGTAAGTCGAAATGCCCTCACAGTCACAAGTACACAAGCCACAAGTACACAAGCCACACGTACTTACGAACACTCCTCAGATCGAGGCAAATCCATCAGGCAAGATCCTCTACGTCGGCAAAATCATATCCGTCCGGCGCTTCGTCTCCAGCGGCGGCTACACCGAAGGCTCCGTTCGCCTCAAGCCGCTGAGCGAGGAAGAACAAGAGTATGGAGACACGGTCGCCGATCCAGGAGAGACCCGCGAAATGTTCCTGCCGTTCCAGAACGAGTATCTGTACGCGTCGCTCGTCCGCCCGGAGCAGACGGGTGCAAGGGACGCAGACATGAGAGGCGATGTTGTTTGCACTGTGCCTGATTTGATTTCCCTCATTGGGTCTGATGGGTATGCCCTTGGGACACAGGATTTGCGGTACGGCGTCAAGGTTTGCGTTGTCTCGTTTGCTGCACATCCGCATTGGTAAGTGGTCTTATCGTCTGCTTCATGCGCTGCAACTGACTGTCAAAGGAAAACCCCGCAAGGACTCAAATTGGGTGGTCTCCACGAATTTGGATACACGGACTTGGAGTATGTTCCTTACAGCAAACCGTATTACGACCCGAAGACAGTCATGGAAGAGTACCGCCCGTGATTTGTCTGGTGCTGAAAACAAGAGGGCCGCGCTCCACGATTTCCATTTTTCCTTGAAACCTTGTCATTTCCTCGCCCTAGAATGCGTCCTTTGAGGAGATTGGAAGAAGAGAATGAATACTCCTTCTGGCTCAGAATACGCAACTCCTGCTTCCCCGGTCTGATTAGACCCTACTGGTCATGATTTCTGTCTTCGACTTGTTCAACCGCTTCAGCAGCGTACTTTGCCGCTCGATACCACGTTCTCTTGTGCTGCGGATTTCCTCGCTGAGCGGCGTCAATTTCTTTGTCCCGCGCAGCAAGAAAAGCCATATCCCGAAGGTCACTACTGTCAGGACAAAGGAAACAACGAAAAAGATCCAGATCTTGGGAGAAGTCTTGACATCCTTTGATGACTCGGAGAAATCGAAAACGTTCATGCCTAAGATGGCCTTGCTTGTGCGTCAGAATTACGAATATGGCAGCGGGCTGGCAAGGAGCTCACCGCAACCAAGGATCCAGGGAGAAAGGTGAGCGTGATGACAGCTATGGTCTTGGTCATGAATGCCTCGCTTTGGCTGCAGAGATTGAAAGCCTGACACTATCAGCTCCGCCCTCCCTAATCGCCTTGGGACTCACCAGATTGATTTCATTGCTGATCCGGTCGCGGAGCGCACCGCAACGCGCAAGCTTCGCATACAAGAGGTCTTGCAGCACTGCAAGAGCAAGCTCGATATCAAGCTGCCCCTCCTGCACACTGGAATTGACAGGGGAAATTTTGTTGACTGTTCTGCAAAAGCCCTGGTGGCTCCTCTGCACCGCTCCGATTGTCCTCAACGCCACATCCAGCGTCTCGTTGGACAGAATGACCTGTCTTGCAACCTCATGCAGCATCTCAAACTTGGTCGCGTCCGTGGATCGATTCTTCTCGACGTGCTCGCGCACCAGATCTCGCAGCTTCCAGAACGAAAAGTCATAAAGCTCGGCAAACGTCCTGATCAGAAACTCGTGCCAGCTGTACGGGCTTTCTGTGTCAATGCGCCCGCTTTTGAATGCTTCTTTGACTACCTCTTGCACTGCAGGTGGGGTGTCGATGCCCAGGATGAGTGTTACTTTGTCGTTTGAGTTCCAGGAGATGTATACGCTTGGCTGGAGCCAACGGCTCTTGATTCGCGATTGACCGCTTTGGGGATCATGCTCGGCTACCTTGACCTTGAAGCTCCACCACGAGTCTTCCCATTTTCAGCAAACTTGTGGTTGCTCTAAATAAAAATACTCACCATGTTTTATTTGGAATGCCGTGCCCGAGGTCGTCCGCGACCCGGAAAACCCATTTGAGTCCTTTTCTGACAGACTGAGGAACTCTCGCTCGACTTCGGACACATCCAACTTGCGAGTCCCTCGTTCTGGCTCCAAGAAATTGGCAAAACTATTTCCAGTGAGCATGCGGAAGATTAGGAGCCGTTGAACGCGATGTACTGACCACAGACGGGGGGGTGGTCCGTCGCGAGAGTTCTGAGGCTCGAGGGTCAAGACTCGGCTATTGATGCCCTTTTGGTCGGCTGTTGACTGTTAGCAAGAAAGGAGTTTACCGGAAGTGTTACACGACGGCACCGCAAGAGCCCTTGCTTCCTCGATTTCCAGAAGCCATGGTAGCTGGGTGTTGTCCGCAGTGCAGCCTGACTGACCTAATAAGCAGGCCTCCATATCCAGCCTCGCGCCAGCTTGGATTTCACTCGGTGCCATCAGGCTGAAAAGTTTCACAATGGATGCTTACAGACTCTTTCATCGATTTTGCGGTAGCTTTCGAGGCCTATTGAGCGCTTTTGGTCTATTCGTCATGCAGTGAGCAGAGATGACTTTTGCGAGGTTGATTTGGGGGCTGTGGTCTTTCCCACGTTCCGATCGACGTTCGCTCGCCAGATCCTTGTAAACAGCACCGCCACGGAACAAAAACTGAGCGATCTCCTTGAGATACATCCCGCATACACTTGCAAAGCCTTGCATCCCCAAGGCGGAATCCACCATAAGCCCAGAGTAGGTGTCACGGAGCTTATGTGGCTGAGACAGGGCTAGATCGCATGGTAGAAAGCCTAGGCAACGATGGGGCCTGATGACCACGCGTGAGGTATCACAGGCCAGCCATCTGTTATCGAAGTGCATGCTCAGCCTTGTGTCCATGTAACGGGACGCTGTATTAAAGGGACATTTGCTTCAGCAATACCAGATCAGAAACCATAAGACCGTTGATTGTGTCTAGGACTTCTCTCGTTGCCAGCAATGGCTTCTTCTGGTTCTGATCGACTCGCGGAAAGTTATGAGGAGTACACTGTTGGATGGATCTGTGCCCTGGATCTGGAGCTTACAGCGGCACTTGCGATGTTCGACAAGCGAGATCGAAGAGGACCACCAGATTTCCGAAAGCCCCGATCTGATGACAATCGCTACCATTTTGGCAAGATTGGAGGACATCACGTCGTTGTCGCATGCACCCCGGCCGGCCTCATGGGAACTACTGCTGCCTCCAAGGTTGCAGCGTCAATGGTCTCCACCTTCCCCAACATCAGATTTGGACTGCTTGTGGGTATAGGTGGTGCCATACCCCAGTTGGACTCCAAGAAAGATACGATTCGATTGGGCGACGTTGTGATTAGCCAGCCCAAGGAGGACAATGGCGGAGTCGTTCAACACGACTTTGTGGGAGTCCGCTCTGGATCACAGCTCCAGAGCAGGAGCTTTCTCAACAAGCCTCCTAACGTGCTTCTCAATGCACTGTCAAGCATGAAAGCCGAGCATGGACTGGGAGAACCGCCCAGAGTATATGAGCTCTTGAAACACTTGCCGGAACCAATGATTGATCCCGAAGAAGGACCCGGGTACAGGTACCAGGGCGGAGATAATGACCGACTTTTCGAACCAAGCTACTCGCATCTCGGCGGACCAGACTGCTCAGAGTGCGAGCCGACTAAACAAGTTGGACGGAATGATCGAAGGTCTTTGAATCCCAAATTTCACTACGGGGCGATCGCTTCGGGGAATACGCTTTGCAAAAACGCTGTCCTCAGGGATGAAATAAAAAAGCGTTTCCCAAGCTGCATTTGTATCGAGATGGAAGCGGCTGGACTGATGAATGACTTCCCTTGTCTTGTAATAAGGGGAATCAGCGACTATTCAGACTCTCACAAGAACGACATCTGGCAGCCATATGCTGCTGCTACAGCTGCCAGTTATGCAAAGGAGCTCTTGGATTATGTGGATCCACAGGAGGTTGAGAGAACAGAGAAGGCTTTGAAAATCATGGAGAGTCGTTAGTGAGCACTTTCTCGCACTGTCAGGACATCAGTTAATTTCAATTCAGTCGAGAGCATCAAGCATCAAGTCAACACGATCAACGAATCTGCACGATGGACAGAGAAATATCTCTCTGGGCAAGAAATCAAAGATTGGCTCTCGCCCCCTGATCCTTCTCCCAACTACGTCAACGCCCTCAGAGAATACTACGAGGGGACTGCGGCCTGGTTTCTGGACAGCGATGAGTTGTTGGATTGGAAGAAAAATCCCAACTCCTTCATTTGGCTACACGGCCTGCCTGGTTGTGGAAAAACAGTTCTCAGCTCCGCCCTAATCCGAAGTTTGAAACGAGAGTCCTCGAAGGGCAGCTCCTCTGATACAGTCATCTACTTCTACTTCGACTTCAACTCGCAAGAAAAGCAACGTCCGGATAATATGGCTAGATCACTAGTCTATCAGCTCTTCAAGGCACGACCACAAAGGCCCGAAGCCCTTGAACGTCTTTTCAAAAAGTGCCGAAGTGGCGCAGAACTGCCGTCCCGAGACGATTTATTCAAGGTCTTGAGAGCCTTGATACAAGGCCTTGACCAGGTGCAATTGGTCATCGACGCAGTAGAAGAAGTCGACTCAGACGAAAAAGACTTTTTGCTCGAGTGGATTAACGAACTTCATGGTTACAACATCCAAAACGTCCATGTCTTAGTCTCCAGTCGTCGAGAGCTAGACATTGAACGCAGTCTGGCAGAAGTTGGGACTACCATACAGTTTCCTCCGGAGGCAGTGCTCAAAGACATCAGTCTCTGTGTTCGTGGAAAGATCCAAAGTGCCGGTCGAGGTGGGCTCGGAAGATGGAAAGATGATGCGGAGAAAACGAACGAAATCGTGGAAAAGCTATCTGAGAACGCAAAGGGAATGTAAGATAACATTCAGTTGAGAGAGAAGTGACATTTGACTCATGTTCCAACAGGTTCAGACTCGCGTCACTTCAGCTCAAAGCCATTTCACAGTCCTCAAGCCCATCTCAGCTTACGCAAGCTCTAAAGAATTTACCAAAAAACATCTATGGGACTTATAACAGAATTCTGGAAAAAGTGCCTGAAGGCTGGAGAGATTATGCACTGAGACTTCTACAATACTTTTCAGCCTCCAAAAAGCATCTCAGCCTGGAAGAGGCCGTTGAAATGCTGGCTGTCGAATTCTCACCCGAGCCAATGTTCAACCCCATGAACAGACTATTCGAGCGCGAGGAAATCAATCGATATCTCCCAGACTTACTAACTGTTGTCGAAGAAGGCGGTTTTGTCGAAGATTATGATGGCGTTGATGAAGAGCCTCATTCTTTGCGCCACAAACGGAAATTTGTACAGCTCACTCATTTCACAGTCAAGGAATACCTACTTTCGGACCAGCTCGAACACTTCTTTCTCAAAGGACTTTCGAAGGTTGAGGCGAATGCATCAATAGTAAGACACAGTCTTGCTTATTTGAACTACCTGAGCAAAGGCCCTCATCCGCCGTCGAAGGCTCCCTACTTGAGCTCTGAATCTTTTGTGTTCTCCTGGGTTGATCACGGGGAATTTGCTGATCAGCACGAGGCCGCTCGCAACGAGATTTATCGTTTCCTTGGGGATGCCTCTGCCCGCAAAGTGTGGTGGATTGGCTCATTAAACCTCGACTACCATTGTCGTTTGAAGAAACTCGAAGGGGTTAGGCCCGCCGCAGATTGCATTTCCGGTACATCTTTCTTGCCCACGCCGTTGTTCGTCGCCATCAGAGGAAGAATGGTCAATGTGGCTGAACGAATCCTGGTGTGTGATGCTTCACAAGTCAAGGAAGACAACGACACGCCAGTGCTTCTCATTCCGAAGCAGAGCTGCTCTTGTACAGGACTCGGATTATATCTCAAACCCATTGATCGCGAGCATCGATATGGCGAATGGAAATTCGCAGCAGTTCACCGCGAAACAGCACTTTTTGCGGCTGTAGACAGCGGTTTTGAAAGAATTGCCTCCCTACTGGTTGATCACGGGGCAAAAATTGAAACACAGGGTGGTGAATTGGGCAATCCATACCTGGTTGCATGGGAAACGCAACGTCCTGGGATCGTCACAATCTTCGACAATCATCTCGCGAGGAAGGAAGACCAGAAGCAGAAAATTCAGCTGGTGAGAAGAGACTTTCTGCCGAATGTGCTGCTAAACATGTCTGGAACAGGTCTAACATTCTATAGATCATAGCTTCCATGAAAGAGTACGCCGAGGTGGTCGTACGAGCCCTAATTCAGTCAGGGGCCGGACGCTTTACGCATGGTCCTCAGCAGGGGTCGCCTGAGCTTGAGCGCTTGCAGCTTTACATTGGTTTATCACGTCACCTCAAGGCGAAGTACTCCGACGAGACCTTCATGAAGAGCATCGTGTCCACATCTGAGTCCAAAACGAAGCTGAATGTACTCCACGCGGTATGCGGGATGGCTTTACCGGCAAAGTACACGGAAGATATAGTCCTCATTGGGGCGGACGTCAATCGTCGAGACGCAAGTGGTCGAAGTCCACTTCACCACACAATGCATGCTCAGTTACACTGGGGAACATCCAATCGCGGTATGTATGAGACCGGGCTATGATTGATTGCAAAGAGACTAATTCCAGCAAAAAAGAAACGGCAGCCCAAACGGGTCTCGTCTGGAATGCAGTTGATCATGTTCGAATCCTCCTAGAAAGGGGAGCAGATGCCAACTTCGTCGACAAATGCGGTCGGACTCCGTTGCTGTACGCCGCCCATTGCAAGGACCGCATATTTGGAGACATGCTGGTCAACTCTGGAGCGGCCCTTGATCTCATGGTGCTGCATGCGGTCAATCCTATGGCCCTTTCGATGTTTTTTGGGACTTTCGAGTTCGGGCTTGCCAGTGATGATGATACCAGTGAAGACGGTGCTGATGGGGAAGCCGGTGTTGAAGCCGGTGGCGATGGAGGCAAAATGAATATTAAATCACTTTGGATAGGGCGCCCGCTCCCAGAGTAGGAGTTTCAGGCAGCAGGGCCTTCGGGTTGTTTCAGAATAGAATGAATTCTTCTCTTTAACCTAAGAGATACTGGAAGCACATCAGCTTACGCAGACTACGCTCGTAACATATCAGATAGCCTCCTGGCGCCCGGCTGGGTGTGAGCAAAACAAAGAGCAGGATACATACAGTTCAAAGCAAGTGACGCAAGGAGCCTCCCACAACCGTGCAATATATCCAGGGAAACCATTCTACGCCACTTCAGAGCATCATTCCACCAACCGGCACCATACCCATGGAAAACAGCCCTTGAATTACACCAAACACAATCATGCCAGGCCCAACGACCTCCTCACGTTGTCCCGGACGACCTGCGAATACTTGTCGCGATTATCCCTCCACATGCGAGCGGCGTCGACATTGGCGGGGCTCTCATCATTTGGCTCCGCCAGCATGCTCATGACCGAAATGAGAATCTTCTCGACCGACTGGATGGGGCTCCAGCGCTCTGACGCGTGCTCGTAGTGGTTGGGGTCGTCGCCCGGCGGGTGCAGGATCGAGATGCAGACGGTGCCGTTGGGGTACACTATGCGCGCGACAGTCGTTAGCGGGTGGCCGACTGCGTCATTATCCCTCCCCAGCTTTCCAGGATACGCATGACGCGCAAAGGTCCTTCTCTTTCTCCTGGTTTGACACTTCTTCTTGTGGTCTGTTTGGGGGTTCTGCCAAGTGGGCACATACCATTCGGATGCCACATATCGCACAGAAACTTCATCGTCGGCGGCGCCAGCGGGTAGTCCTTGGGAAACTTGAGCTCGGCCGGGAACACGCCGCCCTCGAACGGCGTGCCTTCGGGCCCCTGGATCAGCGCCTCCCACACGAACATGTCGTCCTCGCACACAGGCCCCGCCGTGATGCCCTCGGGCGGGTCCGACGTCAGCGACTTGTACTCGTGGAAGAGCCGCTTGGATGCTACCGATGAGGCCATGTTGCTCGCGTTTGTGCTGTGTGTGCGGGGTGGGTTGTTGCTGCGGCTGTGCAGGCGAGGAGCGTCAAGATTGCCGTGGTGGAGTGTGTGAGGTGGGAGAGGAGTGAGAGGTGAAGTTGGATAGGAGGTTGGACGTGTGAAGGGGTGGTGGTAGTAGTTGGAGATGGTCGAGTTGATGTCAGAACAACATATGCGCTAGCGGGACCAGGGCGGAGATCTCGGAGGTGAGCGGCGGAAAGCGGGAAGGCCCGTAGCCTATTTGTTGACCTTAATCCACCCTCTCTTTCTTCACATGCAACGCATAAACACAATTTGTCAAGCGGAGAAATGATTTTGGGTATATCTCAGTTCTTTGTCCTTTGTCGCGCCCATTGAGCCATGCGGTGCTTCTACCAGAGACCATCCAACACCCGTACATTTCAACAGCATATCCTCCACTCCCCTTCCAGCTCCAATCCTGATATTGCTTTGTTGTACACAGCGAGACGCCCCAGAAGCCCCTGCTGAAAATCTCCACCCTATCTCGCTCATTTCTTGTTCTTTTGCTTCTTGCTGCCGCCCTTCCTCCTGCCAATCGCAATCTTCTCCCTGATGGTCTTCGCCCGGACCGACGCCTTCCGCCATGCCGCCCATCTGTCGCCCTTGACGAACTTCTTCACATCGACGCCTGCCCTATCCGGCGCCCGACCAATCTGCCAATTGGCCTCTCTGAACATGTAACCGGGTCTGATCTTCAGGTCCTTCACCGGAACGCGGCCGTCCTTGCGCGGCCTCTCCCGCACGGTGCTCTCCTTGCCGGGCGTTTGGTCGACCGTCAAATCATCCACAAAGCCTGCGGCAAAGGTGTCGTCTTCTGGCTGTCTGGGGACTGCGAGTAGATTGAGCCGGCGAGCACGGGGCGCGTTCAGCGGTCTCGGGAGAGTGTCGTTGCGGTCGAAGACAACGCCAATGTACTTGCGCTTCGGGTGTTTCAGAGGGTCGCGGTAGTATTTGACGAAGCCCTTGACGCCGGCGTGGATGGTGTGGTCGCGGCCCATGTATGCGTTTTCACCGGGGTACCAAAGCGTGCCGCGCTGCTTGTAGATAATGTTTCCAGGGACGACGTATTGTTCTGCAAGCCAAGGAAAGGCGACAATCAGCGAATTGCTCGGCGGTGCGGGTTTGGTGGTCTCTGGCTAGAGGAGAACGAGCAGTGCGTCGCCGGCGACGTGTCCGGCGCAGAGCAGCACTGCAGGGAGCCATGGAGCCGCGAAGAACATACCGCCAGTCTTCTTCGCGCCCAAGCGCTTGCCCGGTCCATTCTTCACTCCGTTCGCTCTTCCTTGAGCTGCGTGCGAGGCGTGACGGACGGTTGCGAGGGTCGGAGTGGACGCGGCGATCGAGGCGCGAAGAACGTCGAGGACGTTGAGTGATGCTGGACTTGCAGCGCAAGAGGCCTTGGCCACATGTGCAGCAGCCCGGATGGGCGCCCGTGTCCGTAATAACAGCATTGGTGCGGTGGCGATGGGGTTGAGATGGTCGTCGAAGCTGTGCCGGAAACTTTGGGTGGCCCGCCCGCGAATTCTTGGCGTCGAGTTTCCGGTTGTCAACCACGTGACGCTCGCGATCTCTGATGGTCGCTTTTTCGTTATCTCAGGCCCTCAGACCGCCCTCCCTTTTAGGTTTAGCGGACCTCTAGGCGCACCCTTTAGGGGCGCATCTAAGATTAACTTAAATAAAAACTACCTATAATTACTTAATTATTTTAGACTAATTAATACTACTCCTTACTACTACTTTTTCCTATATATTTATATACTAATTCTAGTACTTTATACCTTAAGGTACTTAGTAAAAGTATTAGTTAGTAAAAATAAGTAAGATTTATATATACTATAGGGGGTTAAAGATTACTAAGACTTACTTAATTTTTATAATTTCTAGAAGGTCTTCTTTTCTAGCTAAAACTATAGTATAAATAAGACTAGTAATATAATTACTATATAGCTTACTTATACTTTATTAGCTTAGCTATAAAATATACTAGTTATAAAAAAATTTAAAGTATTTTCTATAGGTATAGGGGGGGTATAAAGTTAGTAATAATTAAGCCTCTCCTTACCTAAGCCAGTTTAAGTTAATCTTAGACCCTCTTTAAGGTTAGTACTTCGCACCTCCTGATTAGCTCTGCTAAAACCTCGGCAAAGAGGGGCTGAGGACCTGAGATAACTTTTTCGTCCCGCTCGATTGGCACTAGATTTGTGCTCGCAACTGACCAAAACTATTTCAAATCCACGCACTCAATCAAAACGTATGCCGCTTGCCTCGTCGTCCCATTTCTCACGCAAGATGACTCGGAGATGTCTGTCCTTGCCCTTTGGGTCTCCGATTCCAAAGGAGGAGAGGTAGAGTTATGAACTTTGCTTTATTTGAGGACTCAATTTATTCGTGAGTCCGGTGAACCGCGTCTTGAGCACTCAACGAAGCAAGTACAGTGCCCGTCCTGCACATCTGTCCTGCTCAGGGTACCCGGAGTCTCCTGCATTCCGAGGAAAGGACAGTGCGATGACGACTGCGTTTCTGTCGACTGACGGGACGTCGGCAGTGGCGAGGAAAGTCACAAGAAAGAAAGCTGCTGCCGTGTCTGTGCACTGCATCTAGAGATATCGCTACACGCCATGTGCTGTTTTCCAAACAGAGCGCGGCGCACATCTCGGACGGAAAACCACATGTGCCAAATCAGTCCGAAGCTAGCATGAAGTGTTTCATTGATCGAGAGTGAAGACTGACTGCAAACTTCGAGAAGAGATAAGGCAGTCGGCGATTCTAATGGTACAAAAGAAGGCGCTCACGTCTTGCCGGAAATCTCGTGAAGAAAATCGGAGCCGGAGCGAGGACCACAGTTCCAATTCGGCAGCAGGTATCTTAGACCGGGAAATTGTGGCGTTGTAGTGAAATGGAAGGATTTCATGTGTAGCATCGACGTCGGCGGGGCCAGCGCAACAGCGGCAAGCCAGCGCTTCTCCAAGCGGGCATGCTCGCACAAAGGCAGAGGCATAGCGCGGCACACTATCAGCTGACAAGTAGTCCATGTGCCGCAACAAGCTGTGAGCTCTGGGGTCGTTTCGAGGTTCTGTGTTGCGTTGACCCCTGGACACCTTTTTCCTCTCTTTCTGCCTGCTGATTTGCTGCTGTTGGACAAGGCTGCGATGCACTCGGATCGATGTGTGACACTGAATTTTTGAGAAACGGTGGGAGGGCTCGGGAAGTAGGACACGGGTTTGTGGAACCCGTGGTTGGAGGGAGCGGTGTCACGTGGAAGATTGAAAGGAACAGACGGGGGTTAGACATATCTGAGGACTGGATAAGCGAAGGAAAGAAAGAATTTTGATAGTGCTCGGAGGTCAAAGAAATCGTGGGGGGTTTCTGGCCAAATTTAGATACCAAGAGATGCGTCAAAGGAAAAGACATGGGCAGACTTGAGACGATTGACAAAGAAACTTCTAAATTACTTCTTCGCGTTACGAAATGACGACTCACCAGCGCCTGCAAGGCGAGCCTTTCTACATCTAATCAAAATCGGGAATCCACTCAAACCTTGGAGGCTTGATCGCGTTGCCTAATGACCTCGTCCTTGAGGACACGCTTGAGAATCTTGCCCGAGGGGTTGCGCGGAATGGCGTCAGTAAAGCTAATGACAGCACCACCCACCTTGTAGCTAGCCAAGTGTTGCAGGAGGAAGGCCTTGACGGCCTCGGGTGTAAGAGACGAGCCGGGCGAGCGAATGATCTTGATATAGACGCGCTCGTTCATGCCGTCGGCGTCAGCCACGCCAAAGACGGCCGCGTCCGGAATCTCCTTGTGCTGCAGCAGGACGGCCTCGATCTCGACCGGCGCGACCTGCCACCCCTTTACCTTGATCAGATCCTTTACGCGGTCGGTCAGGTACACCATACCGTCGCGGATCATGCCGACGTCTCCGGTCCGGAGCCATGTGGGATCGCTGGGCAAGTAGGCGTCCTGCGTCGCAGTCGGGTTCTCGTGGTAACCCCTCATGACCGCTGGACTACGAATCACAATCTCGCCGGTGGCATTGTCGTCACCGGAGGCGATGTCGCGGAGATCGTCGTCCACAATCTTTACCTGAATGTGCGGGAGCGGCTTGCCAACGGCACCGCTGTAGTCACTGTCGGGATACTTGAAGCCCGTGATTTGGCCTGCCTCGGTCATGCCCCAGCACTGGACGAGGCGCCCGTTCGGAGCCAGCAGGAAGCTAGCCTCATGCTGGACCGACTTTGCCAAAGCGGCACCTGCACAGGTGACCTGGTGCAGACCCTTGAGCGACGCCTTCTTGTCACCGGGCATGGCCAGCCAGCCCAAGATCATCGGTGGCGCGGCAATGGACTCGGTAATGTTGAATCTGTCCAAAAGAGCGAGGTACGTGTCAGGAATGTAGCGGCGCATGATGAACGTTGGGACACCTTCGTGGAGCGGGGCGAGGATGCCAATGGGGCAGGCAAAGGCGTGGAATAGCGGGAGGGAAATCAGACGGCTAACTTTGTACGGCTTCTCCTGCACATCCTTCTGCATGGTGCTCTCATGGACAAAGTTTGAGTGCGTGCGGATGGCGAGCTTGGGCTTGCCAGTCGTGCCGGACGTGGTAAAGTAGCCCGCCGGTGTGGACTTGGCCTGCTCCTCAGTCTGGAAAGTTACCCAGTCGGACTCACCGTGGAGAAGGAGCTCGTCGAAAGCCCGGTACTCGGCACTCAGAAAGGCGGACTCGCCGAATACAAAGGCAGTGCAGTCTTGCAGGCCACTAGCCTTTACCGATTGGAGGACGGTTGAGATGAGCTCGGGATTGGTGACGATGAATCGAGGTTTGGCGGTGTGAAACTGATGCGTCAGCTCGTCGACCTTGTAAGCAGGATTGGAACCAGCGTAGATACCACCCGCTCCGACTACTCCGAGAGCGATAGGGGGATACATGATCTGAGACATATGTTAGCACTGACTTAAAAACAATATACGCTAGGAAAAAGAGAGGGAGGGAGTCTCTTCAACCTCGGTTTGCGCTCTGACGACTCTGCAAATCGACTGGTCGCACTGGCAAGCCTAGACGCGATGTGTTGCAGAGTGTCGGCAGAGCTCTGCTCTGGATTCACACTGAATGTGTAGCCAGCCAGAAACCGGGTCGTCGAGGTGTCAGTGGCTGATGTGGTGCGCCGCGTCTACGTCGCATACTCGGACTTCGACGGCAGTGCATACACATAGCCACAGACTGGAAAGGCTGGTGTTGGTTGAGAGCCAACGGGGAAGATGTGGGTGGGTAGGGGTCATGGGGGAGATACTTACATCATTGGCTGCGTGAATGCAGACAGTGTCGCCTTGCTTCAAGCCGAAAGCCTTGAGTCCTGCGACAATCTTACGGACGATGACGCGTGCCTGGTTGATCGAGAGGGATCGCGACGGGTTCTCTGCGTCGATAAGAGCCGGGGTGTCGTCATTTGCACTAGTGCTGCCAGCAGCACCAAACACATAGGTAAGAAGATCCAGCTTCGAAAGGGCGGCGAGGTCAGTGGTCGTGCGGTAAGACTGAGCGGACATGTTTGCTATTGGCGAAGTGCTTGAAGGAGGTGACTGTTGCTGTTGTTGTAATGAGGAACTGTTTGATTGTGATCTGGAGATGTTAATGTGTGCTTCGTCGAGATACTTAAACCCTTTACTTGACCAGATCATTGTTGAAGAATCACCTATCCATAGATATGAGGCGGCAATGGGATGAAAGAATCCTTTCCCGGCTTTGCAAAGACAATCGCCTTGACTTCCACCAACTATGTCTGCACAAAGAGTTTTTATCCCCCTTCTTTGTTCTCGTCGACGCTGAACAATGATGAAAGTCTTTGCGTCAAGCATGACAAGGAGACCCTTTGACGGTCACGGTGAATTCAGAGGCATTGTGCTCTCCATTGTAACTCAACAATGCAACGCTGTGTCCAGCCCTGCGCAAGTTGGATGTTGCCGTTGCAGTTCCCGGCGCATCTGCGTCGAAAGAGCGGGAAAGGAGACTGGGAGCAGTGACGCATGTTGGCCGTCGCCTCTGTCCGCTTAGAATCCTGGCAACTTACCCCAAGTCTCTTCGGTGCCTTGGGCGTTTCGTGATCCCTCACTGAAGAATGTCTATTCCGGGGCATCTCTTCATCAGTGCGGCTCGTTGCGAAGTGATGCGCCTCCACTACACGGCTCTCTCCTGGTGTACCGGTCTGTGTCGCATTCTGTGGCCCATTAGCCCAAACCATGCTCTGCGCGACTGTCAGCTACTTGGTCCATTCCTTTCTGGATAGAAGGGGCCAGCTATAAAGCCTCGAAGGTTCCGTAGCTGCTCACTAGCCGTTCAACTTTGCTGTCAGTCGTGTTCCTCAGTCGCGTGTGAGGCACAGGCACCCAGATCTTGTTATCCCCGATCTCAGTCTTTGATACACCAAGCATGCCAGAAGACCAGATATCCGTGGTTGCAAAAGGTCAGTTGAAGGGTTGTGGGAAAGTTTAGGCGGCTTACCAATTGTGAGACGCAGAAACTTGTTTACAACCACTGGGTTCACAACGGTTCAAGTGTCCCGATCGCGGTACAGTAGATCTGCAGACATCTGGTACAGCGATTGTCGAAACCTGGAGCCCGGTTTTCCCAGATGCAGCCTACCTTAAAGTCACACCTCTGACCCTGCAGGACATTCCGGATATCTCGCGGTCGCAAAATCGCGTCGGAAGAAAGCCAACGAAACGCTCTTCCGATTTCATGAAAGCAACTCATGACCAGGACGATCGAAGCGAGCCTGTGAGACCGACCGACGAGTCATTTTCTGCAGATGAAGAGGCTGCAGGGGATGCAGCCCGACAGGAGACATCTTGGAGAACCACTGCAGGATCTTTCGACGAGGATCACGACGAGTTACCAGCGCGGCTCAACTCTGGAGTTTTCTCCTGGATTCGATGGAAATTCTTCTCGACATATCGCAGGATTTTCACCGTCGTTTTCCTGCTGAACGTAGCCGTCGGCACTTGGGAAATGGTTTCGACCGGATTCAAGCTCAACGATCTTGGGATGGGGTTCGAAATGACAGATGATATGGCGACTGCGGCATCAGCGAATCTGTTCGTGGCCATCCTCTCCCGAAACGAGCATGTCATCAATGCCCTGTTCGCCATCTTCACGTCAGTCCCGACGTCCAAATCCCTCTGGATTCGCCGCATCTGCGCCATGATATACAGCTACGGTGGCATTCACAGTGGATGCGGAGTGGCGGCCACTCTCTGGTTCGGGATGTACACTTCTCTCATACTGTACGAGTATTTCCAGGGATACCAGAGGTCTCCAGCCTTGAGCGTGCTGGCATGCGTCGTGCTCGGACTACTGGTACTCATCCTTGCCGCTGCACATCCGAGGATTCGATCAGCCTTCCACGATCACTTTGAATGGACTCATCGCTTTGGAGGTTGGACCCTGCTTGCCATTCTGTGGGCGCTGGTGCTTGTTGGAGCACTTCCAAGGAACAGAAAGAGACACGCGGGTTTTGTGATCGATCTCGCCCGGACCCCCTCCTTTTACTTCGTTCTCCTCACAACCATTCTCGTGGCTTATCCTTGGATGCGTCTGAAGCGCCACGACATTGAAAGCGAGCCTCTCTCAGACAAAGCAATCCGCTTGAACTTCAAGGGTGGCGATCTCGGGCTTTGCTCATGCGTTCGCCTGTCGGATAGCCCGGTCAAGGAGACGCATTCATTTGCCGCAATACCGAGGACAGGAAGAGAATTAGGCTTCTCGTGCATCGTTTCCAATGCGGGGGATTGGACTCGACGGCTGATCAATAGCCCGCCGCGACACATGTGGACGCGGGGTGGGCCAGTCAACGGCATGGCCAAGGTCGCTAGGCTGTTCAGACCAGTGGTCTTTGTTGCGACAGGCGCTGGAATAGGCCCGGTGCTCTCCTTTGTCGTAGGGAAGCCGGATCACCCCGTCCGCATTATCTGGTCGACGCGCAATCCGGAAAAGACGTTTGGCAACGAGATAAGCTCCGCGGTACGACAAGCAGATCCAAACGCAGTTATAATCGACACGGACGTTTCTGGTCGACAAAACTTGGTGAACCAGGGGTACAAACTTTTCAAAGAAGCTCAGGCAGAGGCAATCTGCGTTGTGTCAAATCCCCGCCTCACCAATGAGGTGGTCTTCGAGATGGAGTCCCGAGGCATCCCGGCCTTTGGTCCGATATGGGATTCGTGAATTCTTTTCGGTGCGCTTTCCTTCCTTTTCTTCCTGCGGGCGGCAACACTGACGGCCTCTTTCGACGACGTATTGATTATTGCGAGTACAACTAGACCATGAGAGCGGGAATCTCATCACCTGACGGCTGGTTGGAAGAAAGTCTGGTTTGTGTTAGATGGAGGCACGTTTCCCGCTGTATCTATCGCCGGGGTATTTCCTTCTTCTACGGCTGTGCTTCTTTGCCAGATTTCGCAACGCTTCACGGCAGACTTTGGCAATCCATCACCACGTGGATGATCTTGGGCGGATAGCGAGCGCCTCTCTTGGGCACGGCCTTGAATTTTGGCGACGGCAGGCGAAGTGGTACACGGTCGAGATCCCTGAACATACTTAGAAGCTGTATCACTTGTTCAAAGCAAAACAGTACAGTAGAACCTACTTTTCGCCCGCCAGGAGTGTTTTCAACGGCCAACATGAAGCGCAAAAAAGGTGTTGGCGTCAGAGTCGAATTCGCCATTCCGCGACGCTGCTGCTGCTGCATCTGTTGGGCTCTTGGTGCGCAAATATGTTGGATCGCCGGGTCGGGTCGCGGCAACGTGCATGTGCTCCCAGGAGCCAGGATATCCCTCATCTTGGCTGGTCATGTCGGGAGGAAAGAGAAGAGCATGTCAAGGACTGCATTTGCGTTTGGCCAAGCGTCGGATTGGCAGAATTTGAAAAGTGGTGGTGAAGCCACCGAAAACCTGAGACAAGCGAGCGTATTCCTTGTACCTGCCATGATGGCGAGGCGCAAGCCACGCTTCCCTTCTTTGTCCTCATGGCGGTTGCAAGTGGCCGCGGCAGACATTTCGCAGCTTGGCACTGTCTGCTGTGCTGCTGGCAAAGTTTCCCGCGGAACACATTGATGTGGTCATGTCCAACAGGCGTGAAGAAGCGCCGCCACAGTTTCGCGTCATTCTTGCCGAACGCACCTGAAGTGCGCGCAGGTTGAGCACAAGCAGCTCAGCCATAAGCGATCACGGTCGAATTTGCATTTGGTTTCGCCGCGAATCGGTTTTCATTCCGATGGCTGAGCTGGGGCAAGACGAGAATGTGTTGATGATCCCGACGCTGACGACAGCCTCTGCCACGATGTTGATCATGGATCCACAGATAGCCCGTGGTGTCGCATGCTGAAGGTGTTGGAAGAGCAGAGCAAATGCGGCAAAGACGCGCGGCCGGGTCAAGCTGCCAGCATGCGACGCGAACCTGTCAGCCCTATGATGATTTGCAGAGGATGAAGGGCGATGAGGAGGCCTGGGCGAGATGACGGCGCAGAGAGGAGGTTGTGGCTGGCGGCTGGCGGTTGGCGGCTGAGGAGGAGGTGTGGTGTTGGTGTTGGTCGAGGGCCCGGCGCAGTGGGTCGCTAAGATTCGCGTCGTGAGAGTATTCCAAATCAACCACCACCAGAACATCATCTACCCACCGCATCCCTCCTCCAGGCCCAGCATCGCCGCTTGCTAGTCCATCACCTGCGCCAGCGTCGTGTTTCGTTTTAGGCCTCTTTGTCACCAGCCCTGCGCTTATTTGTCAATCTCACTGCCTCTTCCGCGCCTTCGTATGCTTGCCTATCCCTTGGCCCGGTAATTGTCTTCTCAAGTCTTGTCTAATTATCGCGCGCACGGGGCTTGACAATCTGGTTTTACCTGCGCCTATCAAATACTGTGTCGGGAAGGCCGCAAGCGGTGCGAGGGTTAGCATTTGCCGAATCCAAATGCCTTGCGTGGCTATTAAGGTCTGTTGACTCTGATTTCTTCTCTTTCCCATGTGCATCGTGTCGTCTCCAACCTGGTTGCCTGCGGAAAATTCTTCTCGTCCGTCGTGCATCAATTTAGCAGCCGTGCGGCGCTCGCCACCATCCACCTTTATAAAAGCAGCCAAGGTCTTTCAGTCCTTCTCTCCGTCAAGCTTTCCTTTCGGCTTCTTCCGCCATGGGCTCTTCCAGAGACATACAAAAGGCTCATCGGTCATCCTCATCATTCACAAGACCCCATCCATACTTGCCGCCGACACGTGCCTCGTCCATTGCGTCCTGGAATTCTTCCGTACCGCGTCGCTCGAACAAAGTCCAAGCTCAAACACATTCCCCGTTCGCAGTCGATCCAGCTGTCCAAGCCTACCTGCAGCTCAAGATGGCGATGATGAAAAAGTCTGGCACATGACGGATTCTGCCAATTCATTTCGCTACCACCATTTGGCGGCCTTCGCTGCCATTGCCACTTTCGTATGGACCTATGCCAGGGAAATTCACCTCAAAATCATGCGGGTACGCAGGGCTCATTCCAAGGTCGTCAAATCTCTTCGACGCCAAATACGCATCTGGAAATGTGGAAACGAACTGCCTCCGGGGGCAGCCCAAACCCAAGTTGCGTCGACTTGACGGAAAGCAACGGCAACTGGCGGTTCCGTCAACCTCGAGATCTTCGAAACATGTTCCTTCATGCGGGCTGCTTTTTCAGCTTTGCAAACCAGGCAACGAGGTTTCTCCGCCTTTCTTTCAGCAACTACGCCGGCCTTGCATGCGCCTTGGTCAATCTCATCGAGAGACATTTCCTACGCCCTCCGGCCTTGCGTTGGCATGAGATGCTAAGACACATCCTGTCTCCTTACGCGAGAGTCGAAATGACACAAACTGGTCTGCGCTGGAACACATGCAAGTCATGGCTTTAGACCCCGCAACCTCAGCCTGTTTGTGATCTCTTCTCAACACCACGCCTTCCGCACACCATTTTCTCTGTGTTTAATCAACATCGGCCAGGCCGACAAACTTTTCTTCTACACTGTTGTTCATTTTATCTTGCAAATTTAATGAAGAGATAGCGATCTCACAGGTCACTTCAGTGATCTTTTCCTTCTGTCTCATCTTACTTGGCTGATTGATGGGCTTTTCACCATCTCTGCAAATTTTTAAAGCTCAGACAATGCATTTTTCTCAACACCGCCCATCATGTTAATGCCTGTCGACATGTGCAAGCAGTGAGTGCCATTACGCATCTTGAGCAATTTATCAGTCTCCCTCCAAGCCAAAGATCCTGGCCAGTGCACCAATGAAATCGCTTATGACATCGTCGCGCGTCGATACATAGAAACGGCATCCGCTATCATTTAGCAGTCTTTGCGGCCAGTGCAAATATTCTACCAATCACCTATCACTGGCGAATAGAAATTCTGAGTCTCGTCCAAAACAAACAGGAGTCGACGATTCTAGTAGACGGTTTCTCCCACAGTCGCGGGATCCCATGGGTTTCAAGGAGACATCTGGTGGAAGGAGTGGAGTACGGAGCAGAAGACGCGGCGGGAGGAGACCGCCTTTATAGGAGCTTTGAGCTTCGGCCTCAGCAAGCGAAGCGGTCGAAGCTTTGGTGGCTGCGGTGGCTGCCACCTAGGCACTCATGCGGCCAGAGCTTTGGCCACTTCCGCTTTGGGCATGCTGATGTATGTCGAACGTCGAAGAACTTGGCTTGCGTTGGGTGGGAGCATTCGTCCTTGAGAACTCAGTGGAAGATGTCAAGGAGTGATCGTCCTCAAGCACCCAGTGAAAACTGTCAGGGATATTCTCAAGATCTCAGTGTAAACTGTCAATGAGCGTCCGTCCTGCGCACCACAGGGAGCACTGCTGGGAAGCATACGTCCCGACGACTGCTGAGTATGACTAGGGAGCATTCGTGCCCAGAGCTCTAGGCCGGGAGGCAGTACCGGGGAGTAGTCGTCCTCGAAAGTCCACCGCAAAAAGTATATCCGAGGGAGGCAATGTCAGAAACGTCTGTCAAAGCTCCCAGACTTGCCGTTCCTGGACTAGCACAGCACGTTGTCGAGCTAGCGTCAAGCTGGTCGACTGCTCCCCAACCGCCACCGAGGGCTCGTTTTCCAGCCAGCAAGGGAGATGCACGTGGACCGGAGAATTATCCTCGCCATCGAAACAGTCATTGGCACATTGGTCGGTAGTGTGCGCGCGGGGATTTGATGTCAACACCGTCAATGGTCGAGATCACTCCACTGCCTCTGGCCTCCATCACTCAGTTTTCACTCTTCCCAAGGATGTCGACAGAGGTGAGGAGCGCCAAATCTCCCGATCTCGCCCCTTCATTCGCACCATCGCGAAATGGCGCTTCGCCGAAACGGGCATCAGCGGACAAAACGAGGGAGCAAGCTTCCATTCAATCGGGACAAAGACCAATTGAGACTTTTCCTGCAGCGACGTGGTCTAGCTGTTTGTCGATCGTCGCGTTGCGTCAAAGAGCGTGTTTTTGCACGTGGATGGAAGCGTCCAGGCGTGCCTTGATGAGGTTTGATGGGTTGACACTTCAGACCTCTGTAGGACAAGCCATGGGATTTTCGAGCATATTCCACGGCCGCGAAGGGGATTGACAGAATTGACGGTCCATTCAAACCCACTTCTTCATGTTTCGAGCGCTTGATGTGACAGGACGCTCAAAGGAAAAATCCCGAATCGGGGTTCAGCGAAAGGGCGGACTATCAGACTAGTCCTAAAGCCGACGAGTCCCCTATAGACCCAGCCAGAGCAGCGAGTCCTCCCTCGCTGGGTCAACTCAGCCCAGACCGCGCACCTCCGCATCGAGATCGGGACTCTTCAGAGGGCAGGTTGCCGACTGGTGAGCGAGGAGACAGAGAGCGCTCTGTCAATCCGTCAGTCAGTTGCACTGCTGCTGAAATCGTCCATATGTCATAGCGAGCTCTATGACCAGCGGCCCCCTCTTCTCCTCCCTTCCAGGAGCATCTTCTCCATCTCCGAGCACGCGTGCTTGTCACACTGGCTGTGTCGTCTCGCTCTTCTCGTCATTCCTCGCTCCTCCGCATTCCGCACACTGCTATCGCAATGGCAGCTTCTTCACCCTTGGTGGGCGGTGGTGGGACAGCATTCCTCCAGAGCTTCCGCAATCCCCTGCGTCTCTTCTCCAGACACGCTTACTCCTCCCCGCTGCTGTATGCCCAGACCGTGACCCCAGTGGTCCCCGAGGCGCCTGTACATGTCGGATGGCAGGCCCTCGCTCCAGCAGTGACGTTTACCATCTTGGCCGGGCTGGCAGTAATTGCGCGATGGTATACGAGGGCTTGCCTGATGAGACAAATAAGGCTGGAGGACTGGATCGTGTCGCTTAGCTTGGTAAGTTTGTTTATGACAACGCACTCATTGGCAGCCATGGAAGACTAACGGCACTCAATGCGTAGATACTTTCAATCGCCATGACCGCAGTGATTGGAGTGGAAGTGCGTACAGCAGAGGAGGGCCCGGACAAGGTGAATAGGGCGTTTTTGTCGAAGATGGCCAGGGTAAGCAATCCAGACAACAAAGAAGCTCGCTTACTTACAGCCGTTTAGCTGGTCCTGTCGAGCAACATCCTCTACCAAATCTTGATCAACTTGACCAAGTCTTCCTTCTTCATCCAGTACCTCCGGCTCTTTCAGCCGACGTGGGTCCACCGGTCATGCAAAGTGTCGCTGGTCGTCATCCTGGGCGTCATGTGCTGGGGCGTCTTTGGTGGCATCTTCCTCTGCAAACCAGTCCGCCGATACTGGGATCCTTCGGTCCCAGGGACGTGCATGGACATTCAGACGTACTGGTTCAGCACGGCCGGGATTGGAGTGATCATGGACTTTGTCGTGTGGCTGATTCCAATGCCATTGATCAAGGGACTGAATCTGCCCATGCGGCAAAAGCTCAGCGTCTTTGCCGTCTTCGCGCTGGGTGGCTTGTAAGTAGGGAGGCATTAGGCTGCCGCATCCGTTGCTAATCCGGCAAACACAGTGTCTGCGTCGTCAGCATCCTCCGCCTCTCCCTCGTCCACTACTACGCTGAACGAGACGCGATGAAGCGTAAGTTCCTCATCGTCGACGAGATCCGAGCGTCCTTCCTTACTTCTACAGAATCCGGTGTTGCGGCCATCGTTTGGTCCACGGTCGAAGGCAACGTCGGCATCATCTGTGCCTCTCTCATGGTCATGAAGCCGCTCGTTGCAAAAATCTTTCCTTCTATTTTAGATACGAGCCACTCGTCGAGCCGGACGATGCGCCTCCCGACCATCCACGATAACCTGACGTGGACTTCGACGGCGAACACGGAGACGACGTGCGTTGCGTCGCGGCCGACGAGCATGGTCAAGCCGCCGATGGGAATGAACGATATTTTGCAGGTTGTCACCATGGACAGCGTGGTGGAAGAAAAGAAGAACAACGAGTACGGGCCGCGGCGGGAATCGGACGCAAGCGAAGCGCTTGATTTTGGCCATTACCAAAATTTCCCTGAGCGAGTCGTGACGAGAGACGGGAGACGGGTTTCGGCATGGAAAGCATTGTAGAGAAGATGGTCCGAAGTGGGTGTCGAAAGAAAAGGCATTCCCGGAGTCCGTAGCTGCGGTGGTGAACGGCAGCTCCCTAGTTTCCGCGGTTGTAGTAAATGAAAGCTCCTCAGATGCAGAAGCCGTGGATTTCTTTTTGACAATAAGCGTGGGCAGAATGTGTTCTGTGAAGATGTTGAGGTGACGTTGGATCGCCGGGTACGTAGGCCCGGCCCGCACCTTCGTGCTCGTTGCGCACCTCCGCTCAACTCGCGCGACGCGACTTCCTAACCTCTAACCTCGCGAATCCTCCCTGTCTGCGAACGCCACCGGCGCATCAGTCGACCAGCGCCGGGACAGACATGTCTACGACAATTCCCCAACGATAGCTACGCAATATCGCTACCAAGTCAGCATGGCTTTCAACACCACCGCCGCGTCGAATACTCCAGATCTTAAGCGCCTGCCCATCTCGGCCCTGCACCCCGGCCTCCCATCGCTCGCCACGCAGTCGATTGTTGCCATTGTGACGCTTGTCTGGCCATACAGCTCGAGCACTCGTTCCTGCGCCCTGCTCCTCGCCGAGCCCGACTTCCGCCTGCGCCGCCGCCGCGGCCAGGTCCGCGTGCAATTCTTCGCCGATGCAGCCCACGCCGTCGCCACTTCTGGCGTTGGAATAGGAGATGTAGTCGTGCTACGGCTCGGGCCGAGCATACAATGGCTGGCCAGTAGTGGAGAGGAAGAGGTGGTGTGCACGCCTGGCAAGAGCGTCGAATGGGAGCTTGGATACCGGCGCGCGTTGCGTCTCAGGGCCTGGCGCGATGGCGAGCTGCTGGCAAGCCTGGACGTACGCAGCGAATCGACGCCTGAGCGGCAGACGGAAGAGGTGGAGGAGGACCATGTGTACGACACGCCGAGCAAGATTGTCGGACGCTTCAGTGGCGAAGGCTTGAAGATGGGATCATGGGCTTCGCCTGCCTTTTTGAAGCGCTCTAGGCTTTCTCTTGACTCGGCGCGAGACGGTCAAGACATTTTTGCCGACGAGGATGGATATGTGGAAGGCAAGGGCAGGAAGAAGAGAAAGTCGTGGATGAATGTGGGCATGTGGACGTATGCCAACAGGACGCCCTCTCCCGAGAAGGGCGAGGTCTTGTCTGCGGATGGCGCCATGAGCCCTTCTCCCGAAGAGATGGTCACCGCTGGACCAGCTGAAACCCTGCATACCCCCAAGTCAACCAGCACCGCTACTGAAGTGGATGAGAATGAAGAGCTTGTCCTTGAGCGCCCTGAACATGAACCAGTCCAAGACCACCTGAACATCTCTCCAAGCCCAGCGTCTCGCGAGGCGGCTGAGCAGCTGAAAGAAGAGACGATCGACCAGCAGTTCCTGCAGGAGACTGCTCAACACGATTTCGTCAGGGGCGATACTGAGGAGAACACCGAGGTCGACGAGCTTTTCAGTGAGCCCGAGGACAGGATAGAAGGGCGACTTTCTTTCCAGGAGCTCAAAGCCATAGAACAAGATGAATCTTCCACGGAAGAAGATGAGCCGCCTCTTCTCGTACCCGGAGCGGTGCTGCAAAGGCAAGCGGAGGATTACTCGGGCGACACAGAGGAGGACTCCGACGACGCATTTCTCCAAGTCAAAGAGCTTGACCGAAGTCTCACACCGACTGAAGTCGACTCTGATGAAGATGAAGGCTCCGAGAGCGAGGAGAGCACGGCCGAAAGTCAAGTCGCTCGGTCCCCGCTAGAAAGGCTGCCTCTGGAGGAAACAATCAAAACAACGAGCAAAGAACAGGAAGCAGCCGGAAATGCGGCTGAACCCCAGTCGAGTGGTACCCGCGCCATGCTTCCACCTGCTCTTCGACCAAGTGCTTCTGATGAATCTGCCACAAAAACGCCGCCGCGGACTCCGCAGTCCTCCGCACAAGGTCCCGATCGTGCACCTCCGACGCCCCAGTTGCAACCTGTGACTTCCATCAACCTACCCCTGCCATCTCCGTTCCCTGAAACAAGCGCTTCGGAGCCCACCTCATACATGGATGCGCGTCCTCTGCCTCAAGCTCAAGGAGCCACGGAGACAGAAGCGCCACTTGAACCTCCACAGCTCTCGGTTGTGGCGGAAGAGCAAGAGCCGGAGGACGCACAACTACAAGACACCAGCTTCAGCATGATCTCTCCTATCTACCCTGGTTTTGATCAGATTCAGAGTTCAATCGATAGCAGTCTGGGCGATTTGAAGGGAATGCCAGAATTGAGTGATCCGTTCACGTTTGGCCTTGATGGCTCTCTTTTGTCCAGGATGATACCGGGCAGGGCTTCTAGCGTCGGCCATGAGCAACCACCTGCCGGCACTGACAACGAAAAGGATGGTCACGACGACATGGCCAAACCCACTAGCACTGGACCCACTACAACTGCCTCGGAAACTCTGCGTCAAACACAAGCAAGGTCCCCATCGAAAGAACCTTGGATGGATGTTTTGGTACAAGACAAGCTCGAGGGAGAGAATCAACAACCTTCCCAGCTTCTTGTTTCTCCAGACAAGGAGAGTCTCGAGTCGCCAAAGCGCACTATAGAAGCAGCGCCTCCATCGCTCCAAGCTCAGCCAGATGGCCTACCGGAAGCCCTTCAACCAGCAGTCTCCGACTTGTCAGAAACGGCCCAGGATGAGATCTTAGGGGCGAACAATGCTCCCATTTTCCAGGACGCAGTCGATGACTTTCAGCCCCAGTCGCTCTCGTTTGACGACGGCTATGTTCCAATGATCGATGACTGGGACATGCCGAATTTGGACTCTGATCCACCGGACATTCCGATGGCAGAGCCTGATGGGCAGGACTCGTTTGCGCCATCCCTAGAAGAGGATCGCGAACAAACGCCCACCCGCGACGCCAATGTCGCTCCTCCACCATCAGAGGTCATTGATATTGCTGAGAAACCTTTTGTGAAATCGACACCCACACCCGCTAAACCTGAAGTCACCATCATCGATCTGGACAGTGACACTGAGGATGAGGACGTGTCTGATACTGAAAGAGCCACAACGACCAAATCAACGCCGCAAGCTACCATCACTGGCCCAGCTCCCGTATCGATTGGTAAAGACAATTCCCAAAGACCCTTGGAAGCCCAGTTGAAGCCAGCAGAGCGGAAAACGCCACAAAAGCAAGGCTCTCAGGCTCTCAGTCCCTTGAAAAGTTCGCAGCAGCGCTTCAGGACCCCATTCTCAGATTTCGACCAAACGGAACTTTCTCAGGGCGGCACGCCGCGACGCCATCGCCTCATTGCGACACCTGCCTCTCAGGCCTCTTCCATTGCCGACCGAGTTTCATCCCGGAGAAGGCGAACAGAGGTCAAGGATTCTGAGTGCGAGTGGGATTCGACGGCGTCTGTCTCAACGCAGAAGCCGTCGTCGCCGCCCTCGGAAGCTGCCGATGCGAAGCTCTCTGAAGACAATGAGAATCACTCAACAGCTACGACGACGAACTCCGTGGAGGAATATCCGCAAAAGACTGCTGCACCTGCTGAGAGATCTTCTCCGCCTGTTGAAGCAGCCCGACTTCGGCCTTGGGAGAACGAGCGCTATTCCAGTCCTTTTACCAGTCAAATTTTGGAGGAATTGTCGCAAAAGCCACTTGAAGAGCTTTCTCAACGCCCATCCCAGTTTCAGGGCCTGAAGAATCAAACGCCGCAGAAGCCGCCTCCAGTGTCTACAATCGAAGAGCTTGCGCCGTCCTCTCCTGGCGTCGAGCAAACTGCAAGAGCTCCGTCTGAGTCCTCTGAAGGGGTTCATGAGGACAAGTCCTCAAGGGCACCGTCTGAGATGTCTCAGTATTTTGGGGAAGGCACTCCAGCCGTAGAGAACTTCCGCAACATGGTCCGCACTTTTGTTCGGTCATCGTCCCCTTTGCCCGAGCATGTGGAACGCACTCCAAAGAAGCAACAACACTCTTCAATGCTAGTTGACGACCCCAGCTTGATGCGTGCTTTGCAGACGTCTCAGGCGCCATTCTCGACGCAGCTTCGGGATCGAATGACCTCGTCTCCACCACTGGAAGACGAGACACCGTCTGATTTCACGCAGGCCGAAGATGCTGTGACACAGAAGAGAGTGTCTTCGCCTGAAAGATCCCCCAGCGTTGCATCAACTGTAAGGCGAGTGGCGGATCGTTCCTCTCCAGTCGCTCCCGATGCTATGGAGACTGCTCCTAGCGAGGAGCGTCGTCAATCCATCGACAACGATGTGCTTATGGAAGATGGCAAGACATCGTCCGCCAAGGATTTCGAGCACTCTCAAGATCTTCCAAATGTTGCTGCTAGTGACGAAACTGCCAGTCGGCCACCTCAGGAGAGCCTCCTTACTCCTGAACCGAGCCAACAAAACGCGCATATGCCTTCTTCGTTTCCCGCAAATGAGATGGAGCAAACTTTGCCGCCGACTCCTCAGCTCACGCAAGCCAGTCATGTTGCTGAAGGGTTTGATCTCACGCAGGTCAAAGCAAAGACGCAAGGTCTCAAAACCACAGAACGGGCAAGTCAGCATGAAGAGCACGCCGACACGACGATGGGAGATACCACCTTGGTCGAGCCTCCTGCAAGCCATTCTCAAACGGACCGTCAAGCCGAACCAACTTCGCCATCTTTTTCCGTCAAGTCGGTCGAGGAATTGAAATCGCCTTCGCCAACCTTTTCCGAAAGAGTCCGCCTATACGAATCCTCCCAGCCAGAAATGTCCCAGCGCTCAGTCTTTTCACAAAGCCAGGGCTTGCGCACCTCCCTCGGCTACTTCACTTCGCTTTCTTCGCTGCCACAGCATCTCAACTCGCAGGCTCAAATCGACGTCCTCGCCGTATGCACCCGCGCAACCAAGCGCCCTGAGCGCGCCACTTCCGGGCCAAAAGACTACTTTACCTCATTCCGCATTGCAGATGAAAGTCTTGACGCTGATGCCACGTCGGTCCAGGTGCAGGTGTTCCGCCCCTGGAAGGCCGCGCTGCCCGAGTGCGACGTCGGTGACGTGGTACTGCTGCGCAACTTTGTGCCCAAGAGCCGCAAGGGTAAGGTCGGACTCATCAGCGCAGCGGAGAGCGCGTGGTGCGTTTTTAGGTATGGCAAGAACTTGTCGCAGCGGGCGGCAGCGGAGCAAGACCATACATGGAGCCAAAGCCAGAACAAGCCTCAAGCGAATGGCGACGTTGACGGCGACGGCGACGACTCGCAGAAGCGGCGGGACACCGATAAGGAAGAAGCTAAGAAGGGAAAGCGCCAGTCCGACATCATGCACTCGCTCCGCCCCATCTGGGCTGACACGTATAGCCCCCTGTGGGGCGATTTGACTGGCGTGGTCGACGGATTAGATGATGAGGACGCGAGCGAGGCCAAGGCTGAGGACAACGCAAACGGGTCGACCGAAACGGAGGAGACAGAGCAAAAAGGGACGAGTGACGTGGAGCGTGGCAGATACAACCCTGAGAGCGGCGCGTCGAGGGAGGAGTGCCACGGCCCGCCGGTCGAGTATGGCGATCAGGAGAGGAGGGAGGCAAGAAGGCTGAGGGACTGGTGGGTTGGTGGTGGTGGTGGCGGCGGTGCGGTTGCAAAGATCAACGGGGACGTGTAGTGTGGTGTGTATGTGGGAATGGTAGGGAAGAAGCGGGTTTCATGTCTTCCACCTGCTCATACTGTGGTGTTTAGGTACGGGAAGACCAAAATGAGCGTTTGGGTCTTGCACCAATCCAGTTTTCCACCAAGGTAACATCGCGATTTGTGGATTTCGTGACGATGCGGCCGCCCGTGAAGCCTCCCGGCATTCCCGTCGTTGTTGTCGAGGCTCGTCGCTATTAGCAAACAGTGCTGGACACTGTTGGCAGACGATGACAAGCGTTCGCAAAGCATCACCGCAACAGAAAGATACTGGAATAAGGAACACAAAGACAAAGTATTTTGGTGGTGACAGCTTCAGGGTGAGCTGCCCCAACCAGAAAAGCAGAGCCAGTATGAACGGGGCTTTGATACTGTCATTTAAGCGCACGGGACAGGCAGTTGTGAAGTGTAAGTAGCGGGGGCAAGTAAGCTGCCTTTATACCTTTGGAGTTACTTAGTCTAAGGGTCACTGCGCCTGAGGTGCGTGATGCGGAGAGATTATGGGGCAAGGTGTCGTGCAAGCGCGGAGTTGAACGCAGTCGTATGAGTACTGAGCTTGACCTACTGACACAACATTAGGCGCGCACTACCGTCCACTTCAGGGCAGTGAGTACAAAACAGCTTTTGTCACAGTTCACTAACTTTTCCGTGGGTGGTCCTTTTCCTGGTGAAAAAGACACTGAAAGGTGTTGTTGGAGTGATTCAATGTGAAGTGATGCTGAAGTGAACACTTCTGACTAATAACATTATGAGGCAATGTGGGACAGCTCAAGAAGCATGACAAGCTTTCTAGGTCCGCCATGCAACTCTAAACAAGCAGACAAGGAGACAAGGAAAAGTGAGAACGAAGGGTTCGTCGATCCAAAGTGTCGATCCATAAGTGGTGGTGTCCATGTCTAGAAATGGAATGAAACTCTGAGTCGATTGAAGTACGGCGCCGAGGCGGGTGGGTGGGCGCTATTTATCGATTTGGCCTCTTCTCAGGCCACCGTGCGGGCAGGCACATGCCGCCAAAGCTTTTCTTACAGCTCGTGGTTGATTCATCACGAGGGCCTATGAGGAGTAGTTGTGACTGTGTTCCGTGCAGGTAGGCACATGGCAGAAAGTCTTTCCGCTGCTCGTGGTCAATTCATCACGAGGTCCTATGGGAAGTGTTTGTGACTACATTCTTGATGGAGCAGAAGGTACTGGAAAGTGCAGGATATCGACGCGTGTCAATGCAGATAGTCAGGACATCAACCTGCCAACGCTCTTCGCCACCATCCAGCGTTTTGAGTCCTCGATCACTCCCAGACTCATCCACATCATCTGCTTTTTCAACCACATTGACCAGCCGCTCTGATGCGATGCTTCCAGGAAGTTCGGACATAGTCTTCACCTTGGCTTGCTGCGAGAGGAGACGGGCGACATCAGCGATTGAAGAATTACTCGTAGACGCGTAGGTAAAGTAGCGAAATCCGAGAGTCTGGAGAGGTACACGTCCGCGAAGGGAGTGAAATCAAGGTGTGTTGTATTGAGTGAGTGGTTGCGGGACTGAGGTATCGCCAAAGGCGGTGCCCGCCGGACACGCTAGACTAACTACGGACTAGCGCTTCGGCTATTCGACGACTCTGCTGCCTACATGGAGACTCTGTCCTCCATTATTAGATTCGTAGGCGCACAGTGGATGTCGCAACATATCAGACCTCCTGGTAATGCGTGGGAGCGTTTATTTGCTTCTGTAGTAGTTGGCTTCGGGACGTTCGTTGTGCGCGATGCGCGATCAGTTTGCCTGGGCGATGCACGGACCGTCGACCAACGCCACCACCGCCGGCCCGGTGGACGTCGGTCTACCTACCAGTGCCCTCCATCAAAAATCACGCACGCAACATTCCCGCCATCCCGACGAGGCTGATTCTTTAGTGTTGTTGACTTGATCTTTGCCATGCTCAGCTGCGGCATGATTGGCAAAGCGTCCACAGCTCGTGCATTGCTGAGAGCTGCCACCAAGAAGAGCCAAACTTTCGTCAACCCCCGCCGTTGCGCTTCTCAAAATTACCAGCACGTATGGGTTGTCAAGCCTCCGCCCGACAAAGAACTTGATGGCACTGAACCTGATTACTACTATGGGCTTCCCGACTTGCGTCGTTGGTATACATACTTGCCTGTCCAGTTGGGCGACAAGTTTCAAGACGAGAGGTATACTGTGCTGCACAAGCTGGGATGGGGCCGCTGTTCAACTGTCTGGGCCGCCAAAGACAATCGGTGCGTGGCAATGTTCTCTAGCGGCGCTTGGATAAGAATCAAAGCTCATAGCGAACAGCGAACAGAGATATGTTGCACTCAAAATCTCGGGCATTGCAAAGGAAGGGGGTTCAATGGCCCGACGGGCCTACAGGGAGAAAAGCTTCATGAGCATACGCGAATCTGATGAGAATCCAGCAAATTCTCATTTGGCAACTGGATTGGATCGATTGGCAGTTGTGCATGACCACTTCCGCCTTGCAGGGTACCATGGAAACCACGACTGCTTCGTTGTTGAGCTTCAAGGCCAGACTGTATCCGAATTTATTGAACAGCGCAAGGCAGAGGACGCAATGCTCTCTAAGCGGCTTTTAAAGCGGATCACAAAAGACACTCTCCTTGGTCTTCGAGCTTTGCACGCCAAGGGCATTGCGCATGGAGGTTCGCTTCACTCTTTGGTTCGCCCAATGCCTGGCGCTGACTTTGCTCAGACATTCGCACCCACAATGTGGCTTTTACGCTGCCGCCAATGGACCATCTCACAGAGGAAGAGTTCTGCCAGAAACTTGGGGAAAAGGTGGTCAAGGAGAAGCTTCCACTCAACTGTTTCCCCGAGTACTTGGTCCAACCATGCAAATTCTCAAAGGAGCTTTCGTCGCAGTGGTCGAATGTCAAAATCTTCGACTTTGGAGAAAGCTTTGACGCATCGATGCGCCCAAAAAGTCTCACTTCGCCGCGCGTGTGCCAAGCACCTGAAGCCGTCTCCTGCCCGGATGACGTGAGTCATCGAGTAGATATGTGGAGTATGGGCTGCATGGTAAGGCTAAACCACCGAATCTGCGATGCAATCCCGCCGAAGAATGACCTCATTGACTCTTTTTTCTTTTCTTGCCAGCTCTTTGAACTAGCGACAGGCCAGCCACTGCTTGACAGTCACACGACCCAACCCGCCCCACACATGCGTCGTATCCTGGACTTGCTTTCTGATCAAGAGATACCAAACCGCTGGCGCGAAAAGTCGAACGGTACGATTGACTTAGAGCCGCCGCAAGAGCCGTCGGGCCGCACACTGCAGACACGGCTGGAGGAGATCTGTTTTGCCGACGGAAAGAAAGGGGACCTGACACGGAGCGACATTGCCAAGGTAGCCGAGCTCGCCGGGAAGATGCTGCGGTTAGACCCAGCTGAGAGGGCGTCTGCCGCTGAAATTCTGGAGGATCCGTGGCTTGCAGACGACGTGGAGTAGGTTAACGAAAAGAGGAAGAGTAGGCAATCAGTACAAGGAGCATTCACTCGTCGGGAAGATGTTGCGGATAGCCCCAAAGGAGAGGGCGTCTGCCGCTGAAATCTTGGAGGATCCGTGGTTTGCAGACGTCGTCGACCAGGTTGACGCAAAGGGAAAATACCAGAACTCTGCGCGACACAGGCAAACACCAGATTTCAGCCTCGACATGTTGACTCTGTATGCGTTCACAGTTTGCACAATTCCAGTCTCATTCAGGGAGAAGCTGGTCGAAGACGTGACTCAGCACGCCAGCGCTCAGAGATCTGGCTGACAGCATAAACTCGCCCATCCCAAAAACAACAACACTTCCCCATCAACGTGCCCTTCCTTCGCCATCCAACAGTCTCCCGTCTCGACCGACATACGTCGCGATGATGAGACGGTCAGCAGCCCGCGTCGATTCCCGCGGCATATTCTCCGTCCCCGCTTCCTCTCACATACGGGTTTATGTAAGGACCTTGAGAAAGGGCCGCTATGCTTCAGCGACCTCGGAACGTAGCAGAGCCGCTCCGTCGAGCTGTGGAGGATGCGCTGTCTGCTCTTCGAACTCATCACCAGCAGCGCCACGGGTCTTCACCACCTTCTCCCCCCTTCCCTGGAGATTTCGTGGGATGCGTGGGTGAGCCATGTGTAGGGTGGGTAGGTAGGATGGGCTCAGTGTGTCGAGTTGGAGGAAGCAGAAGTGTCAGTACACACGTGAGTGAGGGGGAGAGAGAGAGAGAAGCAAGGAAGAATCACAGCAGGCTTCGGGCGTGCTCGTCTCACTGACACGGAATTACTTCTCCCTCTCTTCAACTACATATAAGCAGGCATTCTGCCACACGACCGCTCAGCAACCACGTGTGGACCATAAAGCAGAACTGAGGCAAATGCGAGACGGAGCAGGAATACAAGACCGAAAGACGACGACGCATCCAATTCTATTCTCGCGCGTCGGCGCTGCACAAGACGCCGCGGCGGCGTGGGTGCGTGCAAGGAATCAAACAAGATGGGCTAAACAGTACATGTACCAAAAAGCCAAACCAAAACAAACCAAACCGTGTCTCATAACGCGCTGGCCGCTCTTTACATCGATCGCTCGCCCCGAAAAGAATAAAAAAACAAGTTTCGTTTCGCTCGTTCGTGTTTCGTTTGCTTCGTTGTGTCGTTTCGTTGCGCGGCGCAGGGGGCAAAATCAAAGACCAAGACTGGCGCAAAACGCAGCGACAAGACGCGAAGCAGTATGACGCGATGACAGAAAAAATGAGAACCGAACAGAGAGAACAGAAAGAATAGATAAGAATGCTCCACCGCACCCCATCTTATTCCAAACACCAGACGCGCTCGCTCACCTGACCAAAATGTGATGACGCCTACTCTAGGCACTCTTCCCGACTCCAGACTCAACTTCTTCCTCGACATTAGTTGCGAGATTCCCCGTCCCTCTTAGATATTCCTCCCATGCCGCCGCCTCGGCCATGCAGGCCTGCGCCGCGGTCGGGCTCGTCGCACCTGGGCTCGAGACGATGCTGTCCCACTCATCCAGAATGTAGCGAAGCGGGCTGCCAGGCGACGAGGCCGTCGCCACCAAGCTAGGTGCGAGCTTGTTGAGGGCGCGCCAAGTGGTGGTGGTGGTGGAAGTCGGGCTGTCGGTGGCGGTGGTGGAGGCTGAAGTGTGGCGGGGATTGCTGGAAGCGGTGGTGGAATTGAGCAGCGGCTTTCCCGCCCGATGAGCTTCTATCGCCTCGTCCGCGAAGAGCTGTTGGGGGTGTTGTCGCGGGTGGTGAGGAGTAGAGGAGCTGCCGAACAGTGTCAATTGAGTGGATTGTCGTGACGAACGAGGGGGCGGTACAGGGGTTAGTTGCTATCAACGAAAAAAGCCACCAAGCAAGCAAGCTTTGCATGAACGCTATGACACAGCATCAACGTACCTGGCCCGCCGTCGTGGCTACGTACCTGGTACTGGTTCGCGGGCTGCTGCGCTCAGACTCGGGGGTTGATGTGCGCAGTTCGGAGACGGAGCTGTTGCTGCTGGAGTGCGCGGGAGCAAAATTGGAGTTTTCCTTTTCCGGTTCCGTCGCATCCCAGTCTTCCCACCCGGACGCGTCATCCAGAGTCTGGCTGCTTGGTTGGCTGCGCAGCGTTTTTTGCGGCGACTTTGTTGGAGTGGGTTTGGTGATGGCCGGCTGCGGGGCCCTAACGGCTTCTATACCATGCTCTTTCCAGAAATTGGTCTCAATATCGATGAGCGACGAACTATCACCAGAAGGATGGATGGATTTCGATTTTCTCCTGCCCGTGTTGACGGTCCTGGAACGGCTGAGGCCGGCGTCGTTGGTGAGACGCCTCCCGTTTTGATGCGGAGTGCTCCGCGGCGGACTGGCAGCCGCTTCATCACCAATAGCCGCTTGCCTCAAATCTCCCCAGAACGTTATGATGCCATCCTTCAGGTCGGAGGCCATTTGACGACCGGTCCGCAGCAATGCCTCCGAAGTGCCATCTTGCGATACGGTTCTTTCTCTCGAGGAGTCGACAGGGGTGGTAGACGAGCGTCCGCGCGGCGGATTGATTGACGGTTCGTCCAGCGTTGCGTCCATGGCGGTTGAAAAGGAGCCATCGTCGGCAGACTTGGTTGGCGACAGCAGGGAGAGGGTGCGGGTGTGGCGCGAGCCGCTAAAGACCTTGCGATTCGACTGACGCTGGCCATGCAGTATCATCCGCCTCCGCTCCATTTCCTTTTCGGCCCAGCTGGGGCCCTCGGGATCGTCGTCAAAGAGACCGTTTGCAAGGACCGTGTCGACGGGCTGCAGCGGGTGGAAACCGTAGACGCCCTTTTGGCCGAGGCGAGCGGCCTCGTGGGTAGCCCATTGCTTCTTCAATTCCGTCAGGGTATCCTCGGCCTTGGCCAGCTCCTCGCGCAGCTCGAGCACGCGGCGCTCCTGAGCGGCCAGCGCGGTGAAGAAGTTGGCGTCCGGGGAGTGCGGAGGGTGCTCGGGGGATCGTACAGGGCTGGTGCCGATCCACGAGGCAGGGCGAGAACGCGGCGTTGGAATGCTGGGGTTGGCGGCGGCGGGCTGCACGGGGAAATTCAGCGACAGGCGCTTGGTGTGGCGAGAGGCAGCGTCGGCGTGGGACAGCGAGCGGCCGTGAGACGACATGATGTTTGTGGAGGAGGAGGAGGGAGAGGAGGTGGAATTGGAGGAAGACGGGCCTGGGCCTGGAGCTGGAGCTGGAGCTGGGCGAGGCAGGCCTGGGGGATGAGAGCGCGGGTTGGCTCGTGATGTGATGTCTGTGGGCACGGATGCGGCAGCGCGATGGCCACGGGCGGCGCGCATGGCTGCTGGCGACGGCGACGGCGACGGCGACGGCGACGACGAGAGGCTCTGGAGGTCGATTCGCGATGTCTTCCGGGGAGTCTGGGGCATTCCACAAGCTACATGGCGGACCGAGGGCGATGGCGATGGCGACTGCGACTCGATTATTGGACGATGCGGACGCAGCGACAGGGCAATCCGAGGGCCGAGTCGCCAAGAAGCGAGCGTGAGGGCGAGTCCCAGGCAGATGCGGCGGTGGTTGAGGAATAAAAAGTCGAGGAGAAACATTGATGGCAGCCGTGCCCGACCGTGACACGTATCAGGCCATGATGGACTTCAGGTGTGAGGAGAGGGCGTTGGGCGCTGGCGTTGATAATAGGTACAGGACAGTAGCTGAGGTACAGGGCTGACTCGCCCTCGTGTGCTCGTGTGGCCGGGCAACCAGCGGATGCGAGGTAACCATGGGAGCGCAAGGGATGAAACTTTTGGGGTTGACAGCGGAAGAGGGTCTGGTCTGGTCTGTCAGCAGGATGGACATGGACATGGACGACATGTCGAGAGGTGAGGGAGTCGTCGTCGCTTGGTGGATATCTGGCTGTCAATCACCCGCATATGCTCGTGCGCTGACCCGACGGAGATCCATCACGGCTGGTGTGGGTCTGGTGGTTGACCTTCGCTACGCTGTCTTTACGGACATTTATTCTACGGGGATTTCTCTACAGTGCACCAGAAGCAAAAGAAACACCGTCGTTCAATTGATTTGCTCCAATGCCTGGGCGGCCGTGAAGAGTACTGCTCTCTCTCTCTCTCTCTCTCTCTCTCTCTCGTCGCTAGGAGGCCCCAGTTCCTGTGGTGCGCCCGTTTCCCAAAGCGGCAATATCACAACACGCCCATCGACGCACTTGTTGGACGTGGCGCAACACCACCGCAGGCCCAGAACCACCGAACCATTATTTTTGCCATATCCGTACCTGCAGAGAGCCGTCGTCTTCGCCGCCTCGCTCGCCCTTCCGCTCTCCAGCCTCCAGCCTTCCATTCAGCCTTCTCGCGCTCCGCTCGCTGTGCCGCCCCCACCTGCACCAGCCCCTCAACCCGCTGCAACACCACAAGTTTCCCTCTCGCAATCCCCAAGACGTCATACTCAGTGTCTTCTCGGTCCTATTCTCCACCTCCACCACTCGGCCGGTACGTGGGTGCTGGCGTCGGGGGTGATCCGCCTGAGCCTGTGCTTGGTTGCTGTGGGGAGCCATCATCGCTGTCTGTCACCGCTACCCACACAGCCCAAGTCCGTGCCCATTCCACTCCATCGCCCATGTTAAAGTCCATCCCACCGGGTCTCTGCCATTCTCCCAAGCATTTCTACTTTCCCATCCTTACTCCAAGGACAAAGACTCGCTCCATCTCTCTTCCATCCCCCCGGCGCAATGGCCGACGACTACCAGGTCCTCGAGGAGCTCGGCAGTGCGTTTGTCTCTTCCCTTGGCTCCCTCTCTTCCTCGCTGACATGATGCAGGCGGCAGCTTCGGGACCGTCTACAAGGCCATTGAAAAGTCGACTGGCGAAATTGTCGCAATAAAACACGTCCGTTTTCTCTCTCTCTCTCTCTCTCCGCCCGTCCCAAACCGTCCTAACCGCCTCCCAGATTGATCTCGAGGGCAGCGACGATGACATTAAAGAAATCCAACAAGAAATCGCCGTCCTGAGCGCATGCGCCAGCCCGTTCGTAACACAGTACAAGACCAGCTTCGTGAGGGGGGTCAAGCTGTGGATCGTCATGGAATTTTTGGGTGGCGGCTCTTGTTTAGACCTCGTATGTCACCCGTCAACCGTCCAACCGGCTCCGCTGACCAATCAGATGAAACCCGGTCCATTCTCCGAATCCCAAATCGCCGTCATATGCCGAGAGCTCCTCCTTGGTCTGGACTATCTTCATCTGTCGGGCAAAATCCATCGCGACATCAAGGCTGCCAATGTCCTCCTGGCCGAGTCGGGCAAAGTCAAGATTGCCGACTTTGGCGTCGCTGCCCAGCTGACCAACATTAGCTCTCAGCGCATCACCTTTGTCGGCACTCCATACTGGATGGCCCCCGAGGTCATTCAAGAAATGGGCTACGACTGCAAGGCCGACATTTGGTCCTTGGGCATCACGGCAATCGAAATGGCAAGGGGAGAGCCCCCTCACGCAGACACGCATCCCATGAAGGTCCTGTTCCACATTCCAAAGGCCCCAGCACCACGGCTCGAGGGCCCCTTTTCGAGAGACTTTAAGGACTTTGTCTCCCAATGTCTCGTCAAGGATCCAGATCGGCGACCCTCGGCCAAGGATCTGCTCAAGCACAGGTTTATCCAACGCGCGGGAAGAATTGAAGTCCTCCGTGACCTCATCACCAGACGGCGCAAGTACGATTCCTCGGCGACCAAGGCATCTCAACCCAAATACTACGAAGAGACGCTGTAAGTATTCCCAGTCCGTCACATTGCTAGTCTAATTTTCCAGGCGCGAATACAACAATGGCGCTCAAGATGAAGACGAGTGGGTCTTCGACACGGTCAAGCCCGTTCAGCTCAAGCGCCCGCGCAAGTCGTCCAAGCTCGAGTTTCCGACTGAGCTCATGGAGAAGATGGATGTGAATGCTGGGCCATTGGGGAAACCAACTGCGACCTACAACACCTCGCGCAGGCGATCGTCGACCCGCCAGTCAAGCGCGTCGACAATGTTCAGGATTGCAACAGATTCGACGCAGACCCCTCGCAGCGAACCCAGGGATCCACTCTCCCTCGACATGAACTTTGGCAACGGCACTTCGACAGTGCGCCCATTCCGCCGCGTATCTGCCGCCATGGAGAACCAAAAAATCGCAGACGTCGAGGTTCCTGCTCCTCCTCCCAAGCCTGCCGTCATTGCTTCATTTTCATCGGCTGACACTCTCCTGGAGGACTCACAGAGCGAAAATGAACCCCCACTTCCTCAAGGGACAGTTGCACGTCTAACCAAGGAATCCATGCTGGGCCGCCGCGCCTTTGTCAAGGCCGTCAACACGTCGTTCGAAGAGACGCAGGCCCAGACCAGCGGACAGGCGAAGCGCGATGCATTTGCCCGTGCTGCGGCGGCATGGACTGCGCTCGATCGCGTCGACCCCGAGGGCGAATTCCTTCTCCTTCGTAACATTATCGAAAAGGTTCAAGCAGACCCCAAGCTTGCGGCTGCTCTGGGAGTTTTGCCTTCCAGTACGCCTCAGACACCAGCGACCGATGTCATGACTCCCATTACATCGCCGGCCCCTTCGTCGAAGGCAACTGATCCCTTTTCCAACATTACGAACAACGCCACTCCTAGTCGGGCTGCCAAAGAGCGCTCTCCCCGCTCTCCCGTCTCGCCAGCTACGCCGCAAAAGCCGTCTAAGCCGGCGAAGCCTGTCCACGTCCCGATCAATGTTCCCCGGCAGCAGCTTCCCAGGCCTGTCACTGCCTCCAAGATTCCCCAGCAGACAAAACCTTCCAACGCGCAAAGACGACGCTCCGCCCTCAGCAACAGCAGCGGCAGCAATGGCAGCAACCGAAGTAGTCGTTCCGCCAATTCCAACGATTCGGCTTCGGCAGCGGACTTGAACGCAGCCGCGGCTGCAGCAGCCAACCGGCGTGGCAGCACCGCAACGACAGACAGCAACGGCAGTGGCAGCGGCGGCAAGCGACGCGTCAACAGCATCGACGAGAAGAAGCTTCCTGGCTACGTCAAGCCCGGCATGGAGTACACGGGGCTGCTCGCCGACGTGCTGTACGGCCGCTGGATGGAGGGTCTGGTGAGCCGGTGGCCGAAGCCCTAGTCAACCGGACTGTGGGGAGTGATTGCACACTGGGAGGGAAAACTGAGAACGGAACGAGGAAAATCTTCAAAAGTGATACCCCATTGGGACTTGGATAGGTTTGGGATCATCGGTTTTGGGACACGGGGAACAGGAAAAAAGTTCAACGGACGGGTTTGTATTTCTCTTCTTTGTCTGATCGTTTTGGCTCGCAACCCACCACCATTTTTACCCTGTACAAGTTTTGCGCCTACTATTATTGGGCGCCACTGCGCTGCTTTGCTCGTTTTGCTCGTTTTGCATTCTGCTTCGCTCCTTGCGTGCGCGCTCTTGCATTATCATAGATAGATTTCCCCCCCGGCCGTCTGGCTTTTTGCCTTTGTTTTTGCCTTTCCTCTTATTATCTCTCGTTTGTCTTTTGTTGGTATTTTTTTACGCCTGCTTTGATCAGCCAGCTTTTCTCTGCTCTTCTTTGCGCAGTCGTCGCTCGCTCGTCTTTTTTTCCAACTCTCCCCTCTGCTTTGGTTCTCGAGTTGTTTATGCGGCCTCCCGACACGACGCGCGCACACACACACACACAACAATGACGACGATGCGACGAACGACGACAACGACGACGACAACGACATGTTTACATGGCGAGGCGAGGACGCACGACACGAACGTCACGATGGATACGTACGCTTGCATGCACGCATGGCACGGCACGGTATGTAGATGGGCATGTCCGCATTCAGTTTTGCGCGCCTTTGATGGTGCGGATGGAGGTGGATGCGGTGGTAGGAAGAT
Source organism: Phyllosticta citribraziliensis (assembly GCF_038025025.1). Classification (NCBI taxonomy): domain Eukaryota; kingdom Fungi; phylum Ascomycota; class Dothideomycetes; order Botryosphaeriales; family Phyllostictaceae; genus Phyllosticta; species Phyllosticta citribraziliensis. The sequence continues at coordinate 3,390,420 of NW_027117338.1, forward strand.
GGGGAATTGAGAAGGTGTGGAGTAGGTGGATGAGGTGGTGTGTTTTGTTTGGACTTGTAACAGACTGACGGATGGTTGGATACGGCAATGGACAGACACGGCTGAGCATGACACTATTTACGGCCAATGCAATTCGACTGATTTCTTGATTTGATGACTTGTTGACCGGTGGATGGATGGGTGGGTGCGTTGTACTGCCACTTGTTTCGTGCCTGTCAGGTGCGCGCATCAATGAGTGGGAGAAGAGACACACGGTGCGTCTGCAGTGATGTGATTATTTGCTTGGTAGCTGTGGGCCTGTGGCTTGCGATATGATACGCGTGAAATTTGGGAAGTTTTGTTCAAACAACTCTGCTCGACAGTCTCGCCTTCCGGTCTCATGCTGCCATTCAGTCTGGATATCTTCATTTTGGATCAGAAGCGGTGACACCAGCCATTACTCGCTTCCATTACTCGCACCGGCAAGGATTGATGGTAGTCCGACCCAAATCCAACTCACACCCACCTACTCACTCGACTGTCCCGCTTACGATGTAACGGGGATAGTGCAATCCTGGATGAACTGCTCAATGGCATCATGCCTCTTCGTGAAATCAGCCTTCTCCGACGAATAGCCGCAGTACGTGACGGTCTGGCCCTCAGGGTTGTTGTTTGTGCCGTCTTGATCGAACGTGATGAAAATCTGGTAGCCGCCGATGTAGGTCGTGCCCTGGAGAAGTAGCAGGGTGCGTTAGTCGAGAGCAGGTCGGGTGGGAAGAGGAGAAGGCGCGAAACATGACGTCGCAGAACATACCTGGAAAATGGGCGTAAGCACGTTCTGGCAGCGCTGCAAGTTGACCGGGTCGCCCTTGATAGGGCCGTTCGGGTCGGTGTATTGGAAATAATTGTTGGCGACCCGATTGATCTGCAGCGCCCGCCGCACCGTGTCGTCGACGCGGCCGGGGCAGATGCGCGACGGCACGAGCCCAGCGGGGTCTACCGGTAGGTCGTAGAAGTAGGGGAAGCCGGCGCCGATGAAGTTGCCCGTGAAACCGCGGAAGCTATTGGGTCCCGGCTGGTATTGGTCCGGGAAGAAGCAGCCTTGTGGTTTCTTTTCAGGTGGACATTGCGGCGGTGGGTTTGCCGTCTGCGGTTCGGCGGCGGGCGCCGCAACGGTGAGCGGCGTCAGGAGCACGAGGGGGAGGAGAGAGAATGCTTGTGTGTAATGCATCGTTGCGGGTGTGGTGTAGAGTGGTGTAGGGAGTAAGTTGGTGTTTGTTCCTTGACGAGAAAGGGGGGTGATAATGTAGACCAACCGAGACACCAATTGACTGTATGAACAGAGAAGTACCCGATGGCTGATACAGCGACATAGAAGCAAGAGCCGCACCTTTATACCTCCACGCGACCTCCCCCGATCAGAGTTCGGTGCGCCCCGCGCCGTCTCTTTGCCTCCTCACACTCGCACCTCACCACTCAACTCTCGGGGCAAAATAGGAAAAGGCAAAGCAAAAAGCCCCCAAACACAAAACCACGTAAGGTAAAAAAGTAGCGCGGGAAGCATAAAACGGCAAAAGAGAGCAAAATTTCGACAGTGGAGCTTGGCCTCGACCCAAAACAAGTCTTAACTCTTGAAGCCTTGACTCTCATATGGGGAAGGAAGGAAACCGCCCGCGTCGCCGCTGCGCGAAGTGACCCGTGGCCGGCATGTGTGACGCCTCGTATAACGGCTTGCCCGGAAGGCACCGAGTTGCCCAGCGGCCAGGCAGGCAGACAGGCATGCGAGAACCGACGACGACGCGGAAGAACAGGCAGAGGGGGAAATAAGTTTCGATAGATGGGGCACGGACAGTCGGTCGTTGGTCGAAGGCGACAAGGCGATGGTTGGACCATCTATCCGTCGCCGCAGCACAGCCACTCCTCATCTCTGCTGTATGTCAACAAGCTGCTGACTGGACAGGCAAAATCGCAGTATCACTACCGAAAGTGAACCCGACGCCATGTGCGGATTACTTTTTGATTGAGGGAGATCAGCCGGGAGCGATGGATGTGGACAACCTTGTTGGCAGCAGCGAGCGATGATGTGGCGTCGACGTCGATTATTTTTGGCACGTTTTCGCCGCTCGCGACGAGCCTAAACCCGAAAAAGATTTTGCGTGAACATGGTACGAGCCGGAAGAATTCGAAGTAAAATTCAAGCAAGATTTGGGCGGTTGAGGGAAAAAGGTTGTGGCCGCCAAGTTTGACGCGTTTGAGTTAATTGGGAGGCCGGAAGACGACGTCAACAGCGACAACACCTGACTTTGTATCGTCGTATTCGACCCGTCGGAACGCGAGGGTAGGCATGCGGAGTAAGTAGGACCGAGCGGATGGAACTGAGCTGAGCTGAAGAAGAGACTTTTTCTTTCGTTGCTGCGCCGAGAGGTAAATGACTGTCGGGTCAAACACGTGCAGGCCGCTGGATCTACCGTGGAGATCGAGATGTATGCACAGGAAGAAAATATGGTACAGCGCAGTTTTGACAGGAGAACCAGTCTAGAAAGAAACGACAAAAGGAAAGAGCAGACTGAGAAGAGAGAAACATGTTGAGACGATGGGAGGAGGATGGATTTGACCTACCGGCACCTCACTCATCCCTCTCATCTCACGCTTTCGATGGCCCTCCACACTCTCTCCACTGCTTCTCTCGCCTTCCTCCTGTCTGTGGCACTCTCATCAGCAGCGACCTTGTATTCCCTTGCTTGGCCCGCATCGCGAACCACTTCCCTCACCCAACCCTCTGCATCCCTAAGAGCAATTCTGCCCTCTTCCCTGACAACGCCCTCCCAGGCCTCTCTCTCCTTTTCCCACTTCTTCTGCAAACGCATCAGGCTCCACGCGATGCCGACCGCGCCCACACCGCCTGCTTCATACGCACTCAGGGCAATGCCCAGGTGCGTCGGCAGCAGTGCCGAAATGTGCAGCAGAGCGGCCAGCGCCGTCGCAGCGCCCGAGGTCGACAGCGTTTGCAAGACTAGGCGCTGCGCCGCAGCTTGCAAGGGAGGAATGGAGGACGAGAGTAGATAATTCCTCGAGAGCGGGATGTGCTGAGGATAGACGTAGGGAGAGGGTTTGCGCGATAGAGGGGAGTCGGTGTCGACGACAGGGTCCTCGGGTGTTTTGCGGAGATCACTGAGATAGAGCGGAGGCGGGCTGTCGCCGAGCTTTGGTCTTCTTGAGGAATTAGACACTGAAGTCGGCTGGGTTTGCGTAATCTGAGAGCTGCTGAAAAAGCCTGCTTCGTGAAGGCGGCCGGCAACCCAGATGAGGCCCTTTTCGGCGTCTGTCAGCCAGCGTCGCTCCAGAATGTCGCTCGCAATCATCGACACGTCGTCGACGCGCCAAAACAGCTTCCACCAGCTGAGCTTGCGCCAGTAGGGTCCGGCAAAGGCGAGGTCGAGACGCCCGCGCAGTTCGGTGTGCGCGCGCTCCGCCCACACCCCTAGGGCCTCGATGATGGATTTCTTGGTGGACTCGGGGATGGACGACGCAAGTAGCTCTTGCAGCCGCCGTTTATCGTCCTTTGTGATGGCGTTCTCCGTCTCAGCAAGGACGGAGCGAACCAACTCTCCTACAGCCGGCTTGAGCTTGTCTGCCTCTTTCGTCGTGCCTTGGGCGAGCCAGGTCGTGAGCGCGGGCATGCCGCTCCGGAACCAGCCTCGCTCGAAGAAGCTCGAGTTTTGGATCGACTCGCGGAAGCGGTCGAGGGCCTGGATGCCCAAGTCCACATCTACCGCGACGTACTTGTCCGCCGCGTTCTGTTCTGGTTCTTCTGCAGGAGCAGGCAACCCCACGGCCAGCTTGACCGTGTCAACGGGCAAGTCTTGCTCGGCTTGAGAGGCGACAAAGCGACCAAACGCTACGCTACTTTCCAAGCCTTCTCCAAACACAATTGCTCGGTGTACGGGGTACGTGACGTTGATGAGGCGGCCGGTAGCAGAGGTCGGAGTTTGTAGCGTGGGAACGAGGATGGCGTCTCTCGGCTTCTCCGCGTCCGACGACACAGGCGCCACGATGCTGGCATTCAGATAGGATATCAAGATCTCAGCATTGTGTTTCTGCAGCACCCTCGAGGGCACAGATATGGTGCGTAACAGTGGGTTGAAAGGGTGGACGTCGGACTCGTCTCCATATCTGCCACCAATTAGCCTCCACCAAAGCGAGTATCCAAGCCCAAAACATACCGCAGCAAGACAGCCTGGCCATTTCCGCTCCCGCTCTGCTCCAGCTCATCCTCCCAAGAGCCCTTGTCGGCCAGCGGGTCAGCCAGCAAAAGTCTGACCAACCGTTTAGCGGCCCTCTGGTCGCCGAGGCTCAGCACTGTCGGGGCTCAGTCAGCTCCTGCATGCCTGCAGTCAACCAATGTGGTGTGTCCTTGACGCACCCGCTATCCTGACGACGGGGTCGTCGTGCTCCAAACTTCTCAGCGCCAGCTGCAGCCGGCTCAGGTTGATGTATGTCGCGGCGTCCGTCTTGAGCGCGTCCAATGCCTGGTGCAGCTCTTTCAGCCGGGGCGGGCCTTCCAGCGGCGCATTGATCGCGGTGCGCGAGGCCAGCGTCGAAGCATTGTTGCGGAGGTTGGCAAGTCGTGTGCGGTGGGCGGGCGTCCTGGTCGGCAAGGATGGGCGCGACAGCGAGCTACCGAGGCGCCATGATGAGCACGACGGGCAGACGTATGCGGAAGAAGGTCGCGAGAAGGGTGACCTGGCGAGCCTCTGTACGGAATTGATCCGTGGAGGCATTGGAACCGGGTCTCAGGGCGCGGTTTTCGGTCGAGGTTGCGAAGTTGGCGCATCGGCCAATGGCAAAGTTGAGATGCCGCTGCCGCGTCCCATTTCGTCATGCGGCCAAGCCCGCAAATACAGGTAGTTAGGTCACTTTCAAGACCACCTCGTAAGAATTGCAACGTGGATATATATTCGCTCTCACTCGCACGTCACGATCAATGACACGAATTATATCATGAAACCAGCCCAGAGCTGAGAAGCGCCCCGTTCTTCGCCTCTCCGTGCTCCGCCATCGCCCTCCCAACGCCCCCGATTGTCCTTGTATCCCCCTTGTTCTACCTGACAAGACAAGCAATCAACTGCCGGGTATCTCAGCTGCGTCTGTTCTTTCCAGCGCCGGAGGACCTGTGCTATTGTTAGCGGCTATTTGGCGGCCGAAGCTGATCAACTTACAAGCTAATCCGCCGGGCGACCGTCTTCAACTCCGTGTCGTTCTCGGCCTCCCTCGCAGCCTTCTCCAGGGCCTGTTGTCTGTTGGTCTCCTCCGACTTGCGCACCTCTTCTTGGCTAGGCGGCAAGCGCTCATTCTGTATGTCCACCTTTCTTGCGTCCTCGAAGCTGTGAATCGCCTGCTTGATGCCCTCGGCGCCAAGCATAAGCGTGCCCGCCGGGAGTCGCCCTCCTGAAGCCGTCTTGAGCTCCGTGACGCGCTCCGATTCCTCACGCAAGACCTGGAACACGCGAGACAGACGTCCAATGGCCAGAATCTTGTTCTTGATGGCACGGCGCTTGAATTCGGTCGAGTCGGGGTCCAAGGCAGATCCCGGAATGGGCGGCGACGACGGCCCAGAGACGACCGAGCTTGGCGTTTCCTCCTCGAGCTCCTCCTTTGAGCAAGTGTTGAGAATGGCAATGAGCATGTCCGTGACTACGTCTGTCAGTTTACTGTTTGCACGATTGGCGAGGGCCACAAACTTTTCTCTCCAACGAATGGCAAAGACCACGTAAACACGTCCATGAAGTTCGGGAGCCAGTACGGGTGTGGCGTGCAGTTGAACTGCCGAATGTTCATAACGTTGTTCTCGTACTTGAGTACCGCTGCCTTGTTGTTGTAAACGTCGAGGTAGTTGGGGGCGCTGAAGATGGTCATGACACTGGGGAAGCCAGTGGTCCTCGTCTTGCGGTACATGCGGTATCCGGCATCTTGTGCTTCGTGTGCGCGAATGATGGAGAGCAGATTGTTCTTCTCGAGGAACGCGCAGGCTGCCGGGTAGGAGAAGAAGTATGAGCAGCCGCGGACGTGGTTGTGCACGAAGAATTCCGACGTCTTTTCTTGTCCAAACTCCTCGAGAGGGTCCGCCCAGAGGATATCACACATCAGACCGTGGGTTGGGGGCTCCCGGAAGCGATCAATCTAAGCCAGTCAGAAATGTTCGCCTACTCGATCCAATCCCACTTACGCTCTTCAAATCTTCCAGAGTGTGGAGCTCGGGGCTCAGCCCGCCGTGAATGCAAAGGAATTGCTTGTTCATGACTGCCGCCAGCGGCAGCGCGCAAAACGACTCCATGCACGCCTCGTAGACGGCCTCGCTGTACTTGTGCTTGCATTCGAGCTTGAAGGTAAAGTAGTCTGTCAAATGCCGACATTCGTGGTTACCGCGCAGCAACCAGAGCGTGTTGGGATACCAGATCTTCAAACACCAAAGGTAGAGAACACACTGCGGCGGTCAGCAAAAGCGTGTATGCAAATTCTGGGAGACAAACCTCGATGCTGAAATAGCCTCGATCGACGTAGTCGCCAAGGAACAGGTACCGAGTCTCTGCAGGGTCACCGCCGACCTCGAACAGCTTCATCAAGTCGTAATATTGGCCGTGAACATCACCGCAGACGGTAATGGGCGCATCCATCTCCAAGAGGTTGGGCTCCGACTTGAGAATCTCTGTACCCTTGCGGATGATCCATAGTGCCTGCTCCTCGGTCAAACGGCCTTCGCGGTAGAAATGTTGCTTGAGGAAGTTGATGTTGGGTTTGCTGGAGTCGTTGGGAGCCCAGAACTGCTCGGCGGTGGGCGTGTGGACGGCGGGAGCTTGAACGTCTGATTGCGCACAGTGTCAGCCGACTGCCTGCTGCGATACAAATGTGGCAAACGGAGAGACGAGTAGGTCTTGGTTGCACAGCGATCGCGTGCCTCGGGGAGACACAGAGGAAATTCGTACCTTTGCAGACGCGGTCCATCGTGTTCACCTGGGAACCGTCTTCCATTGTGTGGAGTGTAAAGTCGATCTCAGGGACCGGCTTCTTTTGGTGGACGGCGCGCACAGCATTCTGGATGTACTCTTCGGTGTTCATGGGTTCGTCGGCAGACATGATGGCGGCGACGGGCTCGAACAGCGGAGGAGAGGGTTGTTGGAGAAAAGAGGGGAGCGGTCCCCGTTGGAAGGCAAATCAAGGACTGCTGCTGGAGCTGATGGGCGCCAATAATACGAGGGGCTCAGTCAGGAGGAAGCGAAGGAGGGGCAAGGCACAAGCAGCGGAGTCCGAGTGGCAGCGTGCGAGGTCCAGTGGCGACTTGGATATGTATGGTCGCGCGCAAATGGTCCTAGGGCGGCGAGGGGGTTGCGGAGGGGGATTGACGAGGAGAGCGAGACGTGTTGGGAAATGAGCGACGGCCAAAGTCCGAGGGCGTGGTGAGGCTCGGGAAGTGTGTCGATCGTGACAGGGTCCAGGTGTGGCGGTGAAGTCGGGGCAGCCGTTCAGGACAATTGATTATCGTCGGGTGCTTCAGGTTGGCCCATGGGAAGATGTGTGGTGGGTGTTGGGTGTTGACGGGAGTGACAGGTGTGAGTTGTGGCCCTGCGGCTCTTCCACGACCTCCAGGCTGTCCTGTCCGGGTGCCTCTGCCCTGCTCTCACCCCTCAGGCTGCCAGCAACCAGCTCCCTTGGCTCCAAGCCACCGCAGCCCAACCCAACCAATCAATCTGTCCACTGCCCTGTTTCGTCATTGCTTAGCATTCTATTCTCTCTGTTGTCTCTACTCTATTTCTCTACGACTACGTCTACAAAAGACTCTGCGCCTCCACCACCTTCTCCTGCTTCCACTTATCAAACGAAAACCCCAACTCCTCAATCGTCCTGACCTGCTCTCTAGCCTTGCCCCGCTCTGCAAACGCCTTCTTGATGTCTGGAAACCTCTCGCGACACCAATAATGCCACTCGCCCCATCTGGGCGGCGTCTTGCCCCCGGTCCCCTGCGCCGTCATGGCCCAATCGTGCATCGCGTTAATGTAATCAGCATCGCGCGGAAAAGCGAGCGTGTGAAAGTCGTTGCCATCGCCGTTGACCGCCAGCGTGTGCTCCTCCCACGCCCGCATCTGTGCGTGCGGTGGCAGCTCGAGGCGGCCGGCATAGGCGCGCGCAATCACGGCGCTCTGGACCTCTGATGTTGGGAAGGGGATGATGCGCTGGTTGAGCACGATGAAAGACAGCGTCGGGTGTGGCGCGTAAAACGAGTGCTGGTACGTGTTGTGCACCCGCGTCCCGTCCGTCACCAGCGGCGGCGACACGGACGAGAGGAACGGGAGCGAGTAAAAGTAGCCAGTGCAAAAGATGATGGAGTCGATCGAAGACTCGGAGCTTCCGTCCTCAAAGATTGCAGTCCTCGTGATCGGGTCCAGCTGCTTGATGGCCGGCACTTCCTTTTTGAAGCTGGGCACTGGGCCTGGCGAGAGATACGACGCTGATTTGATCGAGTTGATCAGAGGCAGCTTGCACTGAGTTGAAACCTGCGTCCCGATGTCGATGCCGGAGGCGCTGTTTCCGACCACAATCACTTTCTGCCAAGGGTCAGCTTCCTGTCCCTCAGTCGGCGATAGAAACCATGCTCACCTTGTCCTTGAACGCTTCGGGGTTCCTATAAAACTTGGAGTGAGTGATGCTTCCGGGGTGTTTTTCGTGCCACTCCTTGATGCCTGGAGCATCAGGAATAAACGGCACGAAAAAGTGACCGTTTGCAACAACGACGGCGTCGAAGACCTCCTCCTTTTCCTCGCCCGACACGACGCCCTTCGTCTTGACGCTCCACTGCTCCTTCAACGCACCTTGGTCCACCTTGGAATCAAGTAGCCGAACATCGAGCACCTGAGTCTCAAACTGGACCAGATGATTTACGTCCTCTGCATAACGAGCGAGGTAGTCCTTGATGGTGGGGTGCTTGGGAAACAGCTGGCTCTCCTCGGGCATCTCAAGATCCGAGAAACGCATCAGCTGCTTCGGGATGTTGGTCTCGAGCAAGTCATAGACGGGCGAGAGGAACTGGGGATTTTTCCCCTGGCCGTCACGCCATATGGGCTTCTCGAGGTCATCTCTGGTCGGGCGCGTCTTGGGCACGGCGAAGCTTCCATCGTCCGTGTCTTCGGGCGTGTAGTTCCAGAGGCCGCCAGGAGCGCTGCGCTGCTCAAAGGCGACGATGCGCTTGAACTTGTTCTCGGCGCTCAGGTACCTGGAGAGGCGTGAGCAGGGAGCGTCGCAAGTCGCACCAGCTGGTCGAGAGTAGGTACCTACTTAAGAGCCGCGAGTCCGCTCGGACCAGCTCCGATGACGGCAATGTTTTGGACGTTGAAGTTGATGTTTGACGAAGTGGTGGCCATGGTGCGAACGGCGCGTGCTGTTTTCGACAGTAGCATATGCAGAATGCAATGATTGTGTAACAAAGCCCCAGTCTAGGGTATTCAACGCCCGCCAAATGCTGGAGGGTCACGACTGAAGAGAGAGAAGAGAGGGAGTCAGCAGAAGAAGAGGAACACCGCACCGAGCAATCAGACGATGCAGAGATATATGGGTCAAGCAGGCCACGCTCGCCCGAGTCAGACTATCACGACATCGGCTTCAGGTCGGCTGCCCTCGGCCGACTTCTTCACTTCCTCACTTATCGATAGCGGCTGGCGTCATGAATTATAGCAGGCAGTCGACTGGAGCTGGGGAGCAGAGCATTCTCCATCCGACGCGCGGGTCTTCTCCAGGATGTCCCCATCTCTAGCTCCTCAAGCTTCCGCCCCGCGGCCCGCCAGTGCCCTCTCCGCAGGCTATCGGATACCGCCAGTTTAAAAGCTTCCCTTGTCCCTCCACCATGTTGTCTGCTCTACGCTTCTTCACTCCTCTTGCAGCTCGTCGGACTTTTTCCACCACAACTGCCACCATGGCCAACAAACTGCGCATCGGCTTCGTGCCCGGTAAGCCTGACAGTATCTTGCATCGCGCTGCGCCTGCTAACTTTTTCTCAGAACACTTCTCCACACCGCTCCATTTTGCCCACAAGCACTTTGGACTCAAGGCCGACCTTGTGCCTTTTCCTTCGGGAACCGGCCACATGATACAGTCGCTACAGGCAAATGAGATTGACGTGGGAATTGGCTTGACCGAGGGCTGGGTGAATGGCATCGGCGACGCCATTGCAAACAAAGGCAGTGCCGACGCTGCTGGCTACAAGTTGGTTGGTACCTACGTCGAGACGCCTCTGTGCTGGGCCATCAGCACTGGCAAGGACCGCGAGCTCAAGGGCGTCGAGGAGCTGCGAGGAAAGAAGATTGGCGTCAGTCGCATTGGAAGGTACATCACAGCGGCAGTCAGACCATGTTGGAGAATTAAATTGATTGATTGGCAGTGGCTCCTATGTCATGGGCTTCGTCCTCGCCGACAAGCACGGCTGGCTTGCAGACTCCAAGCCCGGAGAGGCTCCGTTCGACGTCGTCCCTCTCAACACCTTTGCCAAGCTGCGGGAGGCGGTCAACGATGGCACTGCTGGTGGGTTGAGCTAATTATGCCCCACCGCGCTTGAACTAACTCATTCCTTAGACTTCTTCATGTGGGAACACTTCACCTCCAAGCGCTACTACGACAACGGCGAGATCAAGCGCATTGGGGAGATCTACACGCCATGGCCGAGCTGGCACATTGTTGCGCGCGATCCCGAGGACGAGAGGATGCAGGGCATGAGCGATGCCATTAACAAGGGTATCGAGTACTATGGTGAACACCGGCAGGAGGCGATTGAGTACATCTCAACGCACCTCGACTACTCCGCCGAGGACGCAAAGGAGTGGACCAAGACCGTCAGGTTTGCCGAGGACGTCAGGGGCGTCGATCCCGCTGTCATTGAAAAGACGATTGACATTCTGGCCAAGGCCGGAAGGCTGGACGCTTCCAAGAGCGGCGTGGAGCACATGGTGGCCATCAAGCGGGCCGAGAGAGCCAGCAAGTAAATCAAAAGGGCAGTGTTGAATAAAAGTCGTCTTTCTCCCGGTAATCGTGTGCCTGACCCAAAGCTGCATTATGCCTCAGCTGGAGCTGCCGTCTTTTTTCCGCCGCCTGCGATCAAGTCGAGGAAACCCTTTTTGCTCATCTCCGTGACCTTCTCCTCTCGTTTGTCAATGCCGACCACGCCAGTCTTCTTGGCCTCTCGTGCTGCCTGTTCTCCCTTGACCTGCGCGGCACGGACTGCATTGAACAGCTTGACAACACCCCTCTGTGCCGTCTTCTTCAGCCTCTTCTCTTCCTCTTGAATCCGCTGCGTCGAAACATCCGTTGTCTGCAGTCCCATCACATCCTTGACGCGACCCTTTTCCAACTGCGCCTTCTTTTCATCCCGCATCTTTCCCTTTGCTTTGGCCTCGAGTTTGGCATCGGCCATACCCCTGCCTGCATCATGCGCAATCTTGCTGCGCGAGAGAATCGGGTCCGCGCGTTTCGTAGTCGTAAGTTTTGAGCCCAAAATCTTTTGCATCGAAGTCGCAAACGCGTCCGGGTCGTTCCGCTTCTTCTTGTTCCGATTGGCTGCATTGCTAGAGCCCCCATCCGACAAGGAGCCCTCTGAGCCATCCTCTGACGCCTCCTCGTCCGAGTCCATCTCCACGTCGCCCTCTAGCTCCTCTTCTGAAAATTCATCGTTGGCGGCAGCGTCGTCTGACTCGTCGTCGGCGCTTTGCGGCTCCGGTGCGGCAACCTCGACCTTTTTGGTGTGGTTTGGGACGGGCTGCGCCTCTGATTTCGACTCGGACTCTGGGGCTGGCTGTTGTCTTGTTGTTGTTGCTTTGGGCGCTTCTTCTGCCGCACTTTCTTCGTCGCCGGAGCTGTGGTAGAAGGTCGGATTCTTGATCCTCCTGACGCGTTTGGTGGAGCTGTTGCGGTTCTGCTCCGTCCTTCTCCTCTTCAACGCGACTGGCGTCCTGGAAGGATGTGCGGGCATTGTGACGATTTTGCGTTGTGAGGTGGTGGTGTTCATGCTGGAGCAGTCGGGGTCGTGGACCGAAATTTTGGGCACGTCCTCGGCAGAATGCCAACCCCGGAAAGGCGGTGAGTGGTCCAGCTCCGCACCGCTCCCCGCGTCAGCCAGCCAGTGCATTTCCAGTCGACGTTGAGATTCCTCCCCCACGACTTCGATACCTCTACTTCTACTTTACCCTCCGCCCACCTCTCCACCATGGTGCTTCAAGATCTTGGGCGGCGCATCAATGCCGCCGTCTCAGACCTCACCCGGTCACCCAATGTCGACGAAAAGGTGCGCCGCGCAACTGTCAACTGCCACGCGACTGCTAACCAAATCGCAGGCTTTTGATGGCATGGTCAAAGAAATCTGCAACGCCCTCGTGGAATCCGACGTCAACATCAAACTGGTCGCTGGACTGCGCGCGTCGATACGGAAATCAGTCAACTTCAAGGACATTGGGCCGGGCGTGAACAAGAAGCGGTTAATCCAAAAGGTAGCTGGAGTGTTCGCCACGGGTGACCGGGTACTGATTGCGCTCCGCAGGCTGTCTTCGATGAACTCGTCAAGCTCGTAGATCCTCACGCAGAACCGTTCAAGCCCAAGAAGGGCAAATCCAACGTCATCATGTTCGTGGGTCTCCAGGGTTCCGGTAAAACCACATCGTGTACGAAGCTCGCAAGATGGTACGCTGCGCGCGGATTCAAAGCCTGTCTCGTTTGCGCCGATACTTTCCGCGCCGGAGCGTTCGATCAGCTCAAGCAGAACGCCATCAAGGCAAAGATCCCATACTACGGCAGCCTGACCAACACCGATCCCGTCGTCGTGGCCAGGGAGGGTGTGGAAAAGTTCAAAAAGGAGCGCTTCGAGATTATCATTGTGGATACCAGTGGTCGGCACAGGCAAGAGCAGGATCTCTTCGACGAGATGATACAAATCCAGCAGGCGGTCCAGCCCCATCAAACCATCATGGTCCTCGACGCCTCGATAGGTCAACAAGCAGAGGCACAGTCCCGCGCTTTCAAGGAAACGGCCGACTTCGGATCCATCATTCTCACCAAGACCGACGGTGCGGCAGCAGGAGGTGGTGCCATTTCAACCACAGCCGCAACAAATTGTCCGATTGCATTCTTGGGTACGGGCGAACACATGCTGGATCTGGAAAAGTTTGACCCGCAACGATTTGTGTCCAAGCTGCTGGGCATGGGTGATGTCCAAGGGCTTGTCGAGCATGTGCAGTCGCTCAAGCTGGATCAAAAGCAGACTATGAAGCACATCCAAGAAGGCATCTTTACCATTCGCGATCTTCGGGAGCAGCTCTCGGGAATAATGAAGATGGGACCGCTTTCGAAAATGGCCGGCATGATTCCGGGCCTGTCGGGGATGATGGGCGGTATGGACGACGAGGAGGGCAGTATGAAGCTCAAGCGCATGATCTACATTTGCGACAGTATGACCGACCGGGAGCTTGACTCGGACGGGAAGTGCTTTACGGACCAGCCGTCGCGGATGACGCGCGTGGCTCGCGGGTCCGGTACCTCGGTGCGCGAGGTAGAAGAGCTCCTCTCCCAGCGCATGCTCATGGGGAACATGGCAAAGAAGATGGGCGGCAACATGAAGAAGCTCCAGTCTGGCCAGGGCCGCGCCGCCATGGGCGCCATGGGCAACAAGCAGCAGCAGGCCGCTGCGCTCAAGCGTATGCAGGCCATGGGCGGTGCACCGCCTGGTATGGGCGGAATGGGCGGCGGCATGGGAGGTATGCCGGACATGGGCGCTCTCATGAAAATGATGGGCGGCGGCGGAGCTGGTGGACCTGGTGGTGGCATGGGAGGCATGCCAGACCTGAGCAATATGGACATGGGCAAGATGATGAGCATGCTTGGAGGCATGGGAGGTATGGGCGCCGGCGGCGGCGGTCGTGGAGGCAGGAGATGAGACTAGTGAGCGTTCGACCTACAACCCCCTTACCCCTCCGCCATCCTTCTCTTCCTGGCATCTCTGTCTTTTTATCTCTTTTTTTCTATCACGACCACGAAGTTTCGGTCAGCGGCAGGCATCAAAGACCTTGTTGTCTCCATGTACCATTTTGTGCATAATCTACCAGCAGATTCGGCGTTGAGGCAGGCGGGACAAATCGAGGGTGTTTTGGGGCCAGGCCCGAAGGAAATGCGATTTGGATTGCTTCGACTCTAGCGTCCTTCTGCGTATAGGAAGAAATGGGAAGTCACAGCACTGTGGCCGAGTATGAGGAGGCTTCGTTCACACACAGCTTCGTCGAGGGAGTTTCTATCCATCACCAAGACTACATCCACAGAGCTTTCCTTTCTTCAGGACTACCGTTCGTTGCTCGCTATGAGAAGGGATCTTTTTTACAGAGTGGAGAGCTACAGACACATTGTTTTGCTCCTTATCATTTGCCTCTTTCCCCGACTTCTCGATCTTTACGCAGAGGATGACGGCACATCATCCCACCACGGATCCGCCAAAATCTCAGCAGCAGAAGCCCTCTCAGACGGCTCCAACCGCATCAGCCTTTCGATAAGCTTGCTCACTCGATTGATGTCCTTCATCGAAAAAACGTCCGCCTCGTCCTCGTCGTAATGCTCGTCGAAGTAACTCTTCCGCAACTCATGCGCGACTGTGTTTTCATAGATGCGATGATATTCCTTGACATAGTCTTCCTCTCTGAACATGCGCCTCTGCTTCTTGAACGCCTGCCACTCCTCTTGCCAGCTCTCCGGGATCTCTCTAGAGATTCTGTCGAGGGTCTCCATGAGCTGCCACCGGTCTGTTGCATTTGAGCTGGAACATTCGCTGCCCGGTGATGAGCTCGTAGAGCAACGCACCCATGCTCCACAAATCCATTCGGTGGTCGAGCAGGTCGCCAAATGTGACTTCGGGCGCTTGCACGATGGCTTGCCCCCTGGATATCCGTTCGACGTTGATATTTTTTGGAGGCTTCTCGTTGCTCGGGAATGCTTCGCCGAAGTTGACGATCTTGATAGGTTGCGACGGCATGTCGAGACTTTGTGGAAACCGAGCTGGCTCCATGATGTACTTGGGAATTCCTGGATCGAGCGGTTTGCCGTCTCGTCTCAATACTTCAGACGTGTTGATCCCTCCGAGCGCCTCGCAGAACTCTTCTTCGCCCAAGTGATCCATCGCGGGGAGAGTGAAGGCCATAGTTCCTGTGCGGACGTCTGTTCCAGGTCAGAAAAATGTCTTGTCGAGTAAGAAGTGGTTTTCGACATACCTCCGTGCACAATACCTCTTTTGTGCAGATAGTCAAGAGCTTGAAGAGCTCCCTTCGCAATCCTTTTCGCAACTGAGGCTGGAAGTCTCGAAAATCGCCGCTCGAAGTACTCTTCTAAATCTTGGCCATGGAGTTCAAAAACGAAGCAGTCGTGCTGACCGTTTGGTCCTGCGATTTTGAACAGATCGAGCATTTGAATCACATGCTGACTTCTGGGATGCTCTCGATGGGATTTTGCCAGCGCACGCATGACTTCGGCTTCTCGTCGCTGCCCCTTTCGAATCGCACAAATTTTCAAGGCAACGTATTTGTTTTCTCTGAAAACCTGTCAGCTTATGGGTAGACAGAAAAGAGCTATCAAACCAACCTCCGGTCCCTCGCAGCCCAGGCAGTATAATGAGGTCCAACTCCAAGCTTGTGCAGTATCTTGTATCGTCCATCCTGAATGGTATCACCGAGTAGGACGGGATAGAGACTGCACTGCCCCAAGTATCGCTCAGGTCTCTCAGCATTTTTGAAAGCGGCATTGAAAGTATTGTGATAAAAGCCAGTCTTTGAATACTGGAGATGTCTCGTGAGATTTTGTAGGACGCTTATTTCCCTCCATACGAGCCACAGCCGTTTGTGGGCTGCGAATTCTTCGTTCACCATGCATCCAACGCTCTTGTGTACTTGCTTTACTTCTTATGGCGCGTTCCAACCGAGATACTGGACAAAACGACGCAATGGAGTGACGAGCGGAGAGAATATATTTTCGGCGAGCAGGTAATGCGAAGAGAAAGAAGGGTAGACAGCATCTTATAAGGCACACTTTGGCCTTTGGTACGTGTACAGTACCTCAAGCATGTGTTGAGTCACAAGCCTTGTCGTCCGCGGCCAAGTCTCCCCTCCCCTGAGTTCCGCCGCGAACACTCCCCCCTCTGCTCACCAGCAGCTTCTTACGCCAAAACTTCGGACCACCACATCAACGAACCATAGGTGAGTCGACCAGAATCCACTGGTAGGCGGCGTTCTCAAGGAATCCTAGTGCAGCGTCTTTTGAACCAAGTTGCTCATTTTCGCAGCGGCCGCTTGAGACCCACACAAGTCGTCTACGGAGCATTCCTTCCGCCACACAGTAAACTCTTCATCGAGGTTTGAATCTTCTCGTGACGCTGGTGTCTGTTGATGGCAGGTTGATCGATTTCTTGGTTTCCTTGCCATGGCGATGTTGGCCCGCACAATCAAGGAATCGTGCCGGCGGATGTCTCAGCCGAGTGCTGTTTGAGGTATGGGTCGGTAATACGCTGGGAGCACTTGAGACCCTCAAAACATGGCTAAAGACACACTCCCACAGCCATTAGACTAGCGTCGCGTTGAACTTTGGTGCTGGACATCCGCAGGTGATGCCACGACTGTGGGTTATGTCGCCATCCTACTCTCCACGCCATCCCTGAATGCTCCCTTTCGCCGTACAGGCTTTTCTGCCCCATCTGCGTGCTTCCCAAGTTCGCTGGCGCCCGAAGCAACATCTCCTTTTCGCATGTCTTCCCCAGCATCGCCCGCGTACCGCCGATACTCGAACCACGCGTCCAAGACCTCGAAATCGGCATCTGACGCGCTCAAGCTGTCCCGCTCGCTGATGAGCCGCGCTTTGGCTTCCCGGTAGACATTTTCGGCGACGTTGGAGAAGATTTTGCCGCTGCGGTGCGTCAGAAGGTGTTCAGTGAAGGTGGTAGAGGGAGGGCCGCTTACTTCCAAAAGCTGCGCGCTTTCTTCTCCTGCGCAAGTTGGTGTTCGAAGAGCTGCGCCGTTATGGGAGACATGTCGCGGCGATTTGGTGCGTTTGTTCTCGGACTCGCAAGCGGGTAGAAAGTTGTGTCGCGCCTCGGAGGACCAGACTTCTGTTCCAAATGGCCGGTGGTGAGCTCTGTCGGCAGGACCTGATCCAGCGAGCAGTATGTTTTTCAGTTTGGTTTGGAGGACAGTGGACAACGTAGTCATGGAATAGCGTGGGGAGACCTGCAAGTCGTGCTCTGGTGATACGCGCCCTCGGTGGTGTTTGGTGGTACGCGTCTCAACAGAGGGAACACGAGACAACGCGGACACGGCTGAGACAAGACCAACAATTCTAGTAAAGAGTCGCGCTGTACCTGCCTTTGCAATTGAGAGAACAAGACATCAAGTGGCGGGTGGGCATCGAAGAAAGGTTGGACGAATGCAAACGCCAGAAAGTCGAACTCTTCGACTTGGTCATGCGCGATGCTGCTGTAACGTTCATAAGCGGGTCCCTGCAGGCTACGACCAGCCACTTGTGACACAAACTCTGCTGAATAGTATTGGCCGGCTTCGAAACTGTCATTCGACAGGACAATCAATGATCGATCATGTGAAGGAGTAGAGTTTTTTGGACCCATAACCTCATCAGTCCATTCTCGTGCTGCTCTGCCTAAGCCGTATGAATTCGGGGCCACCTGACCATCAAGAAACTCAATTGCGCATCCTGTTGGCAACCCATCTCTTCAAGACAAACTCCCGGACCTTGAACCTTTTCAAAAGCGCCCCAATGTCGGCTTCACTTCCGGCGCCGTTTTCGAGCGGAGGCGGGACATCAACGTAGACCATGACCAAAGTCTTGAGCACGTTGCTCTGGACGCGGCTGGCACAGTACAGCCACCACCAAGGGTTTTGCTCGGGCTTCTCCTTGTCATCCCAGTAAGAATGCGAGTAGGAGGGGACGATTTGAACGGCGAATTCGGCGTGCGAAAAGACCGGACCGCGGTTGTAGATCATAAAGTCGACCGAGAACTTGACACCGTCGCGAACTACCCAGCCACGCGACCTGAAGTGGTGGTAGACGACGTATTTGAGCAGGAAAGAGTCGTCCGGGCGGAGGGCGGCTGTCTCAGCGGGAGGGAAATAGGAGAGAGAACGACAGAGACGGAAAAAATGCTGCACGTCGATACTCTCGTGTGTCTTTGGGTCGACGATGTCGAGCACGCCAAGACCGTAGGTAAGGAAGAAGGCCTCCTCGAGGGCCAGTTGGAGATGCTCTTCGTTTTGCAGAGGGTCCTCAGAGGCAGTTTGGGTTGCCTCTTGCTGACCAATTGGGACCGTGGGCGGGTTTGCAGAGACAGTCGAAGACGGTGCTCCGAGTTGAGCCTCATTTCCGTTCATCGAAGCAGCGCCAGGAGCAGTCGTGCTTGGCGAAGTCGAGATGTCTTGACGGGCGGCAACAGCAGCGACAGTCGGCTCGTCGACAAGTTTGCCCTCCTTGCGCAGCTGTTCTTCGATTGCCTCCCGTTCCTTTCGAGCTCTCTCATTCTTGAAATCCCTCCTCTCCTGCCGCCTTTTCTGGGTATAGTCCTCGGCAAGAAGCTGCCCCGACGTTCCTCGTCGATTCTTCTCGCGGTCCAGCCAGGTAGGCTCGCTGCGACTCAGGCTGCCTTTTCCGAAAAAGCCTTGTTCCCAGAGAGCGCGGACACTTTCCCAGTCTGTGACGTGAACTGATTGAGTCTCGTATGAGAGGTAGGCGATATGGCGTTTTGGTGGGTGGGAGGGCGGCGGAAAGAAGTATTGGGACACCATCAGGTAGGCGACATGCAGTAGGGAGAGCGGATTGTGTGGCACGAAAGCTGGTAGTGGATAGGTCACAATGGGCAGTGGTCGCTCATGAATCTGGGCATAGTTCGGCCTCTTTGGACGTCTGGGAGCTGCCGGATTCGGAGCTGACTTGGAACTTGTGGTTTGAGAATCTTGTCCATTGGAATTTCCAGCTACATGGCCATTTCCCTCTTCCTGGGCTTTGTGACTCGACGATCCGTTGGCCGGCGTCATCTCGCCAGCCAGCGCTGTTGTAGCGTCGCCCATGGCTAAGGTTGCAGCGGAGATGCAAAAATCGAAGCCTGTCTTGATTGCCAAAGTCAGCAAGGCTCTTGCGAAGAGATGCGCGTGTTGAGAAGATGATAGTTGATCAGATACCGTTGTAGTCTAATACAAAGAGACCATCATCGGAGGCAGCAAAAGTCAGTGCGCCTCCTTTGTGGAAACAAAGGTTGTCATCATGCAGTGAGGTGTATGGTTTCGGGCAGAGGGAAGTTACGTTTGACTCACCGGCTTCAGGGTATGAGCGGATCTGACGACTGGAGCTGTGGGTTGATCGAGTGAGCGTGTGAGTGGGTGTCAATTGGGCGTCGCGCAGGACGAGCAAGAGGGTAGAATCATCACATGGTGGGATGGTGTTGGAGGGTCGAGGTCGGGGTTGAAAAGTGCGGGCGGAGAAAAATGGCAGCCGCTGGGTGTGGCCTCCGGGGTTCTGCCGCCCGCCTAGCTGACGTCGGCGGTGGCCCCCGCCGTGGACCGGGAGCATTCCATTGGTTCCTCACCATCTACACACCATCAACCATCCACAAACTCACGTCACGTCCTCTTTCTTTTTGCTTCATTGGTGTTGTGCGTCTTGGGAGCATCTGTCATTCGGATTCATGATTTTGTTCTCTTGCTGTCAACTCAATCCTTCAACGCGACTTCGGACGAGAACACCACGACAGGCGTATCTACGCTGTACGAGAACTCGGGCACTGCGGCGGCACACACTAGGAAGCATTCAGTCACCACTACGAATAAGGCCAGGGAGCTGTTATTCGTCATCGCCGTCGCGCTCAAGGAGCTTTCGTTCCCCAACACAGCCGCGTCCTGGGAGCTTTCATTCGCTATTAGGCATAGACCGTAGTCCCTTGCTTTTTTTCTGCAGGACGCTGTCGCACAATATCCTCACAGAACCCTCAAAATCCATCCAGTCCAAAAACGACTCTTTCATCTCTTCCTTTGGAATACCGCCTTGTTTCACGCGCGTCTCGACATGGCTGCTCCCTGTACGCTTGCCCGGGCCGTGCCCCAGATCTCGAGGCCGAATAGAGCGAGAGCTTTCAGCATTTCCTCGTCCACACAAGCCAGGAAGTCTCAGGCTCAAGCTACACCCAGGGCTTCACCACCCAGGATCCCCCCAAAAGCCCTGGAGTACCGAAATGCCTCCCGCCAAAGGATCATCGCAAAGAAGGACCCAAAGCAACGTTCTCCAATGGACGCCGCCTCTGCACTAATCCGCAAAAGAGCTGCACGCCCAGATGTCAATCTTCTCGCCCCAGTCCATACTCCAGAGGATCCTCATGGTCTCCTAAAGCCCAACCACCCGGCAGCCTCAATTCTGCAAAACTCATCTATCATTGTGCAGCGCCAGATGGAGATTATGAACGTCTTGATCGGATTCGAACAAGCCAACCGATACGTCATATTGGACCCCCAAGGAAAGCACATTGGGTATCTGGTCGAGCATGATGGCGGCATCGGGGAGCAATTCTCAAGACAAACTTTTAGGACTCATCGCGCCTTTACAACTCATGTCTTCGACGCGCGGGAGCGGGAAGTCCTCCGCTTTCATCGCCCATTCAGCTGGTTGAACTCCACTATTGGCGTTTACGACCCCTTCGATGCCGCGAAACCACAACCTACTCCGGAGGAACTGAGCAAAGGATTGTCTGACGCCTCCACGATGCCATTGGTTGGAGCCACCCAGCAGCAGTGGGCGCCACTCCGCCGCAAGTACCAAATGTTCACAACGATTCCTCGACATCTCACCGAGTCAAAGACCATGTCACCATTGTCACCAGCGCTCGACCTGCCCGATGACCTGAAGTTCCGGGAACGCAAATCGCATTCACTTTCGCGGTTCGCCTACGTCAACGAGGGGGCATTTTCTTGGGACTTTACACTACGAGACAACGATGACAACACCGTTGGCTCAGTCAATCGCGCTTGGCGCGGCGCGGCACGAGAAATCTTGACCGACACGGGTGTATATGCGCTCCGCATGGACTCTGTCGCCGAACACCAACAGCCTCAAGAGGAACCCGTGGGTATGACCCTCGACGAACGCGCCGTCATGCTTGCCACGGCCGTGAGTATAGACTTTGACTACTTCAGCCGCCACAGCAGCACGTTCGGATTCATTCCAATTCCCATCTGGATACCTGGAATCGGAGGAGAAGCCGTCGCAGGCGGAGCGGGTGTTGGTCTGGGCGGCCTTGAAGCTACTGAGGGCGCCATCGGAGCCGCGGGAGCTGCGGGTGCAATGTCTGCTTTCCGTCGCCAACATCCACAGCCTGGGGATGGCGAGGATTGGGGAAAGGAAGACCCTTGGGACAAGGGTAGTGGTGGCGGCGACGGCGGAGTCAGCGGTGGTGATGGCGGTGGTGATGGAGGCTTCGACATTGGAGATTTCTTCTGAACTGGATCTGGCCTTTTGCTCCCACGGACCGTGTCGATGTCCGGGTCTATTACTCGCACAAAATGAGGATCATGTACGCGTAGCACAGAAGTCCTGTGGAAATCATGGCCGCTGCAATTATGTTCACGTCATCATCCTTTGTGCATCTTGGACTACCGTGCCGGCTCGACACCGTCCGTCCTCGTCCCTCTTCAATCGCTATTGTCTCTGGCTTTCAACACCAAGGTCAAACTTGGAAGCGGAATGGAGGCTTTTCGGAGGACCCATGATATCCGATCCCACTCGGTTTTGGATGCGTCTAATTCAGGCCCTCGCGCTTATACCCTCGCGTCCCAAAGCCCTGAATGCCAAACCGGAGGGCGAATGATCGCCTGGCAGTCGCGCGCTTGACACCACCGCTGCACTGCGGCTGCACCAAGGGAGCTTCACCACTCCTTTCCACGCTCGGTATTCTAGGAGAGCTTTGTCTTGAAATCAAGCAGGGGGCAAGGCAAGATCACTCGTGACGAGATTGCTGGACCGGCTTTTCATGCATGTAAGAGCAGGGATAACGCAAGGCTCTGCGTCAGCAGAACCTCAGCCTCATGAGAGGCAACAAGTGAGATAAGTTTATCCTGAAGCCTATTCTCTTTGACGACCGTCATCCAAATCGAGGAGCAAGTTTCTGCGGCTTTCCCAGCGCCAGAATTTGTCGATCGTCGTTTGCTCAAAACCTCGCAAAATGTCGGATCCTTCCACCTATACCGTCGGCTGGATTTGCGCCATCACGACGGAAAGCATCGCAGCACGCCAATTCCTCGATGAAGAGCATGATCCCCCTGGTCATGTTTCTCACCACGACAACAATACATACACGCTTGGTCGCATTGGCAGACACCGAGTCGTCATCGCCGTGCTGCCGCATGGCGAGTACGGCATCACCAATGCCGCCGGCGTTGCCAGAGACATGCTGCACAGCTTTCCAAACGTGAGAATCGGCCTCATGGTTGGGATTGGAGGCGGTGCTCCCAGCAGCAAAAATGACATCAGGCTGGGCGACGTGGCAGTCAGCTCCCCCGGCGGTGGGCAGGGCGGAATTTTGCAATACGACTATGGCAGAGCAATACAGGGGCTTGACTTCCAACACTCTGGTTTTCTTAACCAACCACAAATGCTCTTGCTTACGGCTGTCGCTGATCTCCGAGGCCGTCACCTCTCTGATGGGAACCAAATTCATGAACATATCGAAGCCATTCTTGCCAACAAGAAAAGACTGAAGCGACTGGGGTTTCAAAGACCGGACTTGAGCTCTGATCGACTGTTCTTATCTGATTATACACATAAGGATTCCGACAAGAGTTGCGATGAATGTTGTCTTACGGACGGCGACAAGGTGCAGGAGAACGATTCGCCCCAAACGCTGGTGAAGCGAAGCGAACGGACCGAAGACGACGACAACCCAGAAGTCCATTATGGGCTTATCGCGTCGGCCAATACGCTCATGAAAAACGCAGAAGTCCGTGACTCCTTTGCGACTGTTCACGGCGTTCTCTGCTTCGAGATGGAAGCGGCAGGATTGATGAATCACTTCCCTTGTTTGATCATCCGAGGAATCTGCGATTACTCTGACACCCACAAGAACAAAGCCTGGCAAGGTTACGCTGCCATGGCCGCAGCGGCGTACGCAAAGGATCTCCTTGGTCGAATCGCGCCTCAACGAGTTGAGGCAGAGCCAAAACTGAGCGAGGCACTTTCTTCTAGTTAGTTTTGGACCCATTTGCTGTTCAGACAACCTAGGCTGATATTTGTCAAGTACAAGAGGAGATCAACACCGTCGGAAACATTACTCGAGACATGAGTGTTTCGATCCAGAAAACTCACGCAGAAATTCATCATGATAAAATTCTTTCGTGGCTATCTGCACCAGACCCTTCGACTAACTACCGTAAAGCTTTGAAACAGCGACATCCGGGTTCCGGCCAATGGTTCATCCAGAGTCCCACTTACTCGGAATGGAAGACAGCGCCGAAGTCTTTTTTGTGGCTACATGGCATTCCCGGGTGTGGAAAGACGATCCTCAGCTCGACTATCATTGAAGACTTGCAAGTAACAAACACTTTGGGAAAGCCCTTATACTTTTTCTTCGACTTCACCGAGAACCAGAAGCAGGGACTTGAGAACACGGTCCGCTCGCTCATTTATCAACTATACAGAGAATCGAAGGATGTTCGGGAGCATTTGGATCACCTGCACCCTGATTGCAATGGAGGGAAACAACCCTCCACCGACTCGCTTTCTGTGGCACTTCTGAACATGGTCTGTGCAATAGGCGAAGTATGGATCGTACTTGACGCGCTCGACGAATGTGGCACGAGAGCGCAACGTCCGAATGGAGGTTTATGTGCGTGGATTGCGGCGCTCCAGAGCGCTCCCCAGGCGAACGTTCACCTTCTCGTCACAAGCCGGCCGGAGCATGACATCCAAACGTTTATCGAAAGGCATGCTCAACAGCAGGTCGTCATCCGCATTCAGAGCGAATTGATCACCGACGACATTCGCGCTTACGTCCGCGGGAGAGTCAGACAACACGATGGCCTTCGCAGGTGGTGGTCGCGGCCAAGAATTCAGGACGAGATCGAGACCGCTCTCCTCCAAAAGGCGGATGGGATGTTTCGTTGGGTCTCATGTCAACTTGATGCCATCGAAGAATGCCGTGATCCCCTTACGCTCCGCGAAGCGCTCAAATCACTCCCAGCGACGTTGGACGACACGTACGCGCGCATTTTAAAAACGATCCCTGCCGAAATCAAGAGACCCGCTATCAGGATCTTGCAGTTTTTGACTTTCTCCAACCGCCCTTTACGAATCGAGGAAGTTGTTGATGCGATTGCTGTTGAAGTCAACCAAAAGCCTCGGTTTGACACAGAGAACAGAATGCCAGTTCCGGAAGAGGTTGCCGGATACTGCTCCAGCTTAGTCGCTGTAGTGAAAAAACATTATGGCCGTGACGAGAGAATTCGGACTGAGGTCCAGCTCGCACATTTCTCTGTGAAAGAGTACCTCACTTCTCCCCGTCTCGACAAGGACATCGCGCCCGACTTGAATGAGCACGTCTCCAGAGCTACCATAGCGGAGGTTTGTCTTGCGTACTGGCTGGGAATGGCTGAGGACCTTTCGGAAGAACAAATCGGCCAGTTCCTTCGAAGAGCACACCAAAACGACCGTCACTGGGCAGCGAGAATTCGTCAAGTTGCTGAGATGGAGGACGTTCCAAAACAATTTCAGCGAGAACAGATAAGCGGACTCCGACAACAAGCTGTCAATGCTCTTGTAGCAGACCAGAAGAACATCGAAGAGTGTTTCCCATTGGCACGGTATGCTGCTCGGCATTGGGCAAGTCACGCACTAGTGGCAGAAACCTCAAGCGAAGAAGTTCGGAGACTTGCCACAGATTTCTTTTCATCGGAGCATTGCTATGAAACATGCTATCGGCAATTCGCCCCAGACGACCCTTGGAGTCACAGAGAAGACCACTACCAAGAGCCTGGACCAGCCTTGTACCATGCATCACTGAGTGGGCTGGTCAGTGCGGTTGAAGTCTTGATCGACAAGGGCGCAGAGGTTAATGGCCACGGAGGATATTTTGGGAATGCTCTCCAGGCTGCTTCGTGGGCAGGGCACACGCGGGTGATTCGCACTTTGTTGGAAAATGGCGCGAGAATCAATGCCTTGGGCGGAAAATATGGAACTGCTCTTCAGGCTGCTTCGTTTGCTGGCCGCGATCAAGTCGTCAGAATGTTGCTCGACGAAGGAGCTGACATCAGAGCTCTCGGTGGAGCATGCAACGGCTTCGATGTGATTTCGGGTGTCGAAAGAGCACAAGGTGCAGCTTCTGTGCGTGACAGAATAGCAAGAGGTTTCCAGTCAGTCGGAAAGCCGCACCTGACCTCTGCTCAAAGGAAATCTTTGGAGCGGCTTAGATCCAAAAAAGCGGACCATAAAAACTGCTAAGACGCATGGTGTGGCTATCTTTAAATCCCGATGTGTATGAACGGCGCCCAAGCCAGGATATCCTCGCTCTTTTTCCGCCTTCGGACGAACTTCTGCGCCCTCAGCTAGGGTTAGGGTTAGGGTTAGGGTTAGGGTTAGGGTTAGGGTTAGGGTTAGGGTTAGGGTTAGGGTTAGGGTTAGGGTTAGGGTTAGGGTTAGGGTTAGGGTTAGGGT